>NC_134955.1:47876931-48179961 GCF_965638725.1 Aptenodytes patagonicus | reverse complement strand
ATGAAGCTTGTTCTGAGAGAATGAAGCTTGTTCTGCCAGGAGAAGATAGGCTTTGGGGGGACCTAATGGAAGCTTTCCCATACCTACAAGGAGATCATCAGGGCTCTTCACTAAGCTGCACAGTGAAAGAAAGAGACAGTGGTCAAAAATTGAAGCAGGAGGTTCCAACTACATGCAAGGAAAAAATTTTCACCATGAGGACAAGCAGTGGGAACAAGTTGCCCAGGGAGGCTGGCAATCTCTATCCTTGGAGATTTTCCCCAGCTGAGTGGGCAAAGCCTGAGCAACCTGGTTTGAATTCAGCATTGATCCTGCTTTCAGCAGGAGCTTGAGTTAAGAGACTCCCTTCCAACCTGAGTGATTCTGTGATACTGAGTCAGAGAATGTTCTTCAAGGCACTTAGATGCCTGTGTGTTCGAACGATATTTTTACACTTAAGAGATAAAAGTATGATACGATGATCTGTAGGTGGTTTAGGATATTAATTCGTAGATGGACAAGTATTCTAAGATCTTGAAAGTTGAGAAAACATAGTCATTGGATATGTCTGCTTTAACTCTCTTGTCAAGGACAGTAAATTGCTTGTGGCATAAGAAAGCTGTGGCTTTCCAGGTGTTCAGTTTGTTTAAAGTGTAACATTCTAAAGAGTGCCTAAGGGTCACTTTTCTTCTGTAAAAGAATACTGTGCCAATGTCTGTGGCATAGTTAATTCAAACTTCAAATATTTGTCTGTAATGAGCAATCTTGCACTTGTTCAGAGGATGGTGAAGCTAGAGAAAGAGATGAAATCAGACATGACCGGCGCAAAGAGAGACAGCATGACAGAAATCTTTCCAGGGCAGCCCCTGACAAAAGGTGAGTCACAGAAGAAAGCTGCTTTATGCCAGTACTGGCACTGGCTTCCCCACGAGGGAAACTATTACACGGGGCTTTCGCCTTTTGCTTGATGTGAGTGCCTGAATTTTACCTTGTGGAGATATTCACTGGTTCACACTGGAAACTGGTATTCACCATTCATTCATTGTATGAAATAGTATTATTGTTTTAGAGTACTGCAGTACTTTCTTCTAAATTTAGAATTTTCCAGATGAATGGAGGAATGGGTGGGTTGTTGGTTTTGGGTGGGTTCTTCTTTAGCAGAACTTCAGTATATTCAGATTTAATTAACATGTTGACAGCAAAGGTTGAAACTTGGATCCTCTAACTTCATTGAGACCAGAGTATCATCAGTGGCTTTGTTTCTTGAGGCTCTTCATTTAAGTAAGCTTAGATTTATGAATGTAGGCTGAAGTATCTTACTTGCCCAAGCCAGTGAGATTTCTGAGCACAAATGGTTTCTGGAGGTTTAAAATCTCTAATATCTTAAAATTAGATTGTTCGGCCTTCCCAGAATATCATTACACTGGTTCTTGCAAAAAATAAATATGACATTTTAGACCAACTCAGCTTGATGTAAATTGCAGATAGTGGAAAGCAAATTTAAATGTCATCCCCAGCTGAAGATAACTTTCCCTTTTGTTTCCTTTGCCAGGAGACAAATTTTAAATGTTACCTAGGTAAGGAAGGGCAACAGTCTGGCACCTGAAGCAAATTGTTAGCAACTAATACAGGATCAGGTTGCAGTTGAGCATGTCAACAAATATGGTTTGCTGACCTAATAAAATTTTTCATTCAGGTCAAAGCTGCAGAGAAATGAGAACAGAGATATCAGTGAAGTTATTGCCCTAGGGGTACCCAACCCCAGGCCATCCAATGAAATCCAATACGACCAGAGGCTGTTCAACCAGAGCAAGGTAAAAATACCTTTTCACAGCTGTGTAGCTTTCTGTGAGAACACGCTCATCCTTCCTTAGTGGGTATGGCCAGAATACTAAAGGGACCCTGTTCTCATGGTTGGTGTGGATACACTCTGAAAGAAGTCTTTACATAAGTGGTTAGGAAACTATTGATCTCCTTTATCCATAGCTGATGCAACAAAAATGGAATATTCTGAACGTATAACTGGATTAAAGTGGTTTTGCTGTGTTTTTTCTCACTGGGGAGTGGGGAGAAAGAAGCTATTTTGCCTTCAAGCTGCAGTGACCTCACTTTCTTTTGTACAAATGTACTGACTAAGGGAAATCTGCTCTGAGAGAGAAGCAAGTGAATACTTTCTATTCCAATTATTGCTTATGTTAAAAATCCTTCTGAAGATATAAATAGTTAACAGCAACACTTATTTTCCCAAACTTTATACTGTTCAGAGATGAAAAAGTAGATTAGGCTTCAGAAAGTCCCTGAATAGACCTGCAGTTTGTCAATCATTCTTTTTCACGTCTCCAATGAAAGACTTGCAGGCAGAAGGGAAAGCTGATGAATCAAAAGTGAACAAGCAGGCACTTCTACTTTCACAGTTTACATAAGCCTCTGTGTGATTTGGATCAGTCAGCTGAAATCATGTTTTCCAGAAATTCTGAATAATACACATTTCTGTATGGTTGTACTTGGCTATTACAGACAGCTGTACTTGCAGGGCAGACTGAAATGATCCGTTATTCTGAAATATGAATGGCCTGTAATCTTTCCTATTGCTTTCTCGAAGAGTAGAAGTGGCCCTGACCAAGGCTTGTAATGATTGTGTCATGTTCTCTGGACTTAATCCCAGACCCAGAAACACTCATATCCTAATGAAGTGCTTCAACTCATTTGAAATCAATAGTAAATCACACAGTACCATCTCTGTGTGTCTCTGACACTATCAGTGCATCTTGATGTTAAAATAAACTAGGTGAGGTTTTGCAGACTCATTTGTGTTACACTGCTGCTGTTCTTTATTCTTCACAGGGTATGGACAGTGGCTTTGCTGGAGGAGAGGATGAAATTTATAATGTTTATGACCAGCCTTGGAGAAGTGGCAAGGATATGGCTCAAAACATCTACAGGCCAAGTAAAAATGTGGATAAGGACATGTATGGTGATGATCTAGAGGCGCGAATAAAGACCAATAGGTAAGAAAATAAAGTTAAGAAATATTCTTAATTAGTACTCTGAAGTTACAATCATCAACTGAGTATCACCTCTTCTCCTGCAGGTTTGTTCCTGACAAAGAGTTTTCTAACTCAGATCGTAATACCAGAGGGAGGGGCAGAGATGGACCAGTTCAATTTGAGGAGGATCCATTTGGTTTGGACAAGTTTCTGGAAGAAGCTAAGCAACATGGTGGTTCTAAACGGCCATCAGATAGCAGCCGCCCTAAAGAACACGAGCATGAGAGCAAAAAGAGGAGGAAGGACTGAAAGCCTCTGTTCCCTGAGAGGTAGAGAAATGGACTACAAGCTTGGACTTCATGCAAAAGGCATTTTTAATATCAGAGGTGTATAGGGGGACAGCGTTGTAACGCAGCAGTTCACAACTCTTGTTGTGTGGATATACATACACACACTAATTCTTCTACATAAGACAGCTACCCCTGGAGAGTAGAGGAACGGAGACCACTTTGAAACATTTCACAAGGGAATTATTCTTTAGCAAGTGCTCTGACTTTGCTCATTCCCTGTTGTCCAGCGTCTCAGGGTAAGAATGTAGCCCCTTCCTACAGCTTTAGTTTTTGTAGGTAGCTAAAGCTTTTACTTCATCTGTTTAAAGCTTTCCTGCTGTATATAACTACTCTCTTATGCTGTAATGGATGTTAGGGAGTTTGATTCAGTGTTTCTTTAGTGTGGCTTATACAGTTTATTTGAACAAGGAGGGGAAACAGCTGGATTCTGTTTTAAAACATACTCATTCATAGTTTCTCAGTAATCTTTATTTTAGTTTCTTTACATTTAGTGAAATAAAGCCGCCTTCCACCACTCACTCGCTTTGATTCTTTCTTTGACTGTGTCTTCTACGGGACTGCTGTTTGAGAGTGAGCTGAAAACAATGGAAATGATTCATATTAGTTACACAAGAAGGTTTGATATTTTTCATTTCTGATTTTCTAAAACATTCATATGGAAAGTGGAAGATGGGTTTATAACTGGTTCAGTTTCATGAGCCATAACCACAAATGCTAAGCTCCTGAAGGGAAAGTTGAATGTAATTTGCAAAGCAATTACATTTTGCTGACACAACTAGCATCTTAAAAGCTTGTGCTTTCATGTGGAACTAATAGAAGGTAACTGTCTAAACCTAGCCTAGAACAAAGTGGGAGAAGTACTTGTGTATTTTGCTTCTAGAAGAGAAGCTTGCATTTTGAAGAAATGAAGAAAGCTAACTCCTGCCTGCCTCCTGCTTTTTATTTCACTATAAAGAAGCCTCTTTCTTAGCTCTTGCACCTCTTGTGAGAGTATAGTCCTCAAAGCCTAGGCAGTTAAGTGAATGTGGCTATGTTACAGCTTCAAGAATAAAAAGCAGCAAAATAATTTCCAAGAAATCAACACTAAATACTTAGCTATGCTAGTACTGGTACTTTTTTTTATGCATACAGATAACATCCTAGTTATTTTCAGCCCAATTTATGAGGGATCAGCCCGTTGCCTGGCTTGTCACAGTTCAAGACTTAAGTCAGCAAACCACTCCTTAATTTCTGCTTCCATTTTTGCACCACAGTTGTAACTCACAGGTCAGCTCTTCTTAGGAATAGGTACTGAAGTAACCACAACCAATGAAGGCTTCTGCAGTAGTATGAACCATGTCAAGTAAAATACTTTATCACAATCAACATACTGCATCCCTGAAGTCTCTTGCCAATTCATTTTACTCTTACCATCTCCTGGCATTGAAAGTCTTAAAATGAGAAACTAGTTGTCAGAAGGATATTGAAGAATTACTAATTATTCAAAGATGTGAACTGATCATGTCTGTTATACCAGCCTGCTTGTTGCTCATGGTTTCACTCTACTACTAGGTCTGAGTAGCTAGGTCAGCCAAAGCACACATAAGCCTACAAGAAAATCCCCTTAGTAAATTTGCCCCTATTTAGTGAACATACTAGATGCAAGGTTCTAATGATTTTGACATGAGACCTGTTAATTTATTAATGGCTTTGGGCAGCCATTGACTCACTGTCCTTTTATCCTTATCTGTCAACACCACTGCATACTAAATGTTTGGAAAGCTGTGGGATGGTCATTTCTTTGCTCTATTTATTTGCTGCAGTGAAGCTAGATGTTACAGTTGTCTGGCTCTAACTGACCAGTCAATGACAGACACCTTTGTATGGGTACTAGACCAACGGTTTTTAACTGATGGTGTATGCTGCCTCCTGGTACTATACACTAGTGCACTGAGATTGCCAAAGTAAGTGTCATTTTTTCCTTTACTAACACTTGCCGTCTGTAACATTTTAAATAAGCGTAGCTTTTTTTTTCCTAAAGCTAATTTGAAGTTATCTTGAACACATAAAAGCAGGCAACTGATTTTTCTTGTACGAAACAATAGCTGAAGGAAAAAAAAAAAAAGACATTTTCACTAAGTGCAAAGCTTAGCTTTACATTCTTTGTCATCTTGCCCCTGCCACCCGACATCCAAATTAGATGTTGGAATCTATCCTACAGAAACCTGTATTACAAATAATAACTAGTTGCATGGCAGTTCCTGAACAGTTTTACTGCATTCATATTTCTTTAGCTTAGCATAGCAGGAGGTTTTGATCTCTGGTATGTGAGCTCTGTGGTATCTGTATGATCTCAGACCCTAATGAGTCGAGTTGAGAGGGGGGAATAAACAAAAGTGTTATGTTTTAAAAAACATCAAAAGCACATTAAGTGGCAAAATGCTTAATCACACTTGGAACAAGTATGGCAATATTTTGATTTTACTGTGCCCAACCAAAGGCAGAATTAAAGAGCTCAACTCATTACATTACTCCATTAAAGGAATTAGCACGTTACCTTGGCACCTTCAAGTATGTGGGAGTCCTTCTGAAACACATTCTGAACATCTTGTGGAGTTGAGAATTTAATCCAGCAGTAACGTCTGTGAAAGCCTGTATCTTTGTCCTAATTACCAGTTTAAAAAAAAATAAAATCCAATTACAGTAGAAAATATTCACATAGGCTGTTAAAAACTTTCTACGGATATTCAATTTAAGGATTCAGAAATTATCAGAGAAACCTGCATGCTTGCTGTTTCAGAAGCCTTTTTCACACTTTAAGACATCTACTCTCATTGACAGTATGCGGGGGCCTAGCAGAGGCTGTTCAGCATCCCTTTCTCTCAATTTGAGTCCAGCAATCATAAAAAAAATTAAGATTTTAAGCTATAGTTGAAGACTGGAATAATGCACAGCCAGTTGTTTCAAACTGCAGTAGTTCTCTACTATTAAGCCAGTCACAACAGAACTGACATTTAAATGGCTGCCTGATTTGAAAATAAGCCTGCCACAATACTTGAAAAGCATTCAGCAAGATAGAGCAGCTGCTTAAGATACTAAGAAAACAGGCTGCAATTCAAGACGACAAGCACTAACTGCACTGAAAAAAAAAAAGTAATTTTTAAGAATAATTTGCCAGTCAGAAAAGACAGTTGTCAATAAAGAGGAGATAATACAGAAAAGCCGGGTCTACCAAAGTGCCTTTTATCCCAACTCTGATCCCCATCAGAGTTCACAACAGTTCTGCCACCAAATTCACTGATCATCAGGCATGACTGGCAGCACTTTCAAACACCGGTGAAGTTTTCACCCACAAGGTACTGTAGTCACACTGCCTGGTTTCAGTATCCCAGTGATGTCTTAATTAGGGTGCCTTAACCCTGCTGCAGATTTTTGTACCTCTGGCAGATTAAAGCATTAATGAACACTCCTAAAATAATTACTGAATCAAAACATACACACATGCATCAGTTCAGCTTTAATCAGCGATAGAGGCAGGTTTACGGCAAGCTGCCAGCCTTCGCAATGAAGCAACGAATTCTGTCCTGGGCCCGAGGAACAGAGCGTGGCAGGCAGACACCTAAGCTTCAGTTCAGAAATAACCAGACTGTTTCAAACTATTTTTCTCCATTTCCAAACTACTCTTCAACTGATAGTGAACCCATCAGCTCACTAACTGAAGTTCACTACGCACTAAGCTTAATTTAACAGACCATGACTTCACGTGGAGAAACACAAGCAGGCAGGAGAGCCTCTACTCCTTCAGCAATGATCTGCAACTTACCCGTAACAGAGTGAGAAAGGAACACTTTTTTTGACTGTTCATCTCTAAGAAACTGCGGTAGATACTAGTATCGCTGACCTACATGCTCAAAAGATAGATACCCTAAGTGGCAGAGGCATGAACAGCTGACAGCTTAGGAGCACCCTGAAGAGGTTGTGGTTTTTGTGTTAGCCCCGCACAGCAGGAAAAGATTGTAGGTTCATACCCACACCTTTAGATTTTTTAGGCCAGTGAGACCAGGCACGTAAACACTGTATTCTTTGTCTGAAGAAAGATAACACAATGATAGAGAAGCTCAAAGCACTTCTAGATTAATTATTCAGAAACGGCAGCATCAACAGGACCTGAGAGACGTGCTTTCTAAAGCTCCTTCAAAGCTCATAGAAACTACTAAGCTTCAATGAGGCCTACAGCTCACAGACAAGCGGCGGCAGCCACTGGGAGACGGAACTAAGGGTGGAGAGCACCGAAAATCCGACTAGAGTACAAGAAGAGGCTTCCAGAAAGCAGCTCCGAGGGAGCAGGGGAGGCGGCTTCGGGGCAGGGCCCCAGCAGCAGGACCAACCCTGCTGGGGCCCGGCGAGCACCAGCCGGCGGCTCTTTCCCGTTTTACCGAGAAAACACGAACAGCGGACTGGAGGATGAGCGGGTACTCACAAACGGCAGCTGGCACCTCTGTACTGACCCGAACTGGGAGAAGTACTCCTTCAGTTCCTCTGTGGGGGAAACGCACACCTGGTTACACGAGCCCGGCACCCCCGCGCAGCCGCAACCGCCCTGGCCCGGCCCCTACGGCCTGCACCGACACACGCGGCGGGGCCGCCTCCTCTCGCACCGCCCGGTCCGCGCCAGCCCTAGCACCGGTGGGGATTAGGGAGGCGGCGCACACTCACTGCTCGACACCGTCCAGGGAATGTCAGCCACGAAGATATCGAAGAGCCTCCTGGAGCGGCGCCCCACCGCCCGCACCGCGCTGGCTGCCGCCATCTTGGGAGCTGCGGCGGGAAGGGGGGCGGGCGGCCCCGCCCCGCCCCGCCCCGGCAGTGCGCAGCACCGCCCGCCGCCCTCAACGGTCTGCCCAAAATGGCGGCGGCGGCCCTGACCCGCGAGGGCGGGGAGGATGCCTTCCGCCGGCTTTTTCGCTTCTACCGGCAACGCGACGCGTCGGACTTGCGGGGCGTGGTGGACTTCTCTGTGCCGGGGGGCCAGGTAACGCTGGGCTCCTCCTGCTCTCGCTCTGCGGCGAGGGTTCGGGCGGCGCGGCGCGCTCCGAGTTCGTCCTTCTCTCTGAGCGGTGTCGCGGTGTTTCAGCGCGGTGCTGTGGTGGTGTTGCTGCAGCCTGTTCTCTCCACCTGCTGCTTCCCTTCGTGCTTGACGCCAAGTCTCTAATGCTGTCCTGTTACTGGCTAGAAGACGCTGCCTTCCGGCGCTGAGCCTCTTACGGGTCGCTATAACGTTTAAAAACTAGTTGCATGACTAGAGACGAGCGGCTGAGGAAGGGCATAGAGGTCTGAGGGCCCAGGGCCCCTCTGCCCGCGGGACCCAGAGGCAGGCTCGTTCAGGGTCCCCTTGGGCCGGCTGCCCGCGGGGTTACAGGACCCTGCCCGAGGGCACAAGGTGCTGTCCCAGCCGCCCCGGCCAGCACGCCGCCTATTCACAGATTTACCACTTTTGCTTATGTTTATTTATTCCCATAATGTTTAATTAGCTCCCTACACTGCAGTAAGGGATCTCTGAAGCCTGTAATAGAACCACACTTCACTTAAGAGAAGCAAAGGAACATGTGGATGGAAAAAATCAAGTTTCACTATTGGAGCTGACAATATTTTTGGGGCCTATTGGTCCTTGTCTTGGCCCTGAAATACCTGGGTGAGCTGGAGAGGGAGCCGGGATCAGTTTCCCTCCACTGTGCAATGTGTGCCCAGGGTTCTTGTCTTCCCGTTGGTAAAGTTTTTTCTCCTTTCTTACTCCCATATAATAAACATTTGGCTTAGCCATCAGGACAAGTCCAACTATTGCAGTGGATTAGGGGCACACAGTCAGGAGCACATCTGAAAGTATTAGCCATCATGGTTAGTAGTTTACCATGTCTTGTGTGATGGAGAAGTGATCCTTTGAACTCATCTTCCATTTTGTCACCTCACAAAAGGATTACAGATATCTGCTGAAGTATTGGTAAGCAGGGATTTTCTGTGTATGAGCCTATATGAAAAAAGGGAGTAGGAAATACAGTTAAAATGAAACTTTGCCTAATTTTTCATAGTTCAAATGCTTAGCCTTTTCTTTTTACTATTTTATTAGAATATATATTTTTCTATCTTTTCAGACTATAATTTTGATATTGTTAATGGGACACAAAACCTGACCCATGTGAAATTGTTCAAGGCGTTAGCATTAAACAAGGGAGTTGTTAACATTTCAGCCTTTCTTGAGCTTGCAGCAATCCTTTATCAAATAAAGGATTCCAGAATTACAGCCCTTCTGGGAAATTCAAAGTACTTGAAAGCATCACGAGCATCTGTCCTCTCCATATCATTCTGTTTGTGCCTGTTACCTTCTAAGATTAGTTGATAACTTACTAGTGAAAGCATCTTTTATTCCTCTTTACCCCAGGTTAAAAACATCTGGTTTTTCTCTTTAAGAAGAGCTACAGGCCAGGCAGATTGGCCCAGATACTATTGTTCCTTTTCTCTCAGAAAACTGCTTCAAGTGATTGAGTTCTTCAGTGAAGTGTGACATACCCCAGCTGCCCTGCTACCAGGCTTATTTAACTGATTCAGCACGTGTAATTCTTCAGCATAGAAACAGCTCCTGTTCTCCAGAAGCCCTGACAGCAGCCAGTGTGTAAGCAGTTTGAGAAGGCAGAGAGGTGGCAGAGTCTAGTCAAAGGAGGAGCCTTCCTGGGGACGTTCTGCAGACAGGACTCTGAACTAAGCTCTTTAAGGCTGGCAGTCGCAAAGCTGCTTTTGGCAGAGAGCTGAAAAATTGGTAAAACTGAGCACGTTGCCAGAAGCTGCTGCCCAGCACTAGTTTAGAGTTTTCTTACAAGTTCTGTGTATATAATTTAGACCTGTTGTTCAGAATACATTAACCAGAGCTGTCAGCCTTGCAGAGAGACTGATTTCCACATTCACCACTGCAGAGTCTGCGTGCAAAAGCCTTAATTTCATATACACTTTAAATTGTCATAAACAAAGTCTTGCCTGTCTCTGCCTGCTTATTCCCACTATGCCTGGCCAGCTCTTTCCTTATACGAGCCTGTACTTTTGCACAGCCACACAGAGAGCTGGACGGGGGAACTAAGCCAGAACAAAACCAACCTGCCTCTACCCTGCCCTCCCTAAGATGGTTCCCAGTCCTATGGGAAGAAGAGAGTGGCAACACAGTGGATGAGTTGTTTTTTTCAGCAAGTGTTGGCTTATTGCAGCTTAAATATATGTGTTATTGTGACCCAAGAGAGTACATCAAGAAAATATATCTTGCTAAGCCCTGAGCTGTTGACCCTGCTGTTGGAAACAGAAGTGGCAATGTGGTATTCAGAATTTACAGGGTTTCTGCAGTCCTTCACATCAAGCAACTTTGGCCACTTCGTCACTGTACTACTACTTCTGTAAATTACAGATGAGAATAGTCATCTACCCTATGGGATCATGAGCAACTTGTATTTGGAACATTCCTTGAAGGTATAAAGTGTTATGAGTACTAAATATTGCTCTCTAATGGAGATTGATAATTACCAGAATGTTTTATAATGATGAGGCTGTACTGTGGAAATGGACAAATAGTGCCGAATTTTTTCTCATTGGTATAAATTGTTTGGTTTTTTGAATGAATGGAGGACATCTCTCCTGAACCCTAAGTGTTGTAAAAACTGTAGGTACCTTTCGATTCTTGTGTTGAGTACATACTAGCTCTGTTAGCAGCATTCCCTGTTCTGGTCACAGTTGCTTAGACAATAGTTCTGTGGTACAGTTGGTGTTGTCACGAGACTTACCTTGGAATACGGTAGCACTCCTTCTTATAGGTGCTGTTTTTGGATGAGTTTCGTATTTCTTCCTTTTTTTTTTTTTTTAAACCAGATCTGTTTTCTTTTGCCAGGTGTTCAGATCACAGCTCAGTATTTCTTCAGTCAGTGATCAAGATGCCTGCAGAGCAGGATTACAGCCAGTTAGCCAGTGGAAAGCCTACGGCCTCAATGGGTATCCGGGTAGGTACTTCTGATTTCAAGAAAAATTAAACACAACTTTGTTGCTTTGGATTCAGGCATCTTCCATCTTATCCTCCTTGCCCTGCCTGAAAAAGCTATTTTGGTTTGCCTAAGTGCAATTCAATGTTATTTTAAGTGCAGGAGGACAAACGAGTCTGCTAAAGGATGGGATGTGGCAATATATATGAAGGTGAGAACAGAAGGGCCAGTTGTTTCAGTCTCTGATCAACCAGACCATCCCTCATGAGAATGGATTCCTGTTGTCTTTGATAGAGATTTTATATTTCTGTAGCATCTATTTTTCCTCAACATATATCATGAAAATTAGGTAAGTGACTGAAATACAGTCATTTTAGGGCTGAAATGTGGCATCTACTTGCTGGTGTAGAACACTGAGTACAATAAGTGAATAAGAACCTCTTGTCCTATTCAAGGTGCAGAGTAATTTCATTAGGCAGGTTATTTCAAAAACTGAAATGGATCTTAGGTTTGCAGGTCAGCTGGTGGAATCACAGAAAGATGTTAGGCTGGAAGAGGCCTCCAGAGGTCTAGTCCAACTCCCTGCTTGAAGCAGGGTTAAGCTGAAAGTTAGATCAGGTTGCTCAGAGCTTTGTATGGGTGAGTTTTTTGGAAATCTCCAAGGACAGAGATTACACAGCCTCTCTGGGCACCTGTTCCAGTGTTTGGCCACTCTTCTTGTGGTTTTTTTTTTCACCTTATATCTAATCGAAATTTGCCTTGCTGTAATTTGTGACTGTTGCCTTTCATAATCTTGCTATGCACCTCTGAGAAGAATCTGGCTCCACCTTCTCTATAATGCCCCTTTAGGTAGCTCTTACTAATATAGGCCAACGTATAATCAGCCTTTATTGCTGCAAGGGTGCACTACTGACTCCTGTTCAATTTGTCCTCCAAGACCCCCTGGCCCTTTGATTTAGAGCTGCTCCCTGGTCTTCAGGTCCTCAAGCCATACTGTTGCATGAGGTTATTTTGCCCCAGGTGCAGGATTATCACTGTTGAACTTCCTGAGGTTCTTGTTGGCCCATTCCTTTGGTTGTCAAGGTCCCTTTCAGTGGCAGCAGTAGCTTCCAGCATATCCACTGCTGCCCCAATTTAGTGTTACCTGTATGTGTGATAAGGATGAACATCCCATCATCCAGGTTGTTGATGTAGATGTAGTTATCAGTCTTGGCCCCAGTATCAATGTGAGGAACGCAGCTCATAACAGCCACTGGTTAGACTTTGAACCATCAAATCACTGTTCTTTAAGCCTGGTGGCCCAGCCAGCTTTTGCTCACCCTTTTAGTTTACCCATAAAATCCATGAGCCCCCAGTTTGGCTCCGGTGATGCTGCAGGAGACCAACTGGAAAACTTTGCTAAAGCCAGGGTAAACAGCATCCCCTGCTCTCCCCTTGTCTGGGCATGTCACTGTAGCATGCAGTAAGGCTGGTTAGACAAAATTTGCCTCCAGTAAATCCATGCTGGCTGTTCCCAGCCACCTTCTGTCTGGAAATGGCTGTCATGAAAGTTTGCTCCATAATCTTACCAGGGGTTTTAGTAAGGCTGATGAGTTTGTAGTTCCCCAGATCCTTCCTATTTCATGGATTTTTGTTTGATTGATTTTGGTTTTTCTCATGTTTCTTTTGGTTCATTGGGACTGCAGTCAGTGTCTGTGTGGGTTGCTATGAAGCCAGCCTACCATTTCTGAAACTGAGGCAGCCACACTAGCCATCTGGCATGGTTAATACACAGGGAATTGAATAACTTCAGGAGAAAGGCTTCCATCTCTTCTTGCCCCTATAAATTTTTTGTTCCGCTTACCTGTCATATTATAGTTGCCCTTGCTTAGTCTCACTTGTCATTTTATGTCTGTCTAAATGTCTTTCCTAGCAATTACATGGGGAGGGGATCACAAGTGTTCCACTTCACTGCATTTTTCTTCTGCTTTGACAAAGAAAACCTTTCACTAAAATGAAATGCAAATACATTAACAAATTCTCAGTCCTGTTTAGAATCAAGTCATGTGTGGGCAAGAATAATATTTTATCCTTTTCCAGCTACCTTTATCTGGACATCCTAAAGCATGATAAGATATTTAACCAACTGCCCCAATAGCCTTCTAAAATAAGTTAGAATTTCTTTAGTTTGTCTATGGGTAAATGGAAGGGAAGTCATTTGGTTTTGTCCCCACAGTGAGCAATGAAATATAAGACCAAGGAAGCTGGGTGAATTTCTGTTGCAGTGTCCTGAGTTCTGTGAAATGTGGGTGATGCTGTCTTTGGGTCTTTGTAACTGACACAAACTGGTTTTATGAGGGGTTGTTCTTGTTGCTAGACATCTTGTGTGTCTTATCCTTCCTTTGACTGAGGCTGGAGACCACTTTCACTGGGTGTAAATTAATTCCTGGTGTGCCACAAGATTTTGCTGCAGTAAGAGAATTGCATCTGCTTCCTCAAGGCAGATTCCTTTAGTATATAGATCCCCAAAGAATTTGTCTTTTGCCCATTCCACTCAGACCAACTCTTTCAAGGCCAAGAGGTTCAATTGTGTTGCCTTCAAAACTTGTCTGTGGTGTTCTTTAGTCAGCTCAGAAAGATTGCTACAGAAATAACATTTCTTACTCTTACTCTTACTCTTCTGCCTCCCATGTGTGATAAGTCACTGATTTCTAGCACTATTGGGCCTCCCAGTCTTGAACGTTAGTGTAGAATTTTATAGTAGAACTCTGCAACTGTTAGAAATTCAGGGTTTTCTGCCTTTCTTGACATCAGAAGCATAGCAGTAACCCACTTTTTAGTTGTTCTCGCTTTTGTAAATCTAGACTAATCTGGTTTCTTAGGAGTAAGCAACGGAAGGTTTGGAGAGACATGAGCGTGTTCTAAGCTTCTGATACAAGAGTCATAAAATTTGGATTCTTGTTCTCGGCTCTGTGTGTAACTCGCCCTCCAGGCTTCAATTCCTTCATTAATACATACCTAGTAGAGCGTAATTTCATGAAAGTAGTAAAGTGCTTTGAGAACCCCGCATTAATAATGCCCTTCCCGTCTACAGCCTTTATTATTCTGTTCTACGCAGAGGCCAACAGAAAGTAAATTTAATGCTTCTGGCAAAGAAACTTCTTGTAACCAGATCTATCAGAAGGCTGCCGTAGTCTGAAGGTGCAGGGAATGGAGTGAAATGAATGACAGTATATTATTAATACACTGAAGGCTCTTTTTCTAACCAGTTAATTTAATGTTGTGAGGTCTGTGAGATATGCTGGCAGGAAGCTGCTTCTTTGCTTTTATTACCACTTTTATAAGGCCACAAGGCAAGTTTGTATCCTACTGAGACTCCTAGCCTTGCTTCTTCCTTTTTCATCTATTTTTGTCTCTGTTTAACTTGATATGACTGAGAAGTTCAAAAAGATGCAGTAGGCCAAAACCTTGAACCCTCCTTTTCCTTTGTTCCTCCTATACCCTTATCTCTCTTTGTACGTGAATTTTGTGCTGGTGAGTCTTACTGAATTGACAGTCTTTGAGAGAGTGCCTTGATTCTCGGAGTAGGTAAAATACAGATTAATAGCATCTTCCCATCAGACGCTCATTCATCAATACCGTCGACCCTGGCCTGGAAGGAAACACCCCTGGGGTGCTGGGGAGAAAATTCCAGTGAAGAATCCTGTTAGCACTCCTGGTGATGGCAGATCTTATGTCAAGGACTCTTGTCTGTTAAGATACAGACCAAATCAATCCATTACATCTCTGCTAACCCTCTTATTTGGGCTGCTGCTTGAACTCTGCCTGAGGTGCCTGGCTAACTGAATGTGCAGACTAGCTACGTGTTTATTTTGTTTTGTTAATTAACAATGACTGCAAAGTATTTGCAGTCAGCATCAAGCAGTTTGGGATATAATTTGACTTTCATCCCCTTTGAGTACTACCATACCAAAATACAAAGATGGGTGCAACCAGACTTGCCTGGAAATAAGCATGAAGCAAAGGAGAGGACAGTTTACGTTACTAGAGACTTGCTCAGCCCGTGGACTGCTCTCTGCAGTTAATGACACTGCAGTAGCAATAAGAAGACAGTATGAGTTTAGAGGCAGCGACAAGGTTAGTTTGAAGTCTAGAAAAACTAGGCCAGAATTACTTTAACTTTGCAGGGTTCAAGACAAAAATCTTGCTGAATCACTTCAAAATCAAATTTACTCCAAGGCAATTGGCTTTCCAAGTTCTTACTCCTTTATCTACCTGTAATCAATATGCCTTACACAGATATGTCCTTTATTGTCATTTTTTACTTGAACCAGTGTTGGCTGCCCTCCCTGCCTTCTACCTTATGGCCACCATTTGTTTGTACTGAAAAAAACAATAGGTTTTAACTTAACTATTCAGACCTGTTAATAGATTTCATCAGCTTACATGCAAAGTCAGTGGTTATATATCTAAGGTGTTTCTTCAGTACCTCTGACCTCTGTCCTTTGCTCTAGTTTTAGAAAAAACAGATATGCCTAATCATACTTTCTCCCCACCCCCTCCCTTTTTCTCTGTGGTCAGGGTTTATTTTCATACCAAACCCTTTCCTTCCGGGCTGCCAGCGTCACTGGGTGAAACAGTGTCTCAAGCTATACCCCCAGAAACCCAATGTCTGCAACCTGGACCTGCACATGGCTCCTGAGAAGACCATTGACCTGTGGGGACAGAGCAAGGAGCAGCTGAAGTAAGTCCACAATAACCTTTGGTGGTCAAAACTAATGGAGCCAGAAGGTCTCACCTCTGAGGAGGTCTAAGAAAAATGAGCAGGGAAGGGAAGCTGAAAAAGATTGTGTCCGTGCTGGCAGTATACAGATGGTGGCAGATATGCCAAGTTAAAGATGGATTTTTCATGGCTTGATGTGCATCCTTGTTAATTCTCCGCTTTCACGCTCACAATGAGATTTTCTAGTAGTCAAATGTAAAATAGTGACCCTGGCTGATGATATGGTGCTTGGAAGTTTGCTAAGCTCAGCTACAAGTGGAACCATGAGGTCCCTCTAGGCCTCAGTTTTCCTGAGGCAAAAGGGATCCTTTCCAAACACCCCACTCATGCTAGCTCTTCTTCCCAGTCAGCTGTCAGACCTATTATACTGTAATTAAAAGACTGTTATCTGCACTTTTTTTAACTTCTCAAGTCAGCTAGTTTCTGTGGGTTTTTTATCTTCCAAAGTATTTCTTTGTTTTGGTTTGGGTTTTTTTTTTTTTCATTTAATCTGAGATGGTGATTAAATGTACCATTTTAATGGCAATCCTGTTTACTCTGGAAAAACTGCCACAGGTTCAGAGTTCTGTGGCCGACGCAGCTGCCTTTCCTCTACCTGATTTGGAAGTTAATGGAGAATTTGTCCAAGTTTTGAAGTCAAGTAGAAAGTTTTAAAGTCAAAGTTTTAAAGGCCTTTTTTTTTTTTTAAATTAGTCACCTGTAAAAATACATACAAGATAGATTCTGTTTACAGTACACAATCTTTTACTTATTTGGGTATTTATCATTACCTTGTTGACTTCACTGCTCATTTTTCATAACAATTGTTTCATGTGATGGAGTGACCAGAATTCCCTACAACTCTCATCTTCCACCTCAGTCTTTTAGTAAATTTACATGCTGAGATTTTTTTTCAAAAATACTCTTAACATCTACAAGATATGGAATGGCAAAAGCAAGATTTGGACTTCTAAATATTTGCACCTAGGAGAGAAGTTATGCCCCACTTGTGTTTTTTCCAGGCTCAGTCAGAATTAGTTACAGAAATTCAGACACCTTTTTTGTGTTCCATCAAGGATGAAAAATTGTTCTTTGAAAGTATTGTGCATTATGCCCTACAGCTGAAAAAAGTGGGGTACTGTTCCAGCTTGACAGGCCTTTCCCAGCAGCACCTCCTGCGTACACAGAGAATGATCAGAACAGAGGTTAATTTGCAGCTGAATCCAGTTCAGTTGAAAACAGTGTTTGGAAGAGTGATGGCTGGCAGAAACACTGGCAGTTTTATTAAGCACTTGCCTGAGTCTTCAAGTGAGCAAACTGCTGTATTTGTGCTTTTACCTAGGGGACAGCTGATCAAACTAGCCAACTTGTCTAGTATCGGGAGTGAGAGCCTTTCAGGGAGGGGAGAAACAGAGTGCTTAACTAAAAAGAGGTCTACTTCCAAGATTGGACACAACTTTAATGCTTTTTAAAGCCATCAGGAAGATGCGTAAATGTGCTTGGGTCATGGCTTATCTGCTCTTTGCAGGATGCAGGAATCACAAGGTAGGGAGAGTCCATACAGTTCCTAGAAACTTACGCAATGCTCTCTTCACAAAGTGGAGTTTGGGTATTTTCTTTAGTGCTGGGGACAATTAAAAGCATAAAACGGGGTAGAGCATCCCTATGGGGGATATATATGTCCTTGTGTATAAGGAAAAGGCTGGGGGGATTTTATAGATGCAATCTTTCACTAGTGAGTGAAGAAAAAAGGGAGCTTCAGACCAAAGCCCCCCTGCTGTTCAGTCTTGTTGTCTTTCTAACATAGTTACACCACAATTTCTCTGTGCTTTCTTGTAGGAGCACCTGCTGCTACAGCTCTAGGAACTCATTGTTTCCAGATACATAACACTCAGACTTTCCTCTCCTTAGCAATCACATGTGAAATCACATGCAAAATACTAAGTTCTGGGAATAAGGACCTACCAAACATATTAGGGTTCCTGCTGTTGTGCAAACACTCTAGCACTGTAGTGAAAGAAGGGCACTTTCAAAAGGCATGTGCTAAAAATGTTTAATTATGAGCATTAAGTTTGTCGATTGAAAGATGTAGAGGAATGAGTTGTGGGCTCTCCGTTTTCTAAATGCTCTGTTACCTGCTTGTAGGTAGCTTGTAGGCTTCATAAATTATTCCAAGCAGTATGTATTGGACAGTTACTGTGTTGCTGCATGTTGTGGTTTAACCCAGCAGGCAGCTAAACACCCCACAGCCGTTTGCTCACTGCCCCCGCCCCTGGCAGTGGGATGGGGGAGAGAATTGGGGGGGGGGGGGGGGAGAGTAAAATTTGTGGGTTGAGATAAAGACAGTTTAATAGGACAGAAAAGGAAGGGAAAATAATAATAATAATAATGATAAAAGACTATACAAAGAAAGTGATGTACAATGCAGTTGCTCACCACCTGCCGACCAATGCCCAGCCAGTTCCCAAGCAGCAGTCACCACCCCCTGGCTAACTCCCCCCAGTTTATATACTGAGCATGACGTCATATGGTGTGGAATATCCCTTTGGCCAGTTTGGGTCAGCTGTCCGGGCTGTGCTCGCTCCTGGCTTTTCGCTGGCAGGGCATGAGAAGCTGAAAAGTCCTTGACTAGTGTAAGCACTGCTTAGCAACAACTAAAACATCAGTGTGTTATCAACATTATTCTCATCCTAAACCCAAAACACAGCACTGTACCAGCTACTAGGAAAAAAATTAACTCTATCCCAACCGAAACCAGGACAGTATCCACCCCTTATTCTATGCTATCTACGTCATGCCCAGGTCGCACACTTTCCAATACATTCCAATTAATCACCACCACTTTTCCTGTTTTTTGATATATACACACAGATATCATTCCCTTGTTGAGTTCAGTTAGTCCATGACTTTGGGCTCCATCTGTCATAACAGTCCTTCAGGGCAGGAGAGATGGTGTGTGGTGTCGGATTGCTGCATGCTGAAGCCAGTTTTGGTCCCATCACTGCACTTGTCCGGTTCTATCATGGCTGTACTTTGTTAGGTTTCATCAAAGTTCATTCTGCATTAATCAGGGTGATTCCTACTGTAATACTGTTGATATGGCACATAGCGACCATAGTAGCGATGACATACAGTATTATAAAGCAATTAACGTCATACAATTCAAATCATTGGCTATTCTCACCCAAAATGAAATCTCCTTGAGGCACACATCAGACTTCCCCATCCTCCCAAGTGCACCCAGGTCCTTGAGCAAAAGCAGTCCCACGGATGGGTTTGCCTTTGCCCAAGGCAGGAATAACCCAGACTGCCTTCCCCAGCATACTTTTTATGTGCACTACAGGGACTTTATCCCCTTCTACAGTATGTAAAAGTTCTGACTGGGCAGGGCCTGCTCGATTGGCAGATCCCCTGGTGTTGACTAACCAGGTGGCCTTTGCTAAATGTGTGTCCCAGTGTTTGAGTGTCCCAGCACCCATTGCTCTCAGTGTAGTCTTTAACAGCCCATTGTATTGTTCAATTTTCCTGGAGGCTGGTGCATGATAGGGGATGTGATACACCCACTCAGTGCTGTGCTCTTTGGCCCAGGTGTCTCTGAGGTTGTTTTGGAAATGAGTCCCGTTGTCTGACTCAACTCTTTCTGGGGTGCCATGTCGCCATAAGACTTGTTTTTCAAGGCCCAGGATAGTGTTCTGGGCGGTGGCATGGGGCATGGGATATGTTTCCAGCCATCCGGTGGTTGCCCCCACCATTGTAAGCACGTGGCACTTGCCTTGGTGGGTTTGTGGGAGTGTGATATAATCGATCTGCCAGGCCTCCCCATATTTATATTTCAGCCGTCATCCTCCATACCAGAGAGGCTTTAGCCGCTTGGCTTGCTTGATCGCAGCGCATGTTTCACATTCATTCATGGATAACCTGTGCAGTAGTGTCCATGGGCAAGTCCCTGCTTCCATCATGAGCCCATCTATATGTTGCATCTCTTCCTTGATGGCCTGAGGTGTCATGGGCCCACCGGGCTATAAATAATTCACCCTTATGTTGCCAGTCCTGAGCCACTTCAACCTTAGCAGCCTGATCCACCTGCTGGTTGTTTTGATGTTCTTCAGTGGCCCGACTCTTGGGTACGTGAGCATCTATGTGATGTACTTTTACAACCAGGTTCTCCACCTGGGCAGCAATATCTTGCCACAATGCGGCAGCCCAGATGGGTTTGCCTCTGCGCTGCCAGTTGCTCCGCTTCCATTGCTGTAACCACCTCCACAGGGCATTTGCCACCATCCATGAGTCAGTGTAGAGATAAAGTACTGGCCACTTTTCTTGGTCAGCAATATCCAAAGCCAGCTGGATGGCTTTCACCTCTGCAAACTGACTCGATTCACCTTCTCCTTCAGCAGTTTCTGCGACTTGTCGTATAGGACTCCACACAGCAGCCTTCCACCTCCGATGCTTTCCCACAAGATGACAGGACCCATCAGTGAACAGGGCATATTGCTTCTCATTTTCTGGCAGTTTATATACATTGGGGCCTCCTCAGCACGCGTCACCTCCTCCTCTGGCGATATTCCAAAATCTTTGCCTTCTGGCCAGTCCATGATCACTTCCAGGATTCCTGGGTGACTGGGGTTTCCTATTTGAGCCCGTTGTGTGATCAGTGCGACCCACTTACTCCACAGAGCATCAGTTGCGTGATGTGCACAGGGGACCCTCCCTTTGAACATCCAGCCCAGCACCGGCAGTCGGGGTGCCAGGAGGAGCTGTGCTTCAGTGCCGATCACTTCCGAAGCAGCTTGAACCCCTTCATATGCTGCCAATATCTCTTTTTCAGTTGGAGCATAGCGGGCCTCAGATCCTCTGTATCCCCGACTCCAAAACCCTAGGGGTTGACCTCGAGTCTCCCCTGGTGCTTTCTGCCAGAGGCTCCAGGTAGGGCCATTCTCCCCGGCTGTGGTGTAGAGCACATTTTTAACATCTTGTCCTGCCCAGACTGGCCCAAGGGCTACTGCATGAACTATCTCCTCTTTAATTTGCTCAAAAGCTTGTCGTTGCTCAGGGCCCCATTTGAAATCCTTCTTCTTCCGGGTCACTTGGTAGAGAGGGTTTACAATCAGACTGTAATTTGGAATATGTATTCTCCAAAAACCCACGACGCCTAAGAAAGCTTGTGTTTCCTTTTTGCTAGTTGGTGGAGACATGGCTGTTATTTTGTTGATCACATCTATTGGGATCTGATGGTGTCTACCTTGCCATTTTATTCCTAAAAACTGGATCTCCTGTGCAGGTCCCTTGACCTTACTTTGTTTTATGGCAAAACCGACCTTCAGAAGGATTTGAACTATTTTCTTCCCTTTCTCAAAAACTTCTGCTGCTGTGTTGCCCCACACAATGATGTCATCAATGTATTGCAGGTGTTCCAGAGCCTCACCCTGTTCCAGTGCAGTCTGGATCAGTCCATGGCAAATGGTGGGGCTGTGTTTCCACCCCTGGGGCAGTCGATTCCAGGTGTACTGGACGCCCCTCCAAGTGAAAGCAAATTGTGGCCTGCACTCTGCTGCCAAAGGGATTGAGAAAAACGCATTAGCAATATCAACTGTGGCATACTGCTTGGCTGCCTTTGACTCCAATTCGTACTGAAGTTCTAGCATGTCCGACACAGCAGCACTCAGTGGCGGCGTGACTTCATTCAGGCCACGATAGTCTACTGTTAGTCTCCACTCTCCATTAGACTTTTGCACTGGCCATCTGGGACTGTTAAAGGGTGAGCGAGTCTTGCTGATCACTCCTCGGCTCTCCAGTCGACAAATCAGCTTATGGATGGGAATCAGGGAGTCTCGGTTGGTGCGATATTGCTGCCGGTGCACCGTGGTGGTAGCAATTGGCACCTGTTGGTCTTCGACCTTCAGCAACCCCACAACAGAAGGGTCCTTTGAGAGACCAGGCAAGGTGGACAGCTGTTTAATTTCTTCTGTCTCCAAGGCAGCTATACCAAAAGCCCACCGGTACCCTTTTGGGTCCTTGAAATACCCTCTCCTGAAGTAGCCTATGCCAAGGATGCACGGAGCCTCTGGGCCAGTCACAATGGGCTGCTTCTGCCACTCATTCCCAGTTAGACTCACTTCGGCTTCCAATAGAGTTAGCTGTTGGGATCCCCCTGTCATTCCAGAAATACTGATGGGTTCTGCCCCTTTATAGCTGATGGCATTAGGGTACACTGTGCACTGGTGTCTACTAGAGCCTTATACTCTTGTGGGTCTGATGTGCCAGGCCATCAAATCCACACAGTCCAGTAAACCCGGTCGTCCTTTTCCTCCACCTGGCTGGAGGCAGGGCCCCTCTAGTCCTGGTCATAGTATTCACTACTCACTTCTTCTAAATGTGAATCAGAAGTCCCTTTATTAAGATCAGAAGTAAAATCAGCCCTTCTACTCTGTCTGGGGAACTGCTTGCTGGAAACTGGAGCAGCAATTTTCCTGGATGAACCCCCTTGTGTGATTGTTTTTCCTTGCAACTCACGTATCTGTGCTTCTAGGGCTGAGGTAGGTTTTCCATCCCACTTCCTCATGTCCTCTCCGTGGTCACATAGGTAAAACCACAGGGTGGCCTGTATTGTGTACCCACTATATCCTCTCTCTTGAGCAGAGGGACACTTACTTCTAATAGCTGAGATACTGGTCCGTACAGGTGGGGAGTAGGACATACCGTCTTGAATTGCTGGAACTCCCGGGACAGTTTCTCAGCTAACATGTCCAGCAGTTTCTCCACAGCTGAGACGCAGGCCCATAGGGAGGAATAGAGGCTTTCTTCATATTGCCAGAGTTGACCAGCCAATTCATCCACCTTTTTGTTCCTCTCCGTCTTTCCAGGTCATCACTGCCAATGAGTTGGCATATGACAATGGTGCGCTCCATACAAACTTCCACCACATGGGTTGCGTGCACTTGAGTTCATCTGGATCTTTGGATAACTGCCCATTGTTCAGGTCATCATAAATCACCTCCAGCATGGCTAATTCCCTCAGGTACTGGATACCCCTCTCCATGGTGGTGCACTTGCCTGGGTGACATATAACATCTTCCTTAAAGGGATACCTTTCCTTCACGCTTGACAGGAGTCGCCTCCAGAGGCTGAGGGCTTGTGCCCCTTTTCCAATTGCTTTGTCAATGCCCCCTTCCCTGGAGAGGGATCTCAGCTGCTTGGCTTCCCTACCTTCTAATTCCAGGCTACTGGCCCCATTATCCCAGCATCGGAGCAGCCAGGTGATAACATGCTCGCCTGGACAACGACTGAAATCTTTTCACATATCTCGCAGCTCACTCAGGGATAGGGATCGGGTGGTTACCATCTCATTTATGGGTTTTGCCTCTTCCTCCTCCTGTTCTCATGATGGCTCTGGTTCATCTTCATCCCTTACTAAATAAGTTGATTTTCTTGTGTATTTCTTCTTGTGTATAGGGGTGACTGATATCAGCATGGGTTGGTTCTGTAGTTCAGCTGCAGTGCCTGTTGCCGGGGTTTGAGTAGCTGCAGTGCCTGTCATGGAGGTTGGAGCAGCTGCAGTGCCTGTTGCCAGGATTTGAGTAGCCACAGTGCCTGTCAACGGGGTTTGAGTAGCCAGAGTGCCTGTCACGGGGGTTGATCTCTGGATGGTATTCTTAAATAATTGTTTAACCTTAAACAAGGCCTGAACCACATTCAGGAAACAGCAATAGAACCATGCTGGTTTGAACATCCCAAGGATATTAGAAATTCTCAAGAGCTGTTATAACTAGCCTGAAGGAGAAAGGGAAGGTGAAGGAGCAGGGGAAAGTGTTCCCCCATGTCTCCCCAATAGATTGGTTCCCCGAGGAGAAAAGGTAAAAGGTGTAATTATTAATAGTTTCCGAAAAGTGACTCCCGAGGTACGGAGATGACAGCAATGCTGAGTACAAATACAGAAGTACAAATACAAAAATTAGTCTCATGACCAATAATTTTATCATATCATAAACCAGTAGTGTTACACAGTGCAGGAAAATGATATCCTTGATCCAACTCCCAGAGGTGATAGACAGCACAACAGGGACCATATACAGCAAGTAAGGTGTTACATAACACAACTTGGAGAGCAAGCATGACAACTTTGAGAGTAAATTAATCAACATCGTGACCAGCAACTATTAAGCCAATATGATGAATGCTTATAACAAATTGGCCTTAACACGCTCTGGTCAGATCTGTCATTATCTCAACCCTTCGTGCCCCACATTGGGCACCAAAAGGACTGTTGTGGTTTAACCCAGCAGGCAGCTAAACACCCCACAGCTGTTTGCTCACTGCCCCCCCTGCAGTGGGATGGGGGAAAGAATTGGGAAAAAAAAAAAAAGAGTAAAATTTGTGGGTTGAGATAAAGACAGTTTAATAGGACAGAAAAGGAAGGGAAAATAATAATAATAACAATAATAATAGAATATACAAAATAAGTGATGCACAATGCAATTGCTCACCACCCGCCCACCGATGCCCAGCCAGTTCTTGAGCAGCGGTCACCGCCCCCCTGCCAACTCCCCCCAGTTTATGTACTGAGCATGACGTCATACGGTATGGAATATCCCTTTGGCCAGTTTGGGTCAGCTGTCCTGGCTGTGCCCCCTCCCAGCTTCTCGCTGGCAGGGCATGAGAAGCTGAAAAGTCCTTGACTAGTGTAAGCACCACTTAGCAACAACTAAAACATCAGTGTGTTATCAACATTTTTCTCATCCTAAACCCAAAACACAGCACTGTACCAGCTACTAGGAAGGAAATTAACTCTATCCCAGCCGAAACCAGGACACTGCATTATGGTAATTGCAGTTGCTGTTACCCTACGACCAAGATGGAAACTGGAAAGATGACTTTCAATAATCAGTGAGCTATGAAAAATTACTGAAGGTGAAGAAACTGGCCTTTTACTCCTGTTCCTGGTTTATCTTAAGAGCATCAGTACGGTATAGGTGAAGGGCAGAAACAAGCTGTGTATCCAGGTAGAAATGCACATTAACTGCAGATGCTTGGCTGAGACTTGACCATGGCAGCACAAATATGAATCCTGTTTTGTAAAAGAGAGCATGTTTTACTGAACTAATGAGGCTATAAATGAGAGCCAACCATCTGGTGCTACTGTTTATCATCATGTTCTGAGTACATTTCACTTTTCTTTCTTTCTTTACCATAACACATGACTTAGCTTGAGAAAAGAAGCTGAAATGGCTGGAATAAGTGGACTAGAAGATAGATGTGTACCTTCCTTCTTGTATTTGTCACTAGCGTGTTTCTATCTGATTTACTATAGTAATACTCTGTAACTTTTTAAGGACTTTTCCATAGGCCATAGTAAAAGCCCATCCCTGAGGTCTCTTCCTGCCTTCACCACCTTCAAGTAAGAATGGTAAATTGGTGTGTGGCTTCAGACCACTGAGTCCCTCTGCATTAGGGTTGTCACTTGAGAAGAACAGTTTTTTGTCCTGCATAAGAGTCTGGATAGGAGACACCTGCACTCTGGACTTCTTGACATTACAAGAAGTGTATGGTCAGAGCTAGAACAGTCTTGCTTCTTATTGAACACTGAGTCAGTCCGTCCTAAGGACTTCTTGTAAAAGTACCAAGCAGTAGAACTAACGGTCCTTTGCAGTATTATGTAGCTTGATACGCTTCATTGTCAGGCGAAGCATCTTCCTTTCTCGTCATTTTCCATTAAGTGCCTAGAATATTTTTTCCTTGTGTTTGCAGCTTTTAGATCTTCACAGATTCTGTTCTTTCACTTTCAGGTGCTCAAATAGTACATGCTTAATTCTGACTTGTAAATCTGCACCAGTTCATTGTGTTGTCTCCATCTGATAACCCGTTATGTACCACGTTGAAAATGCAAGCTTTCAAGCAATGACAGCAGTTGGCAGTAGGCGCTATAGCTTACACAAATTGCATTAATTGAATTTTCAAGGTCTTTGGAGGAAAAAAATAATGGCACTGAAAATAAAAGTTTAGCATTAATGGTTTTAATAGTCTGTCATATGGATGAGTGAATCTCATTACTGTATGCTGCACTACCAGAAAACCCCTCAGAAATTAAGACATATCCTATTTCTTTCCATTTTATCTTTGCAGAAGGAAAGGTTCCAGTAAACGGGAGCCCAGAAGCTTATTGGAGAAGCTGCGCTGGGTGACCCTTGGTTACCATTATAATTGGGATACTAAGGTATTGAAATTAAATTCTTCTCCATTTTTCTTAGGTATCTTAGGTATCTTAGGTATCTTAGGAGGGTATCATGGAATAAAATGCTTATGATTCTACAAGACAGTCTTGAACGGCTGTAACAAACCACGTTTGTAAGAACATTTTAATCTGTTTTAGTTTACTGTGAAGGATTTAACAGCAAAAGTCCATTGCTGCATTCTTTCCTTTGGTAGCATATACTCAGCTCTAGACCTGTGACTGTTTCAGGGTGAGCATTTTTAGTGTACCGAAAGGGACGGTCACAAAAGCATCGTTAACTACGTAAGGTGAGAATGACCTTGCGTGCTTAAAGACAGCTACTTCTGAGAAACTACTCCTCTTTGGAGGAGTGAGCAAGAGCAGGAAGAGACTGCTGCTGATGTGACTTTGAACTTAAGAGTCTGAACCAGTATAGTACAGTCTCACCAACAGCTATTTTGGGGCTCCTGACCAAAATGAACTTTTTCATAAGACTGAGTCAGATGGAGGCTGAGAAAGGATGGAAGAGTGAATATACAGTCTTATCAGTATACTGCAGATACTTAACCAAATCTGCTTGCAGCCTTATATTTACCAGGTCAGCCTATTATTGGGTGGCCTTAATAAAAACTTGGTTATTCCCTTCCGGTCCTCTCAGAATCACTCATGGGAGAGAGAAAAAGTAGGTTTGCAATTGATTCCTGTTTGTCTTATTCTTCAAAGAAGGAACAAAGATGTTTGTTTCAGAGCTCTGTTGATGAGATACAGAACTGTCTTTTTATTGGCAGCTTTAGGTAGTGACCAAGTAGATCCTCAGGATGTTGGTACTAACCTTAGGTACTAATCTTACTGACTTCCAAGTTTGCCATCCGGATATAATGATTAACTCCACGATTAATTGAATCTCTGACAGACTCAGCATAGGCCCAGAATTAAACGATAAGAGGTAAACTTGCTGTGGTTCTGTCTGTTGTAGTCATTTCCCAGGCAAATATGATGTCCTTCTCCATGATTATCAGCCAGACTTCTGAGTTCTCATTCAATGTTTGTTTCCAGTTGTATTTGCTGCTCTGATGTTCTGGGTGTGGTTTGTTTTTTTTTTTTTTCCTGCTCTCCTTCCTCCAGAAATACTCAGCAAATCACCACACTCCTTTCCCCTCAGACCTTGCATTCCTGTCAGAACAAGTGGCCGCAGCCTGCGGGTTCCGGGGTTTCCAAGCCCAAGCAGGTATCTTGAACTACTACCATTTTGATTCTTCACTGGGAATTCATGTGGATGAGTCTGAACTAGACCATTCTCGGCCCCTTTTATCATTCAGGTGAGTCAAGGAAAGCACTGGCGTGTTGTGGAAGGATTGGTGGCTTTTTTCCTACGGTTGCATATGGTTATAGGAAGTCGGTATGATGTAGTTTGCTAATTGGGTATATAATCTTCACTCTCTGAAGATCTGAATAGTAGGAAGCTGTTGCTCAAGGGCATAGGTTCTTCTTTGAAGGCTGCTTGAATAGCATGGATGTGGCGCCTGGAGTGGAAGAGCTCTTTGCACAGAGCACAGTTCTGTCCTAAAGCAGCAGAGTGGCAACTGGGTACTAGCAGGCAAGGATGAAATACCTCAGCAGAGCTTCAAACCTGGCAGGGCAGCTGTTCACACTACGCCTACCTTGAACCAGGCCTCTTAGTCTGTTTTCCATGTTCTCATTGTAAAGTTGTTCCTAGGAGCCCATCTGGATTTCTTGTTTGGTTTTTTTTTTTTATATAAAGGGATTTAGCTGCTAGTATTTTCTTACTGTACATATAATTGTTCTCTATCTGAATTTGTTTTCTCTTCTCTCTCCATCCTCAAACCATCTCTAGTTTTGGGCAGTCCTCGATATTTTTGCTTGGGGGCCTGAAGCGGGAGGAGGCCCCAACAGCAATGTTTATGCACAGTGGAGATATCATGGTGATGTCTGGCTTCAGCCGTCTGCTGCACCATGCCGTCCCCAGGGTCCTCCCCAACCCTGAAGGGACAGCTTTGCCTTCGTGCCTGGACCAAGCACTTTCTTCAGACCTTCCTGTTGGCTCAGTCATTGAGCACAGCTCTGATGAGGATTGGCAGGTCTGTGCCAAGTACTTGCAGTCTTCCCGCATAAATATGACTATTCGGCAGGTGTTGGCTGAGGGTCAGAAATTTCCAGAGGAATCTGGGACAAACGGAAAGGGCCAAGCACCCTCTGAAGACAGTCACCATCAGGAGAACAGCAGAGCCAAGAGACATAAGCCAAATACAGACAGCTGAGAGCGGGAGATCATGCTGACGTGGACTGGACAGGCAACCTCCATATGGAATTGGGAACTAATGTAATCTACTAGAAGTCACTTGTCTGTATTGGGATTAATAAACTTCTGCAGAATAAATGTAGTCCTTCATGCTGTAAGAAAAAGGTTGGGGGAGAAAAAGAATTTAAAAGGAAAAGGCGAAGTTCAGGACTGGGACTCAGGAGATGAGCTCTATTGCCATTTTGTTGCAGACGTTTACTGTACTCTGTTCCCTTTGAAATATCTGTATGTCAGAGAATTTTAAGCTTGGTTCATTGATGCTCATAAAATATTTTGATATCATTGGGCAGAAAGTGCTGGCAAAAGATACATAATTGCTATGTGTTAAAGAATCCTATTGGGCCTGTAAAGCTCAGCTGAAGTGCAGTAACAAGTATGAATGAGAATGGGCTGCTATGGGTGTGAGACCTACCTGCAGCATTTCCAAGAGAATTACCTCTACAGCAAAAATTGCTTCAGTGGTCAGAAACTAGCAGCTCCCTCGAGCAACACCTGCTGTAAGCTTGCTGTAGTCCTGTGCTCTCCTTTTGCCTGCTTGCACCCCCTCAGCTGCAGCAGAAGCTGCGCTTATGAGTGGAACTGGACATTTTTTGCATACCTCAGATTTTAGAGAGAAACAAGTGGGGGCAATATCTACTTAGAATATCTAGTAGCTCCCAGCTGGGTCTCCTCCCAACAGTAAGTACGTGACTGAGCCCTGCATCCCCATTCTTTCAAAACTGCCCCCTCTTAAGTGCCTGCAGATTATGGTCCTCCAGTCCCAAGCTAGCATCTTTAAGGAACAGAATGACTTGCAAGTAGAAGCAATGAAGTTGTAAATGAAGTACCTAAAAAATTAATTGTTGACTATCTCTGTCACCCAAAGGTAAATATATTGAAACAAAGAAAAGTACTAGCTTTTGTGCCAGTTCTCTTTAAGACTCAAGACCTTCCTATCTGCTTTTTAATGCAATTTTAATTGTTAGAGTGGAATGCACTATCCCTGGGGTATTTTGTTGCACTTTCCCAATGAATAAACTTCCTCGGTTTTTAAATTAAAGATCTCTATCAGGTTTGGGCTGGCTTTTTTCTTCTTTTCTTTTTCTCCCTGTTAGTTATTTCAGTGTATTGTTAACGCTCCCGCATCCCTTGTGCTGTTCCCTCTAGGCTTCTTCTGGATCTACTCCCTCTGCCATCTGCCAGCTCCGGTGGAGGAGCTACTTTGCTTATGGGCAGTTCAGGGTTTGTTGGGCCGTTTCAGAGAGGTGTTGCCTGCGGTATCAAATTGCAATTTAATATGTCTGTGGCAGCTTTTCCTCATGGGGAAAGTGTGTCTGGTCCGCTTATTTCATAGCAGGTGAGTGTGTGTGTGCACACAATTAATTTCTTATATAGTACTGCAAAGAGCTCCAGTAATTTAATGTCTAAAATAATCAGATGTGGGGTTTAATATCTTATTCTATGCCAGAAATGTGTCCTTTCTGTATCCTAGGCCTGGTGTATTTACAGCTGAGCCCTGGGAGAGTGAATACTATTACGCAGAGAGCTTACAACATGACCAGAAAGGAAAGTTGACTGAGTAAGTCTCAGAAAACAGCAAAGCTTCCTTAGTGGCACTTGAAGGTGGGGAAGGGGAGAGGAATATTTGTTTTCCTGACAGTGAGAAGGCAGATTGACTGTTCTTCACCCTTGAGAGGGAAGCAAAAATCTGCCAACTCACTCAGCACTGAAGACGGGAGAAGACAGAGTCATGGAACTAGATGGTCATGAACTGGAGCTGGTTTCTTCATGTCGCAGGCTGAGGTTTAAGTCCATGGTTCTCATTTCTTATGTCTTCAGTTCCCTACAAATATGTAACAAGTGACAAGCAATCATTTATTCCAGGATTCAATTGTTCCTGTGATTCAAGGACAAGAAACCATACTGCTTATCCTCAGCAGTTTGAAATTGTAATTAATGCTGCAAACTACTGATAGCAATTGGTCATGGGAAGTATCCAGTCCATTGAAGGCTTATGTTTAGATGTGACCGAGTTGAGAATTTGCTGAGTTACTGACTTGCAGTCAAGCTTGTTATCTAATGCCATTGTGAGTGAGAGACAGCCCTGATCTAATTCTGTATCAGACACCCAGAAAATGAAAAGTCCATGACCCAGAAATGGGCATACGGGAAATGACCCAGGAAAAAAAAAAAGTCTTCCGTGTACAAAGAGAAACAACTGTAAGAAGGGAGAATTTCCTGAACTGCCAGCCTAGCAGGAGCATTGGTTCTGTGACCACGGAAGAGTGGAGTACAAATGAGCAAACCACAGGACGTCTGTGGGCTCTGCAAACTGTGCTTCCAGAACATGATTTTGAAGAGGCAGCAACAGCCCTGGGAAGAAGGCGGGGAATAGGGCTGCATCCAGTGATACACTCTGCTAATTTTCCTTCTAGGACAGAATGGTTGGGAACCGTTGACCTACTCTACACAGCTCCCAGGCTGCGACGTTGCACCTCATTTGTTTAGGTTTGTGATGACACAACAGGATTTTTCATAGCACTGATCAAATTTTTGTATCTATAGGTACCACAGATATTTGCTTGTGTTCATATAGGAGCACGCTGAGATCATCTCTGTAGCTTTTAATTCCTCTAAAGGAGAAGTACTGCCCAAGGGCCACAAGCACAAAATTGCATCAATGGCATAGGCAGCAGTCTTCTAGGATGTCCTGCTGTGCACAGCTGAGGGGAGGGAAAGAAGAGGTCATCTGGACCAATTCTGCAAGAAAATTAATGTAATGAGTTGATTACAGGAAGATAATAATGTGTTTAATTCAAGGTCACCTGGAAATGAAGCATGCTGTTTACCACATGTACTCTGTTCATTATGTGATCTATAGATAAAGCTAATTGTTCAACAGAGTTTAAACAATTACTGATTTTTTTTTTTTTTATAATCGAGAGTAAAGGGAAAATAAAATCTCCAGTTAAATCAGAATCAAAGCACAGTGGGATGAACACTGGAAGCAGAAGAGGAAACTGCCTGTACAAACTTAGAATTTTCAGTCCTCTTGAGAGTACTGTGCTAGAGAAGTTCAATGTTACAAACCAGACTGCTGGCTAGTGCTGAAGACAGATTTACTGCATGCCCTCTGCATGCCAACCAGGCAGTAACTTACGGGCAAAGCGGTCCCTAGAGCTGTGCCTGCTGCCTGATTCTGATCTTGTATTTTTCCTTTCTTTGAGAGCTTGTTGACATTTTTTCCTCACTGTGCCACATCAGATATTTCTACAGGTAGTAGTAAGGTGCACCTAAGCTCCTCTTATTTATGCTACATGCTCTGCTGAGCTAGTGGGTAGGGAGAAGCTAGTAGCTAGGGAAGAAGCTAGTAGGTAGGGAATACCCAGATAGCAGTACAGTATCTCACTGCCATGGCTACAGGTCCAGGTTGAAGCCAGCTTGCATCTCATGGAGTGCAGACGAGTTTGGATCTGTCATCATCTATTCATGTAGGTCATTCTCATTCTCTGCATCACACCTGAAGCAGGATAGATTTAGCACGGAAAAAAGACTTGTCGGTGGCAAGACTGTCTTCCACTTAATTGGGATGCAAAATTAATTGAGCTATAATCCAGTGTGCTCTAAGCATACTTTAGTTCTGATGAAATCATAAAACTTGCCTGGGTCTGAACACATTACCTCAAAAAGTTAACAGAAGTACATGGACTGCAGAAATTAATGAGCCAGAAAAATAAGTTGCTGGAGGCCTCAAAAGACCTATACATAAAAGGCCTTTTTTGGATAATCTCTATGCAAGAAGAGACTTTGAGAGAAAACCAGTGACAGTCATCCACAGTCTGCTGATGCCTCTCTAAATCCTAATAACCAAAGCTGGTTGAAAACAATCTGTAGCATAACGCTATAGATCTGGTACAAGAGGCACAAGATGGGGCTGACACAAGTTTAGCACAGTACAAAATAAGTTCCGCTATTTGTATTTAGCAAATGATAATCACAAATACCTTAATAAAACCATTTTTCTATACAAAGAATTGAACACTGACTAAGAATATGTTCACATATGCTCTGGTAAAGTTGAGGTGAGATAAAAGTTGCCACTGTGCAAGTTACAGCTTAGTTCATAGAAGCTGTTTCCTTGCATCATCTTCTGATATCCACAGTCAAAGGACCACAGAAATGGTGGTTGAAGGGACCTCTGGAGGTGTCTAGTCCAACCTCCCCCTAGGAATAGCGCTGTTGCCAACGGGCTACCCACGTGAGACTTAGAAGCCTTCCATGATGGAGACTATGGTACTACCATTTCTTTTGGTAACCTGTGCCAGTGCTGCTCTACTCACCTTATGAAGAAATTTTGCCTTATGTCGTGCCTGAGTTTCCCAAAATACAACTTGTAACCATTCCTTCTGCCTTTTTCTTACCATCTGTTACTACCAAGAGTTTGGTTCCACTGTCATTGTAATTCTCCTTCAAATAATTGAAGTCTACAGTCTCTGTGCCACATGAAAGGACCCCAGGACTCACAACATTTCCCCATAGATCATGTGCCCTGGGCCCCTGACTTTCCTCGCTAGCCCTCTTCAGCACCTTTTCCTATTTCAGGTGGTCCACCACTCTCTCTGCTAGTGCTGGTTTCTGTTACGAACAGGATGCCAACAACAAATGGACTACTGAATCCTAGTTCCTAAACCCGCTAGATCCACCAGATCCACTTAAATCCACTGGACCTTGGGCTGTGGGGTTTTTTTACAGTTTCCTAAATTTAATAATTTTTTTCCTCCCATCTACATCACAATAAAACAAAAGCAGTAGTTTTATGAGGTGCAGAATGAATGTACCATGGTTCCCTATGGATTTATGTTCCTGAAAAATGGTGAGCTCTCACTGAAGCTTTTCTTCCAGCTAAGCATTTATAAGGGATTTTTCCCATGTGATCTCTCCAGTGTTTAATACATGCACGGTGCACCCTCTTCCTGAATCAGGGTATTTATAGGGTCCCTCTCCTCTAACTGGCTACCTGCTAAACCTGCAGGAACTTAATTAGCTGTGAAATTTATGCCATCTATCAAATCTAATTGAAATAGACCGACAGGTTTCCAAGTTACTGGACAGGAATGTGAGGACACACAGAGTTTAACACATGCACAAACCGTGAGAACATAAGCCTTATTCCCTTAGGAAGCCAGGCTCAAAAGGCTCCTTAATGCAAGACTGCTCTTAATGCAGTCTTGTCTGGACTTTTATAGCAGGTCCTGCTCTGAGGGGTTTTGCTCTTGGGGTCCCGGTCAAGAGAGGAACAATCTGGAATATCAATTTTAGCCCAGTGATCATCATCCCCATCCGGTTCCTGCTATTTTAAGTGCATGGCCCCTCTTAGGAGGAGCTGACTATGCACAGAGACTCTGAACAGGTTAATCAGCTAAATGCTTATCTCTCCAAGATGGTAAATAAGTGTCTGGAGTACAGCAGGGAAGCTAAATCTGATTTTTATTCGCAGCTAGGGCTTTATTCAGATAGGCATCACGGAAGGTATCTACCACTTCCACTACACCGGGGGAGAAAGTCTGGGAAAGCCTGCGCTAGCTTACCCTCTCTGCAGAAGAGAGGAGGTGTTTATTCCTCTGGACAGTGAAAGTTTTAACCTTGTGGAGGCACTTCCCGACTCGTTTTTCCCAAGTCAGTAGGGACTATTCTGTCTCTGACCTTTTCCTATGGTGCTGTTGCATGTCCTCTTCCACAAAATCCCCATGCGTAGTGGAGTCTCCCCTGAGCTTCTCTGTGTAGCCTTTCCCTTTCTGTGTCTGTAATCCCACATCGTAGCACTGAGGTTGTGCCCTCCTTCACCGTCCCTCACTGCTTATTTCCTTAACTCAAGTGCTCAGTGCTGCTGGCTGCTGGGCTGAAGGAGGCCACTTGCCCACAATACAGCTATTCTAATCTGTTTCATGATCTCAAAGCTCTTCCAAAAGGTAGGTCAGGACCATTACCCCCTGGAAGGTCATGAGCAAGGCCAAGTTATACCAAAATGTGGGGAAACTGAAATAGAAGTAAGGTGAGGTGGCACTCACACTTAGGTGTAGGTGTGGCGCTTAGGGACATGGTTTAGTGGTAGGCTTGGCAGTGTTAAGTTTATGGTTGGACTCGATGATCTTAAAGGTCTTTTCCAACCTAAATGATTCTATGAGGTACAACGAAACGTTCTCCAAATATTCTTGTTGAAACTATGTGCAGAGAGTAAAAAGTGAGTCAGTCTAGAAGACAAACTGTCTCTTTCTTCTCTGACGTTGGGAAGTCAGCACTATTAGCTTTTAGCTTCCTTCTAGGTGAATTTAAAACTCATTCTGTATTTACTGAGGAAGGCCAGAAGAATCAATAAAGGCCTTGGCTTTCTAGAGGTGATCATCTCACCAATCATTTCTGTCTCTGTTCTGTGCTAAGGGCTTAGATAAGAAGGTTTTGTTTTTGTTTTCTTTCTCCTTAATGGATAGGTTTCTTAATTAGGATGGGGGAAAAATGACTGCAATTTTGCTGTGGCAAATTAAAACCAAAATGAGGTAGCAAAGAGCAGGGTCTGGAGGGGAGGGGGGCAATCAGAGACAGCTATTGATTTTGAAATGATGGAGGAGCCAAAGGAGAGCACACAGCCTGGAAAGGAGACTCATCTTTCAAAGCACTGTTCTTGCTTAAAAACAATCAGTCCAGGCAGAGGTGTTGGTTGTTGCTCAAGCTTCGGAGTTAGCTTTGTTTTCAGACAGAATTTAAATTTTGGAAAGACTTGCTGGTTCATAAGGGAATGGCTCCTCAGACGAATCTTCAGATTGTGGAGCTAGGAATCATGGGATGGAACTGAACAAAAGTAAGCCTGAGTGAAGCATCAAGAAATTCTTAGCAGTAGTAGTAACAAAAAAATGTTCGGAAATACTTTCTTCCAAGGATGAAGAAAAAGTGTCAGTCCTCACAGCCAAGGCAGGCAGAGAAAAGGGAACAAACATACACTGAATATGGGACAAGCACCAAGATCTAACACCCTTCTCACTCCCAGTTGTTGCACAGCATGTCCCATCTTTCCTAGATCAGAGAGAATTGATCTGGCGTTGTCTTACCTTGTCCCAGTAGCTGAGAGCAAGCTTAGGTACAGCTTTCTGCCACTCCAGTCAGCACACTTTCATATACGCTGGCCTTTTCCCCCTTGGCTTTTCAGACAGCATTCCTGTAAGATTAAAGTCAGATGTTAGCCTGACCTTTTGTCAATTATAGCCAGCACCTGGAAAGACTGTCAGAGAACAGCACCAATCTTGTAATGACTGGTTTGAGTTTGTCGGCTTGTTCTCCTTGCTATAATGAAACCTGACTTTGCAAAAGTGCTGATTGTTAGGTGTCTCTGACAGCGGGTCAGGAAGATTTTAGCCACACTACCGCAAATAATCTGCAGCCATTCTAAACCCAGCTGAATGCTGCACGCGTGTAAGCCCCTTTTCAGCCCAGACAGCTGAAAACATGCCACAGGTCCTTTTAAAGCAAGGGGTTTGTTCCACCATATAGGAGACCTCTCTTCTGTTCTTCACACTGACATTGCTCCATCAAATCCTCATCACAATGCTGGTGACAAACTGGCATCTCTTTTGCTCCCCATAGGACTGGCAATTTGTAGGAGATAGTGTGTCCTTGTCCACAACCCATTTTTTCCCCTCACTCTTCCTCTTGCCTCCAAGCAGTGCTAGAACAAATGCAACAAAAATCTGTCCTTCCCCTGCTGCCTTCGTCTTTGTAGCTCAGATGCTGCCATGTCACCTGTTCCCTGCCTGAATCCCAACTGTAGGCAACACACGTAATTAGGTGGCAGAGAGAACTCTTCATCCCCTCCTAACGCCCTGTCCTCACTTCTCAACAGCAGGAGCACACCTCTCCAACAACTGTTTCTGCGGCTGCTCCTGCCATTGACAGCTGCTGCTGGATGTCAAACATTGAGTGTAGGGATATGGTCTCCAAGCCCTTCCTGGCCCAGTGCTGTGGTTGTGCTCCAGGAGAGATCTGAGTTTGGCACACTGTTTTGATGCTTCAGCATTTACCTGGGCTGAAAGTGGAACCAGTCTGCAGACATCTCCTGGCTTGCACAGGGGTCTTACGCAGCAAGGCAAGTCTTGCATAGTCTTATTACTACCCTTGTCTAATCCACTAGCACTTCTTCCCTTCTCCTAAGGCAAAATGATAAGGGAAAAATTAAAGGAAAGAAGGATCCCAGGTGAGCAAGCATAAAGAAGTGAAGATAGGGAACGGGGGTTGTTTAGCCTGGAGAAAAGGAGGCTGAGGGGAGACCTCATCGCTCTCTACAACTACCTGAAAGGAGGTTGTAGCGAGGTGGGTGTCGGTCTCTTCTCCCAAGTAACAAGCGATAGGACGAGAGGAAACGGCCTCAAGTTGCGCCAGGGGAGGTTTAGATTGGACATGAGGAAAAATTTCTTTACTGAAAGAGTGTTTAAACATTGGACCAGGCTGCCCAGGGAAGTGGTTGAGTCCCCATCCCTGGAGGTATTTAAAAGACGTGTAGATGAGGCACTTAGGGACATGGTTTAGTGGGCATGGTGGCGTTGGGTTGATGGTTGGACTCGATGATCTTAGAGGTCTCTTCCAACCTTAATGATTCTGTGATTCTATATGGCATTCTCTTTCTGATCCCTGTGGCCTACTCACCCCTCCCCTGTAGCTGCAAGCATCACTGCACACTGTTCTGGAAGAGCAGAGGCTGCTCAATGCTGAAGGCTGCAATCCCTGGCTCCACAGATCTTTAATACTTCCTTTCCCTGGAATTCACACAAGAAATGTTGCTTTTTCAGGTGACATGGAACCTACTGAGAAAACATGGGTCCCATCTGGAGAGTAAGTGTGCAGGTATTCAGTGTTTGATTCACTGAATATTATTTTCTGCAGCAGAAAAGTGGGAGAGAGAGAAACATTAGTCACATACTTGCTTAATTGAGATTTAATAGCCAAGGTCAGTGCTCAGCCAAGAATAGATAGCAGAAGCCTCCCGTGATGTGTTTTTATGATGAGATGTTCATAGCACACAGACTGATCTATTATCGGTTTTCACTATGAAAAATTTAACTATCTCCTGGAATATGCTCAAATCTATTTTGCATCATTTCCTTGCTTTTTCATTTAAAAATATCTTTCCAACGAGACCTCATGACCGTGCAAATTAGCAAATCTCTGCCGTGCGGAGAGATTGCTTCACCTCCACTGAAGTGCAGCTATTCGTTCTTTTGCCAGCCCTCTGCAAGATGACAATACCTGTTTGTCAGTGCCTAGCATGCTTTTCTGTGCTTTAAACAAAAACCCTTAAAGAGAAAAGATGAGTACTCAAGGGAAGATGCTGCACTGGGCACATCGGTGAGGAGGAGCACCGGACCTTTGCCTCGAGTTGTGTTCTGCATGTCTGCAATGTTCCAGTGCAGCAGAAGTGATGTGATGACCTACCTGCTGGTCTGCAGCACTTCTCTGGTCTCCTGTGGCACTTCAGTGTACAGGACCGGCACGACCATCTACTTGGTTTGTTCTTTCTAGCTTTTGCCTATGGGTCTGTGCAGGATGCATCAGTGTTCCTCCCCAAACAAAGCATTTCCAAACATTTAGGCCACAAAGCCTTTCCTCCTCCAAATCTTCCCCAAAGACCACAAAGCAACCATCTCCCCAAACCTTTAACTGAAAGAACAGGAGAGAGATGATTTATGTGGCCTCACAGACCACTGAGCACTAAACCTAGAGAGCTGATGAAAGAAATAAGGCCTCTGAAGATGAAAGGAATAAGGTCTCTGAGGAACGCACCTTAGCTCCTGTGGTACCTGAAAGATGCAGCTGTACTTTCTTTGCCAGGGGCTACAGCACAGGACATGATCTGGTCCAGGTGAGTAAGAACAGAAAACATACTCCATGTGGGCACTAACAGCAAGCGTGAACACACTAGGTGCAAGGAGGCTTTATGTTCTGGTGCACATTTGCCTTCTGTCTATCCTTGGAGTCTTGCAGTACCTATTGCTGGTGAGGTCCAAGCTCCTGGTGGTGCTAAGGTTGAAGTTGTTCACTGTGGTGCTCCCTAGAACACCTCTCTTGCAGCATGGGTGCAAGGTCCTCCAACAGACAGCTCTCTGTACATTCACAGTAGGTGCCTAAGAACTGGCAACTAGCTCAGACTTCACTGCTCCTGAAGACACTGTGTGGACATATAGTGCAAGAACCATAACGTATCACAGTAATTCAAACCACAGCCCTTCTGTCTTTGCACTGCAGCAGCCACCAATGTAGGAGATACCCAGACAGTGGCCCCCTTCTGCTGAAAGATGGAGTGTGCAGAAACCACCCCCATATCCCAGTGTTTACTACTCTCCCAGTCTAGAGAGGGGGCAGCATGGTCCTCACCCATTCTCAAAAGAGTGAGAGTGTTTGGGGCTTTTAGAACACCACACAAACATCATTGCCTGGGAACCCGGCACCTGGCAGGGAGAGGAGAGTGCGGTCGCCATGGTAATTCTTCGTCTCATTTAACTGCAGAGTAACCTCTTGTGTCGTTACATGCAGCCATTCCCGGCACATCTGCCCTGCGCACAGCACAGGCAGCACGCTGCCCGTGTATCCAGACGCACAGCAACCCCCTGCCTGCAGCCCACACACACACTACATCCCCTGCTGTGCAACACCCTTGCCCATATATGATACACAACATGTATGTGCTGAGCAATACACGTTCCCTCAGCTCTCTCCCACTCATATCACCTATGCCTCTAGATAACCAGCCAGGCTTACAGTCCCTGCTCCTACAACCGTAGGTCCCTCTGCTGCACAGGCATAAGATGCTTTAGAAGCACAAGATCAATGCATGCTCAGCCAGCCACCAAAAGACGCACCAGCCCTGTCTCCCCCAGCCTTGCCACAACACCTGCCTACAGCTCTTGTACAGTTTATTCTTGGATGCATTTTGTTTTCATGCTGTGGCATGAACAAGGAATAAATTCTGCTCTGTCTCATTTGTTTTCCTCTGTTTCTACCTCTGAGGAAAAAAATGTCCCTGAGAAGCAGATCTATAAGGAGAAGACTGTGTGCCTCTCTGCAGCGCCAACTCATGGGAAGCTGGTGGTCAGGTCATTTGGTGCTCCTGAGCTCCTGACTGGACCCTGCTGCTCACATTTCTTGGCAGGTAACTATAGGAAATCAATCTCAATTCCGTTTCTCCTCAAAGCACCCTGTGGGTCTCTGCAGGAGGGCTCAATTCCCTGCTGATAGCAGGGGAACAGAAGTCCAGAACAGCAGTGACTGATTTTATAGCATAGCAGGAGCATGGTAGATAGGAGCCGTGAGCTGAGTCCCTAACTCCTCTGCTACACAACAGCCAGGTATCACCCCATATCAAAAGATGAAACTCAGCTCCCACTTACACCACCAGACACAGCCTGGGGACCTCTCCCAAGCTACCACCGTCACATCAGGTTCCCTCAGCTCTTCCAGAAGGTGCTGGTGTGATTAGAGCTTGGGCAGTGTTACTAGGGTGGGCACAGACCTGCCCTCAGGCAGGCCAGGTGGCAAGTAAAAACTCCTCAGCCATACGTACGTGACAGCTCCAGCTAACAGGGCCCACGGGAGCCAGCAGGCATAGACCTGGCGGAGCGTCAAGTTCCCATATTGCATGGTGCAAGTGTCCTTTTCTGCCTTGTGCTGTGGTGAGTTTTAACAAGCATGTAGCAAAGGCAGTCAGGGATAGACCATACCATGAGGGTGACAGTGACCTGAGTCTGACGGGGTTGCTAACAACCCAGTCCCACTTTTTACTGCTATATAGCTTGCGTGCCCTATACATGTGGCCTACAAAATGCTCTGAGAAGTGCTTCAGGCAAAACGTCTGCTTTAGAGGGCTGACAGGGATGCCTGCCTATATCCTTTTGGACCCACACTCCTCCCTGTAAACCTTTCAAGCTCACCTTGCTGACTTCAGCAATCTTTCTCCTGAGGTCCCCTACCCCTCCTAAAAGCACCTCAACGTCACCATCCTCAAGCCTGAATGCCCTAATCAGAGTACGATCCAGCTAATACAACCAGTGATCTGATGTACATGTGTGAGGATACAACTGAAATGAGATTTCTCCACCTGGCTGCCCAGCATCTCTGGACAAGGCAGCCCCAGTTCTCCCAGGACTGGTCAGGGTTGCACATCTCATCCTTCCCCATCTCCAGGAAGTGACAGGCACCTGCACGTGGCAATTCACCTTCCCACCCCTGCTCTCCTCTCTCCCCATTCCCATCATCGCTACCTGCACGCCTGGCTGTGGCTGAGCTCAGGTGCCTCCGGAGGCACAGGCCCTGCTTTTAGCCCCGCACAGGAGGTGGGACCCACGCATGCTGCTGGCAGAGCCCACCACCAACCCAGCCGGGGTTGCTCCAGCCCGGAGAAAGACACCCAATGCCTAAGCACACGCTTCCCTCTTATGGCCATGCCCGATACAGCAGCCACTCAGGCCTGCAGCATCTTCACTGGAGATGTGATTTTCCTGTAAATATTGACATTTCCAATAGTTGCCTCTTACACTTGTTGGGCACAGACGTCTCTCCCCTGCGCTCGGGGGGCTAGCACAGAGCCAGCCTTGCCGCCCCGTTTGGCTGATGCTGATCAACACACACACTGTGAGCAGCGTGAGCAGGAAAGACAACTCGAGCGCTCAGTGCGTGTCCTGCCTGCGGCATCACACTGTCTCTCTGACGGAAGCCCAAGCATCCATCCCTGCCCCTGGGGCAGATTTCCTCTATGGTAGGGCACAGCCTTTAACATCTTTCCCTTCCTCAAGTTAAGCATGGCTTTTACTTGCTTTGATTTTGAAGGGAAAATTTTTTAACTACCTAGTTATGGGTAGTTAAGGATTCTGTTCAATTTCTCCCTTGCCCCATTGCACTGTATGGGAAAGCCTCTCTCTCTTCTATCCAAATAATAGTATCCTTGCCAAAAGGAGAGGCAGCAGCCTTCCATTTTCCTGTACTGACCTTTTTCTCTGGACTGAGCTTCAGGTAGCTGGTTCTTTCTGTGCTGCCATCACCCCTAATACCAGATTTGTAATTCAAGAGCAATTCGCTGCACAGAAGGGGTGGTTTCCCCTTATATCTAATCTGTGGCCACCTTCCACCACCCACCAAGTCAGTTCAGTTCACCGACCTGAAGGAAAACTAGTCAATTTTCCATGGGATAATTTTCTGTTGGATCAGTGAGTTGAACTGACTCACTTTACAGGTAGAAAGCTGAGCATTTAAAAAAAACCTCTTTTAGCCATGTCTTTTGTCAACTTGTCTATATCCCTTCATCCAGTTTTTTAAAGAGGAGAGGCAGGAGAACAAGAACCTCCAAAACCGTGCCTGGTACCTGAAAGGGGACAAACTGCTCCTTCCTTCCTTCTCCAAGCTAAGGTTTGGTCACTGCTCAGGTGCTAGAGTATTGTCCTCACCGTCTCTCTTCTTCCCTACAGTATGCTGTCTTCTCATGTGCCACCTTTGTAATAGCATCAGTGAGGGATGAAACGAAAACTAGCAACAAAGACACATTTTCAAGGGAACACTGGTTTTAGTTCTGTTCTTCACACAGGACCAGGTGAATAAGGAGGAACCTGTCCGGTCTTCTGCAGTACTGACAACATTGTCAGAAGCAGCAGCAGCAGAAGCAGTTGTGGTCCTCCTTGAAGTTAGCCATAGCAGCCTGATTGTGCTCTGCTGGGCTCAGTGCCCTTTACCAGAGTTTCTCAGAACGCTCTGCAGCCGTTGATAAAGTGAGACCACATCTGCTCTGAACCTGTTCACCAGGGTACTGATGGGAGGAGTGTTTGGGGTCACTTCCATAGTGCCAAAAGTCGTAGACCCAGATCCTCAAAAGTATTTAAGCACCTAAAAAGAAGTTAGGAATTAAAATACCATGGGGCTCTGGGTCCTAACGAGGATGCAGTTATATGGGTATTCAATGTTTTTGCTGATATAGCTGATAGTGCTTGGAAAAGTTCTGCTCAAAAAAGAGCCCTATTCTGCTGACATAAGCTGCCTGCATACAAGGAGGGCTTCACTGGTACAACTCTGCTGCTACAGCGATATCACATGCATTTACATGTAAATTAGGGCTTTGTTTATACCGCACAGATGCAGCCTTTCACTTCATCCTGGATGGGGAGGGGAGAGTAATGGTCTCACTACTCGCATTTTATGGACTAAGAAAGCAAGGCACAAACAAAATGAACTCATTGGCTCAGTATCACCCAACATGGCTGGCAGAAAAGGCAGAGACCCTGGTCATAGGTTACAGCCACAGGACTTTCTTCACTACTAGAGACAGGGAGACAAATGAGTGAGTCATTAAATAGAAGCCTCATCACACCAACTATGCAAGGTCAAATCCCCGATGTGTTTGAGGTGGAGGGGCTAGTAATGAATGCACTAGGGAACCCTGAACCTAGGGGCCTGAGGCCTGTTTAGATGCACGAAGCACTGTCAGAAAGTAACTGAACCTGAGACCTAAAGAAAGTTTCTACTACGCTGCTCCACCACTCGCCAACCTGAGCAGCAATAGGCATGAGTGACAATTAATGTCCATGGAGGATGGACATGAAAGCTGAAGCAGTGCGGGTGATTAACAACATATCACAGGAACCAAATACAAGATCAGAAGCTACTGAGATTACCTTGCTTCTAACTACTGCTGCCCAAGTAAATATGCACTGAATGCACCTCCATTCTGCCAATACTCCTGTATCTTGACTACAGACTCTGCCAGGCCATATTTCCATTTACAAAAGCCAACATAAGCCAAGAATGATAAAATAACTGATCCCATCTCAGCCATTCATTCCCAAACCTGCCTCTCCTGCTCTACTAAACCACGTATCTGACACAGATACAAGGTGAATTGCATAGTAGGACCAAGCTCATCATTTTTGCTAGGGAAGTTTTAACCCATATCAGCTTCTCTCAGTGGCAAGTACAAGGGTTCCTGGAGCTACAGCCTTTGTTGGTCCCACAGTGCCAGTAAGTGACCCGAGAAGACACATCACCACACAGTTCCACTGTGATGGCATAAAGAAAGATTCAAAACTCAGGCTCCAGAAAAAGAAGGTGTTGCCATGGGTTGGGTGAAACATAGTGAAAGTGGGTGGATGTTACTGCTGGCCTTAGCTGTAAGATACAGTCTAGCTCCATTGCAGAGAAACAGCAATCTCCATTCCAAAACACTGCACAAGTCACTGCCCAAAGAAGAGGCAAACGTCCAGAAATTTGAACTTGGGGGGACGGGGATGACAGGGACATGACTTTCTGAGTACTGTTTTGCACAGGAGTCTTGGGGACAGGGGACATGCAGATAAAGCAGAGAGAAAGCAGCTCCAAACAAAGCCAGGACAATCTTGGTAGTCAGCCCTGACTGAAACCTAGAGAAAAGCATCTCTTCAGTACTGGCTGAAAGAAGTCTGGAGCCATGAGCAAGGAAATAGCGTCCTGCTGCTTGATTCCCTCACACCATTGGAAATATAACCTTATACATATTTTGTAACTTTAAAAAAAAAGGTAAATACAGTTATCTACTTCTCTCCTAGCTGAAGGATTAATCTTTTGGCTAGCTGTATGTATTAAAAGGAATAACAACTGCGGGGGGTTAAGTCAGTCTGTCGTTAATCCCCTCTGCCACACTGGATTCCCTTCCATGCCCTGTTCTGCTGGCCAACACCCTGATGCTACACATATCATCCCACCCCCTCTTACATCTCTGTTTTCTTGTGGCTCATCAGACCCGTATTAATACACATCTTTCAGTCCCTGGTATACCCTCTCAGGCCTCTTGCATCTCTGATCACAAACCTCCCGTCCTGACTCCTTTCCCATTTCACCACAAAAACATTATGCAAGCCTGGCTGGTTTCTCCAGGCAAACACACTGAACAGCAAACAGTTCATCATGTTTACAAATTCTGCTCCAAATCAGTGCCCAGAGATAGGTTCAGTCAAGGTTTCATTGCAAAACAGAGGCGAAAATAGTCTGAACAGAGTCTTTTTAGCATTGTATAGCTTTAGAGGTTATTTCCAGAATATTATTCTCTGAGCCAATGAAACAGAAGCTGTGGTAAGCCTAGAACTGTAGCATTCACAGCAGAAACTGTTAAGGACAGGGAGGGTCTCTCCTGGAGCAGAAACACAATTCTCAGCCTCACTAAATTTAAAACAACCAACTCCATTGTTTAGAAAGATGTACCTGCCTCCCCTTGCCTCCACCAGAAGGAAGCAAGCTGCTGTGGGCATTCACGGTTTACCTACTTATCAAGATATGCCAAGGACAAATGATGGTCATTCCTACACCAGGCTAGCCAACCTTCCAAGCACCACTCCCTCCTATGAGCTATGCCAAGGCCTCTCCAGCTTTCCATGAAGTTTAGCTAGGGGCTTGACAAATTCTCCTGGGGCACCATCATAGCTATCTGCTTTCTTCAAGGGCTTTGAAGTCCCCAGAGAGCTTTCCACACTTCTGCTAATTCTTCTCCTATGCTTCAGGCAGGCATTCTGCCATTCAGACCCAAGCTAAAAACCAAGGTTCACCGCTCCCCCGGAGTCATTTCCCAGCACAGACCCTGCAGTTTCAGTGCTAGGTTGCTGTAACTGTGAAAGAAAAACGGGAAACAGAAACAATACCTACCTCACAGCACTGCATTGGTCTGCCCAAATGGCAGCATTTTCAATTACACCTTCAGCACTCATTTCATGCTTACTTCTGCCTGCACCTGGAGACTGAAGGTGAAGAAGAGGAAAGGCACCTGAAGAATGTAGACTGTTCCCTCTCAGAGCAGCTTGCCTGCTGTTAACTGCTTTGAATGCAATAGCTGAGCCACTGCTTATTCTCTCTCTCCATTGCAAATATAAAAGTCAAAGGCTTAGGTTTATTTCTGACTACAGCTGCCTTGAGACCTTCCATCAAGACTCTCTGCGTAGCTGGCATCATTCACATACCCAATTTTGTCTCGGTTATAACCCTCTCCTTTCTCAAAGGAAATTATTCCCCTCAGTCACATCTCAGTGACAAGTTCTGATTATCTCTTATCAGTGCAGAAGGCCCTTGTTCTCCCTGTTTGGGACGCTGGAGCGGAAAATTTTTCTGCTACGCTTCTCTGTCCCAGTTACCCAATTGTTCCTTCCTGAATTTGCCCTTCTGCTGTCTCCCAACTTCACAACTCTACTCTGTAATCCCCAAACCTAAAGATGATTAGAAACAGTACTCATTAACTCATGTCAATGATATGAGCCTGCTGTGCAGCAATCCCTGCCTGTCTGACTTGTTACTTATGGTCCATTCTTCCTTTTGACTCATTAATTTTTTTTATACAATCCTTTGCTTCATTCAGTTGGCTGAGTAAGGCTGTTTGCTCTGCCAGCTCACAGGAATAGTATCCTCGAGACCTAAAAGGAAACTTAGAACTGGAATTTGCTGTTCTGAGTTTCTTTGGCTCCTCTGTTTTGCAACTGCATGGTCCAGAGGCACAAGCTGCAGCCACCTGTATACATGGGTGTCTCATGTGTCACATGGAGCCATATCAGAGCTGCCCACAGGTGTGACTCCAGGAGCTCTGTGGGATGTGCTTGGTGCTGCCTGTGGCAGCAGCTATGCCCTGGGATGGCGCCCCCACGCTGGGACTTGTCTCCATGGATATCCTGGACTCTTCTGTCACTGCAGCCCCAGGGTGAGCGCGGCCTTCCCTGCCCCCTGCGCTGTGCCAGAAAGGGGCCAGATGCCCCTCAAACACCAGGTTATGCTGGCCCCACGTTAAGGGCAGGGCGGGTCCTGGCAACACAGCGAGGTCCCATGTGCAGGGGAGCACCGCAGCCGCTGTGTGAGACCACCCACTCCTGCACGAGTTAACCAGTGGGACCCTTAATGTTTTTTCTTTGTGCGTTTCCTAAACGAAAACTGAAACCATTGCATCGTAAGGGTTTGTGCTAGTTGGGTTTAAGGACAGATGAAGTAACCAGTCTGCAGGTACCTACATGTGGAAGGGGTTTGGGCTCCAACTGAACAGGTATCACGGCAGTGAGATTCAGTGCCTGGCAGGTGAAGCAGCTTATCCTCTCTAGAAGTAAGGCATTAGAAGATGAAACTCCTCCATACGCAGGTGGGCAGGGAGCGGAGGGTGCTGCCCCACACACGCCCTGTGAGTGTAGGCTGGTGGACCATCTGGTCCGTGGTGGACCATGGCACAAACTGGTCAGTATAATTCAATCCATTCTGTTCAAAGGGAGAGGAGACAGGAGGAAAATGCCAGCAGCCAACTATGGCAACGGGGGAAAAAAATCCTACAAAACAAGTTCTACAGTATGTGGTCCCCTAATACACTTCTCTCTCGCTTGCTCACTCATTTTCTTTTTTCATTACAATATTTGTTCATTTCCTCATAGATCACTTCAACTCTGCAAAAGCCCTCCCCTCCTTATCCAGAAAAAGCTCAGCAGCAAGACGGGTCCCTGTGCCTCTTCCCCACCAGCACTCCTAACTGCAGCTACACTGAAGCAAGTCCACTTGCACAAGCACCCAAATGCTGAACAGGGGTGTTTGCTGCTTTGATCACTAGGTCCTTCCTAGCAACACCAGTCTCCCTCACGCTCCCGTACAGCAACATGAGAGAGGGGACATGGCCCATCCCACCTTCGCTGACAGCTCTGTCTCACCGCATACTGAAACCAGGTGAAGAAAGAATGCTTCTCAGGCAAGTCCATACCTGCTTTAGTGGCAGTCAAGATATGGGAGCGGCCGCAGACAGCAAGAAAAGGAACAAGGTCTGACACCCAGCCTGCGCTTGTTACCCCTGAGCCAGTGTTTGTACCCCTCATTACAAAAAGCTCTCTTGTCCAAAGGTGACCCAGAGGTATGAAGTGTACTGGACACATACTGCTGCCTACAAATAGGCTGAAACCAGGCTGTGAAGCTCTCCCAAGTCTTCTCGAGGAAAGAAAAATTACTGTCTTTCACAGAAGCTAATTCACTTTTGTTAGGAACTCCATGTTCGTATTGAATTTGCAATGAGAGCCATGACAGAAGCTCCAAGATGTGACTATAATACAGAAAAATAACTATCAATAGTAGCCAATCAGAAAGAAAAGGATGAGACCGTTCTCTAAAATTCATCTGCTTAAACCTGTTAACTTTCCATTGTGTTAACCGAGATCTGTTCTGATTGTTTCAAGTTACATTCTAAGAAACACCACAGCCCTTCCCTCTCAATTACGCTGGAGAAAGCAAAGGTCATACTCTTCCATCTCTTCAGTATGTGATTAAACATGTTAGGCCGTTTCCTTTCTACTAATTAACACTCCTGCAACTTGGAAACCTCTCGATGCCTTCCCCTTCCCACTCTCTCACCAAGATGTATACAAGTTGTATAACAGACAGTGCACAAATACAGATGCTTTGTGGTTTGCAGAGCACCTTTCCTCTGGTGCTGTCTGTGTGATGTTTGGTAACCCAGACTTTACTAAGGTTGGTAATACCTACCCCTGAACTAAACACAGTGTTTGGTTTAGCCAGTCTTTGAATGAAGTACGTATTTCCAAACCCTGTCAGAAAATACTCAAATTCATAGCCAAATATATGATGATTTTTAAACGCAGCCGCAGGCAGTTAACAGACTGGCAACTTCAGCTGTCAGGGATACTAGCTCAGCAAAGCAGCCAAGCATACGCCCATCTTTAAGCCCAAATTCAAATCCTATTGACTTAAGCTCTGCCTGGAGCTTGTCTACAGGGTTTCCTATCAGGTCCGTCGTTACCCAGGTGGACTTGAGCCAAGATACACCTCTCCCACGTGGATCCTAGGCAGGAAAGGGCACTACAGTAATTAAGCCTGACCTCCTAAAAAGCCACTCAGAAAGTTTCACCCAGGGGTTCCCCCGTCAGACTTGCGATGGGTTACTTCATCTCTCACACTGCCCATCACGACACGGCCCGCCGCCTGCGTGTCCCTGGGCAACCCCCCGGGTCTTGAAGGAACCGCGTCACTCGTCAGCTCCCTCGATTCGGAGCAGCGAGGGCAGGCGAGGGGCCCCTCGGCTGCCTCATCCCACCCTGGCGCTCTCCCCGCTCCAGCGACTGGAGAGCCGCGAGGGAAGGGTCGCCGCCGGTAGCGGAAGCAGCACCAGCCCGCGCACCCTTCGCGTCAGGGAAAGCGTTTACGGACGCACCGGGTCCCTCCCGGAGGGCAGGGCAGCCTCACACAGCCGGCTTCCCCGCACCCGCCCTCAGCCGGGGCCCGGGCGGGCGCGCCCTTGGCCGCGCAGCGCAGCCAGCCAGCCACCGGGACGGGGACCGGGACGGGGACCGGGACGGGGACCGGGACCGCCCCGCGGCGCGGCCGTCAGAGCGCCTCACGCGCCGCCGCCTCACGCCCTGCCCCGCGAGCCGAGCCCGGCCCGGCGCCCGCCCAATGGCTGCCGCCTCCCTGCTCCTCCCTCCTGCCATTGGACGGATCCCGCAGTTCCCTCGTGCCCCTCCCTGCACCTCGCGCTATGATTGGCTAGCTCATCTCCTTCTCTTCATTCCCGGTTCCATCTCTGCCAAGTGATTGGACAACTTTCACCTTCTGGCTCCACCTCCCTCCGAACTTTCTGCTTTGCGATTGGGCAAACCCTTTCCTTCACCTCGCTCCCCTCCCGCCTGATTGCCATGTGGGGCTCTCATTTGGCCCCGTCCCCTGGGCCCCGCCCCCTCTCCCTGGCCTCTGCTGCCAGCCTCGCACGCGCGCTGATGCGTCGTTGCGGAGTCCGTCCCCGAGCGTGACGTCTCCGCCGGCGATTGGGGGAGGCGGCGGGTCGCGCTTCCGGTGCGGCGCGGCGCGGCAGGGCGGGGGCGGCAGAGCGGAGCCGGCGGGATGGAGCGGCCCGAGCGGGCTGCGGCGGCGCTGGGCGCCCAGCCGCGCGCCAACGGCTGCACCGGCGCGGCCCATGGCGCGCTCCGCAACGGCTACGTGCGCGGCCTGCCCGCGCCCGACACCCAGGTGTGCGCGGCGGGCGCCCTCCGCCGCCCGGGCGGGGCCGGCGCTGGGGCGGGGGGGTGGTCGCCTGTCTCGGGGGCTCCGGTGGCGGGCAGGGCTTGTGGGGCCGCCGGCGGCGCGGCCGGGGGCTGTCCCCGGTGCTCTCTTCCAGGCGAGCGCCGCCTCGGTGCTTCGGGGCGCTGCCGCCCCGCTGCCTCGTCCCTCTGTGCGGGCCGCCAGTGCCCCCCCGGGTGGGCGGGGGAGCCTGCAGCCGCCCCCCACGCCGCGGCGGCGGCGGCAGACGGGCTCCGGGAAGCCACCGAGGCGTGGCTGTTGGGGAGTTCGGCGAAACGTGGCTGGCCGGCGGGGTCGGGTGTGCCCCCCGGCCCCCGCCTGGGGAGGGAGGGCGGGCGGGCGGGCAGCGCCTCGGTCGCGGGCCTGCCTCGGAGGGCTGCGCCCGGTGCGTGTTTGTTCGCCAGGCTGGCAACTTCATGTGAAGCGGCTGGCCCTCAAGTCGTTGCTATACCTTTACTGCAAGGCTTTTGTTAGCAGCAGAGCTTTAACCTTAAACCTCGCTATAATATAGTAGGTCTGTGCTTTAGAAGAAAAGATTTTAGCAGTTCTTCGCCACTGTTCTGTTGTTACAGGTGCGATGCACAGGGCCATGGGTACAAGTAGCCTTGAGTAGGGACTTCCCTCTGTAGAAGAGTTAAAGGTTGATGCAGCACTTCCCATCCAGCTGTATTAACAGTCTGTGATGCAAGTGTGTATTTGTGCTTTCAGACTCACAGTTGTTTCTCTGCAAAAAATTAAACTTTTGTGTTATTGTGTAAGGTACTTAATGGTTCTCATGAAGGCAACCCCAGCAGTACGGAATTGAAGTCGTGTTTCCTTGAATGCCTGAAGCTGCTTGAGAAATGCCTTCCTCCATTGTCATCCCTCCTGTTGCTCCTTGTTTTCACTCCTGTGCTGCCCCTTCTGTTTTTCCAGTGTAGGCTTGTGCAGTCACTGTGTGAACCAGATTGAGAACTGACGCAGGATAAAACTAAACTTTTTTTTCCTGAGTTAACTTTAACCCAGGACACTTACTGTATTTCTTTCACTGGATGGACGCTCATAGTCTTGCCCTGGCACTTGGGAGGTGATGGCACAGTATTGGGAGTGAACAAATGGAGGAGGAGGGTGCAATACCTTCGTTTGGCAGCAGTGTCAGCTCGTACTGGTTCGGGGAGCTATGGCACTGGTAGTCTTGCCTTGCAAACACTAAGCACTGCCGACTATAAAACCGTAGGTGTAAATCTTTGCGCTAAGACCAAGCATGGTGGTAGTGACTGTTCTGTGAGCGTTTTTTCCCACTCTGTGCTCTTTAAAGAAGAAGGTCTAAATACAGTTATGTTCTTCTTCTGCTTCAGAGGAGCAGAAAAGTGGGGTAAGGAAGCTTTTTCCTTAAGGATTTTGTCCAGCTGTGTATCTTGAAAACATGGGAGACGCAGGATGTGAATGGAAAAAACATCAATGTCAAACTGAAGCAGCTTAAAAACCTTGCTGTTCTATGAGGCATTCTATTCAGTTAGTAGCTTGCGTGTGATACTATGCTCAAATGTGTCTTGGAAGCCTGAGGCGTTTGAGATAACTTTCTAAAGGGGGGGAAGGCTCATTGGAGAAGTGGTCGTGAGAAATCTTAGCAAAAAGCCGAAGCGTAGCGGCATTGTCAGAGGATGTAAGAAGAGTATAAGAAAGTTTTATATCTTTCTGGCAGCTGCTTGCTGGTCAAGCAGAGATTTGTAATTAGGAGTCTTGCATTCTTTTCTCCATAATTTTATGTGGGCCAGATTGCTAGGGTCTAGCAATGTTAGAGGGTCTAAATGTTAGAACCTGACTGGAAGAGGTGACTGTTTAGGGGTACTAACCATGTACAGCTTTCTCAAATAGCATCAGTGACGGGAGCTCAGAGCTGCCAAAGATATGGTTGCTGATGTATCGCAGGTTTGGCTACTTGATTGGCCTTTTGGCTTTCGAGTTTTGGTTGTTGGGCCTTTACACAGGAGAAGGGAAACAAGTTAATGCTTACTGTGTGTTGAATATATTTGTCTGTGTATGTATATATCTATACCACATACAACACTTGAGAATTTGCAAGTGAAGAGGTCTGTAGAAGGCAAAGTAATCAAGTACCAAAAAGGAGGCAGCTTACAAGTGAGAGTGCAATTCCTACTTAGTAGAAAAAAACAGAAAAGTAAGGATAAGGAAATAAAAGGTGCTTTTGCAAGAAAGCCTATGACGGGTTCCTTGAGAGAATTAAGAGGCAAGAAGAGATCTAGATAAAATTAATATATTGATAGGAAGAGGAGGCGGAAGGAAAGCCATTGGTATAAAGAAGTGTTGCAGTCACTGGCGATTGATCTGGAAAAGCCTGGAGCTTGTGAGAGGAGAGCTTAGAGACAGGGTAGTACATCAGCGTGCTCTCCTGTAGGGCTTGACAGTGCAGGAAAGCTTTACCTGTTTTTAATGATGTGAAAAAAGGAGTCTGCCCCTACCTAGGACATCTCTGCTCTGGTTACCTGAGTAAGTTTTGGGGGTTTTTGGTTTGTTTGTTTTTGTTGGGTATTTTTACCCTAAAAAAAGTTTAGATTCAAGGGTATTATCCTTATGACAGATCTCAGGCTTTCTTCACAACTCGCTCCACAGAGAGAGACTGGTATTTAACATAGAGTGGGCTCTTTACTGTTATTCCAGCATGAGCAGAAGAGGGTGAAATTGTTCACCTTAATTTTTAAATAGGTTGTATTACTTTGTCTCCTGCTGGGATCTGAACTGCTAATCCTTCCCCTCGGTAAAAGGAGAGAGGAACTTGCTGCCTACTAAGACTGTGCAGTAACTGACTTTGGCTACCTTGGAGATTAATGAAATATCATCAGTGGCTAGGAAAGTAATCATTTGAAGTTAGCGTTTCAGCATATTAAAAAAACATTCTGTTGAAATACTAAGATAAATAACAGCTCTTTCTTTTGCTTTCCTGGGAAGTCCTGTGTTCAAATTACTTTGATTCTGCTAACACTTAATCTGTTTAGAGATTCAAATTCAGTGAATGCAACAATCTTGCTATAAGCACCTCAATTAAAAGAGGTTGAAGAACCATCTAGCAATTAAAAATTGTGGGATATTGGAGAAAAGTAAGTAACATTTCTGACTGTGTACAGTTAAGGGAGTGCATGATTGGGAAGAATAGTAATCTGTGGATGGGTTCAAAACTGATTTAATGCTTCAATGTAATACTGCACTATGTAAGATGAAAGCCTGACATCTCAAAGGGTATTGTCATGATGTGAGGAAATGAACACAGCCAGGAGAAAGAAAGCAAATGTAAATAAAAGAACAGTGAGGTTACCTCTTCAAGCTGTGCATGATTCTGCTTTTTATGTCCTTCTGGTCTGTTGGAGAGAGTGTTAGGTGAGTTCAGTAGAAAAATGGTATTTAGGATCTATCAAGACACTTGTGGGAATAATAAGGAGTGCAGGGAAAATTGCTTTTTCTTTCTGCAATGCAATTTTAAACTGGAATGTATCTGTCCGTTGGAGTGTTTTGCTCTGAAGCAAACGGCTAATGGTTTTCTAATACTGCATCCGAAAAATTTCTTGCTTAAAATAGGGAGATTTGGACATATTTAATGGGACAAGGTGCCCTTATTTTCCATGATAACTTACTAGAATCTGCCTATTATTGTGAACAGATTTTTAGTAATGTGGTTTTTTGGACTCCTTAATTGAGCTTCTCACCTTAGAATGGTTCTGTTATGCTTCTAGAAGTTGAAGAAGAAATAATCTCAAACTAAAAAAAATAATTGGAATATAGGTTTTAGATATCAAGTTCTTAATTTCTGTTGTGCGTGGTATCTCCAAATCAGTTAGATAGGAGCTGGAATGATATAAACAAATTTTAATTTCCCTGATGTTTCTAGAAAGTCTTCAAATGCCATACTATAGCAATCTCCAGATAGTTTATTGCATACATGCTTTTGTAAACAAGGTCTCATACTACTTCCTCAGGAAGACAAGGAATAGTTTGATTGAAGAGAGTGGGAGGACTGTGGGATTTGCATTCCTTTAAAACTGTCACAAGTCCCAAATTCTTACAGCTATTAAAATGGGCAGTGTAGATATTTATTTTTCTGAAATCTTTGGTTTGTACATGCTGAAAACAGCTTGTGTGATCCTGTGCTTTGTGTTTGGTTTTTTTGGAGAGAGCAATCATACTGTTTGTAGGCTTATCTTGTGAGATGCTTCAGGATGCAGGGGAATGATGGCTTCATCTTGATTTTTATAGATGCTTTTGCTGGAATTCAGGTTAGTGTAACTTCTTTGGAAGAGCACACTTACGAAGATGAGTGCAACAAATACTGGAAGTTTTTCTTGTTACAGCGATGTGAATAAGCCCTTGTTTCAGATGAAGGTTAGGATAAGATAAAGATGTTAAATAACTGACCTATCCACTGGTATAAAAAGGAATTTGAGTACAGAATTATGGGGTGTTTTTTTTCACATCTGCAAGCAAATTTAAAATGCAAATATTTCTGATGAAAAAAAATTTATCTTAAAGAATGAAGTCTCATGAACTTAGTCACGAAGAAGTGATCGTTCCCCGTTAGCATTTGTGAGACTGCGTCTTGAGTACTGTGTCCAGTTTTGAGCTCCCCAGAAAGATGCTGACGTAGTCACGTGAATCTGTGAATCCAGTGGAGGATCCCCAAGAAGCAGAAGAGGCTGGGGCACATGAGGTATGGGGAGAGGCTGAGAGAGCTGGGTTTACTCGATCTTAGGAGGAGAAGGCTCAACTAGCTGGCTGGAGGATATAGAGAAGATGGAGCCAGACTCTTGGAAGTGTGTGGCAATAGGATGAGAGGCAATGGATGTAATTTGGAAGAATGAGAAATTTTGATTACATATAAGGAAAATAATTTTTCCATGAGGGTTGTAAAATACTGGAAGAAGTTGCCCAGAGAGGCTGTGGAACCTCCATCCTTGGAGGTGTTCAGGACTAGATTGGACGTGGCCCTTGGCAACCTGCTGTAATTAGACCTGCTTTGAGCTGAGGGTTGGACATGATGACCACTGGAGGTCCCTTCCAACCTTGGTTATTGCATGGTTAGAGAGAGAAACTCATGGATTGCAGGAGAGTTTGCCCAGGTTTAGACATTAGCGTTTAATCCTTGAACCCCTGTAAAAATGTGCGCCTTAGGGCTTGTAGCATGTACTCTTGAGGCTTGCATCAGACCTGAGGAAAGAAATTATTACTTTCTGCCTCTTGCTTGGCTTTTTGATTGACTGCATTTATTGTGTCAGTAATGTAAAACTGAAGTGAGTAGAAAATTGGCTGACCTAGAAAAGGCTGTGATCTCCTTCAGACGTTTTAATTGACAAAACTCTATTTCTGAAAAAGCGTACCTGTGCATGAGGATACTTTTCTAATACCAAATTCAATTATAAAAGACTATAAGCCGTTGTGGAAGGAATAGCTACACAACATTTTATCTGGCTAAATAAATTTTTGAGGCCATCATATTAAATTAGTAGATGTAGTGCCAGTGTTGCACTTGCTGAGAATTTGTGTATCTGTACTAGTATGAAAATAAACACCCATGGTAGCTGTTGATGTGATTGGCTTCTCTTAAATTTGAATATGTGCTACTGAGAAGTAAGTTTGGATAAAGTGTTAAAATGTTTCAATTATACTGGGACTGCCATTTCAAATTTAGCTGGTGATAAGCCTTAAATGCTAATAGTAAATTGTTATAAATGTATGCAAGTTCATTTTTTGTTATTGTAACTACTTGAGTGATATGTCATGTTGTATTTTCCTGTCTTAATCGTACAGCAGAAATGTTGTTTTCCTAAATGTCATGCTTTCAATTTGTTGGGGAAAAAAGCTTTATCTTAATTATCTCTTGACTTCAGTTTCTCTAGGAGGAACATAAAACATTGGCCCAGCTTCAACGAAGTTTCCAATTTTTTTTGCCTTAAGAAATCACTCTTGAAAAAGAACCATTTTTAATTGAAAAGTATAGTCTTGAAGAATACTTAAGTTGAGAAAGCAGGAGTTGAAAGGTTTAGGAAGTAGTGGGATTTCATGTCTGTAAAAATAAGTGAAAGTGAATTCTAAAGTATGTTAGGAACTCTTTCAGAGGTATCCGAGAGCCTAGAGATTGACGCGTTAGTGAACCATTACAGGCTTGTGCTGTCTTTGGAAATCTTTATTGTAAAACACACTTGGTAATTAAGCGTGCAGTTAAGGAATTCTCTGTCAAAATGCTGTACACCTAAAATCTACTGGACATACTAGATAAAGTAACGTACTAGGTTTAAGGTAATTTAAGATAAACTATCAGGAAAAAAATGTTCTCAGTAGGATTCAAATTGTCAGCCATATATAGCAAGCAAAAAACCCAAACTTAATTGCATCATTCACTTGCTAAAAGGAAAAAAAAACAACCCAAACAACACTTAAACATTATGAAGATTTGTACTGTTTGTGTAGATGTGGCAAGAGCATCTTAACAAAGGAATGCCAAATTTATTGGGAGTAACTAGCTGCAGATCAAAATATTTGATAATACCTGCCAACAAGAACAAATACTTAATTAGGAATACACTCGAGTGTTAAAGTCTGTTTTGTAAAACAAGTTTCCTTCCTGTGATCTTTTTTTTTTTTTTGAAAGCTTAAAAAGTGATTCAGATCAGTTAATTATAATTTTGGTAGTAAATACTTGGTCTTTTTACCCATGCAACACTCTGAGATCTGAAGTCTAAGAACAAAGCAGTGCAAGGAAAAGGGCTGGAGGTGACAGTAAAATTACCACAGAATACCCTAACAGCTTAGAGAAGCTGCCTGTGTGGAGTTCTCACTTACTGCTGTAGTTTCTGTAGTGCTGATTCCCTTGATCCTTTATAACAAATGTGACCACTTTTGAGAGTGGGGGCACATCCTAGAGCGGAGGTGCATCCCATATCTTTCCATTTTATTCCCTATAGTTGGCAGGAATCTTTGACAAAAAAGCAGGCAACTCATGGAAGTGGTCTTCCACATCCTGCTTCTAAAAAAAGAAGCTGCAAAGCTGCTAGTAAAATTTCTGCAGTATGTGTGGTATGTGGCAATGAGAAGCTACTAAATTTTAGTAAGAATTTAGCGAAGTTGTGTTCCAGCATAAATAATTCTTTTAAGGTGTTTACATAAAGTCTGCCAGGTTGATCTGACTTCGTTCTTCCTGGCAGCATGAAGTGAAACAGCCTTTTTAATACAGAGTGTTCGGGTTTTCCTGGGGTAGCAGCATAACCAGTTATCTTGTACTTCTCTCTTACTGTGTGCTGTGCGTGTTGCACTTGTAGCATCTTCTCTCCCTAAAGCATATGCCTGCCATGCAAGGTATGTACCCAGATTCCTGTGATAAATCCCATGTGTTGTCTACAGTGGTGTCTGCAAATGTTCCTGTGTTTAAGCACGGCTTTTGTCTTCTCACAAAACTTCTTCTCATGCTTTTGAAAGTTAACCATGGTACCCTTCAGTCTGAGAGTGTTTGGCTTCTTGTGTGCTTCTTTGCATCTACTGATTTCTACCATGCTGACTTTGTTTAGGATGAGTTCTATATCCAAGTTGTCTGCTGACACAGGTATAGCAGATATACTGAAAACCCTTTTTCCTATTGGTTTTGAGAAATAAGTTTTTAATTAAAAGAAAGTCAGGTTCAGAATAATGCCAATCTCATACGTGACCTGTTTTGGGTGCTGGCAGAGAAAGCATAATTAACATTAAAATGTGTATCTGTTTGCTGATTTCATTTTACCTTCTTTGTAGATCCATGACAGGGTGAGGTATGATGGTCCTTCTCTGAAGATCCTACTGTCCAAATTTAGAAAATGGAAAATGGTGAAGGGTACTAGTAAAAGCAAATTTACTGCTAACTGCTGTTTATGAATTGCAATTTTTTTTTTAATGCTCTGATAAAGGAGTTATCTTCACAATCTGGTAGAATAGCGGAGGTTGTAATCAATAAAGCGTGCAATTGGATACATTCTAGTGTGAATTTATGCTCAGTGGGGTGGCTTAAATGAGAACTCTTTTTGTGTAGATTACACTATTCTGTCCCTAATGCCGGATGATCTGTAATCATGCTGCAAAAGGGGTATTATGTAAGATGTTTTCCATAGATGTCATTAAAGAATTTGAATAAGTTGGGATAGGCAGAAATACCTTTTCTGTCTGTGGAGCTGGAGTCTCATTCTGATGGTACCTGACCTTAAGGCGCTGCAAGATCTGATGCTATCTGGAGGCCAACATGGTCTTTAAAGCATAACTTTGTGCAGTAGTTGGGTAAGAACATCAGGTTGGATGTGATTGTGCTGCATGTGCGTACATCCGCAATCCCATCCTCTGCCTGTACTAGACATGCTGTCGTGCTACTTATAATGCTTCTGATTTGCAGGATGAACTAAATCTGAAGTAAATTTTGTAATGTAACGTCTTGTGAATTGGAACTGTTTGTTACCACGCTGGGGAGATGATTATAATCAGACTCCCTGATGTGTTCTGCTTAGACCAATGCAGTCCTTCCTAGCTGTAGCTGTATGATGCTGCTGCTCAGTAACTGTTACAATACTGTTTTATGTGATTTGTTTCCCCAAGAGCTTGGCCAACACAGGCATTACCTGTGGCTGATTCAGAATGCCATCTCTTTGCTGCCTTCTGTAACCAGCTGGGTGGTGCTCTCTGATTTTTCTCCTGCAGTTGAGTTTCTTAATGTGATGGTGCTCTTCTGTGTACATGCGGTCTGGGCAGTGCAGGAAAGAGAGATGTAGGTGAGCATACACCTGCTTTTTTGAACCTCACGCTTAGGTGAACCCTGACTTTTCTTTGTAGTTTCCACTTAGATATGCAGTACATTCTAGTTCAAAGGTCATGGCTCACTCTGTTGTCATAAGACTTGTTGAAACATTAGAAGTCTTAATCTTGCACGCTTCCCCCCCCCCCCCCCCCCCGAAAAGGAAATGAATCACTAAGCTGTAGCCACCTTCTTTCTTGGTCTCTGGAACTGAACTTGCTGCTTTTTGGCAGCAGGCTTGGAGCCTGCAGCATGTAAGCCTCCATTTGAAGGCTAATGTGTGGATTCATAAGGCATTCCTGGAAAAACGAATAGGCTTGTATGTAAAATGTGACTATGAATGTCTCTTCTATAGGCAATTCTAGAGTGTATTTATAGTCATCGTATGCTTCATGAAAAGTCTGTGGAATTGCATGCAGAGTATTTCTTTAATGTTTAATTCGGATAGGATAGCATAGAAGCTTCTCAGGTTATGTGGTAGCTGACATGAGAGTATAAGGATGTATAAGCACATTGCTAGAAGAACACTGGGAGGTGAAGTTGATTGGAGTATGTGTTGAGTCAATATAGGTATTCCCAAAAGGGCCTTTCTCAGTCAAATGTTGGTTTTGACCGTGTGGAATAACTTGTGTAGTTTTAGCATTTGTCACAAGCAGAGGCACCTCTAAAGACCTGGAAAAAACTGGTATGCTTTTATTCTGATTAAAATTGTGTACAGGTTTGGGTTTGTTGTTTTTTTTCAGTAGATATTTTTTGGTATTGGGTAACCTCAGATCCATACCCTTAGGATGTAGCCTTTCATCTCTTCCAGATGAACTTCTAGTTAACTGGGAAAGACATTAAAAGCTTTCATGGGATCTCTATTTATTAGAGGCTAGGTAATTTACGAAGTAGTCACTACCAGTTTTCTGTCTGCTTATCCAGAAATCAGCTACTAGTAGACAGCCACAGGTAGCAGGTATGTCATGTGCCTGCTCCTGAATAGCTGCTATTTGCAGCCTGGTCTGTCAGTGTGAGGACACAAAATTCAACTTTAATTCATCAAGCTGTGAAATTGTAGTAATTGAAGCTTTGGTGCATGATCTTTCTCAGATCTGGATGCAATAAAATTCTATGGTTTCATGAATTGGAGCCATAGTGATAACAGTTAAGCAATCTCGATAGTAATAGAGAAGAGAAAGCTTTCATGGTATTTCCTCTGCAGCGCTGGCTCACCGAGTCTGTTGATTGTCATGGTGCTGCTGCCCCTCCTCTCTTCCCAACAGCCACTGGTTCTTGTTTGCTGACATCTATCAAATGAGTTTGTGGAGCAGTGCTGTAAAGACTGTTAGGGTCTAATAAATAACCTTCTGCAAACCATTATATTTCCAACCTGGATCAGTTCAGTGTTGGAGGGATGAAAATCAGATTAGCCTTAGTTGTGCAAGCCAGAGGGTGATGCAGATGGCTCAAAGTGGGAGTGAGTGGGGCTGGGGCAGTTCCTTTGGCTGGCATTGTTCCTGAAGAAAACAGTGTATGAAGCTGTGGCCTGCATTAAAGCTTTAAATTGCCATCATCTGAGCTGCAATGTGGTAAGAAAGTGTTCCTACACCTGTTCCGAAGCATGGTAATTTTCTAACTTAAGCCACCACTGTAGACAGTAAGTTTTTAAAACTACTTCAGTGTTAAACCTGGCCTCAAAGCGCTGCGAGTTAGTTACCTGCATCTGGGGTAAGTGCTGCTGCTAAAAGAAGTTCCTACTGTGTCTTTGCTGTTTTGTTTCCACGCTTGCACCAATTTTAAAGTCCCCGCAACTATGGTGACTGAATCGAGGATTTGCTGTGGTTAAAACTTTGTTCTGGATGTCCGTGTCAGCAAAAGGGAAGAGGGTAGAAATCAGTATCAGGAGGAAGGTGCTGGTGTAGTTTACACTCAGTGACTGCATAATTATAGCATAGTTGTATCCTAAGAGCAGACCCTTGCTTCTGAAAAATTACTTTCAAGATACTAACGCCAGGCTTGAAATACAGGCTTGCTCCAGCACCTGAGATGAGCAGATGTAACTTTCTAAATAATGCAGTGTCTGGTGAGGCCAGCAAGTATGTGTGCCTTTATTGATTCATCAGCTGTTACAGAGGTTAGTACATCTGTGGCTTCCTTTCCCATATGATAGTATGAGTGCCATAGGTGAATAACTGGTTTTATTCTGTCTGCTGGCCCCCACCCCTCATTAATTATTTGCTGTTGTCCTTTTTTGATGTATTTAGGATCAAACTCTTTCCTAGGTGTTGATGTTTCTTTGATTAGAATATTTTTTTAAAATACATTGCTTACTATATCTGGCTATAAGCTGCAATTTGAGTACAGTCCAGAGAAATTTGAGCAAAATCCTAGATGCATCCCTGTCGTAGCCCTCTTTTTAGTGTGGTGTTGTTACTAATATAGGCATTTATTGAAACATATTATCTTGGTTTCCTTCTTGTCTCCTAGCTGCTCCTGTGCACATCTGGCAACATCCTTCATAATTTATTTGGATACCAGAGAGTTACAGAATTCTATGCCAGTCTTAAGCCGTTTAGATTACTGTTGTGGTTTAACCTGGCAGGCAGCTAAACACCACACAGCCGTTCGCTCACTCCCCTCCCTGCCAGTGGGATGCGGGGGAGGAGTAAAATTTGTGAGTTGAGATAAAGACAGTTTAATAAGACAGAAAAGGAAGGGAAAATAATAATAATAATAATAAAAGAATGTACAAAATAAGTGATGCACAATGCAATTGCTCACCACCTGCTGACTGATGCCCAGCCAGTTCCCGAGCAGTGGTCACTGCCCACCAGCTAACTCCCCCCAGTTTATATACTGAGCATGACATCACATGGTATGGAATGTCCCTTTGGCCAGTTTGGGTCAGCTGTCCTGGCTGTGCCTCCTCCCAGCTTCTTGCTGGCAGGGCATGAGAAGCTGAAAAGTCATTGACTAGTGTAAGCACTGCTTAGTGACACCTAGAACATCGGTGTGTTATCAACATTATTCTCATCCTAAACCCAAAACACAGCACTGTACCAGCTACTAGGAAGAAAATTAACTCTATGCCAGCCGAAACCAGGACAATTACCTAATAGGTTGTAATTTTCCTAAGCCTAGGAGTACTGGCAAAAATAAATCTATTCTGCAGGGAGTAAGACTTGTCACCTTTGATGCTACAGATAGGGGATTATGTCTTGGAGAGTGTTCTTTCACACGTAGCTCTTCTATTATAGGGTAGCTATTCTATAACTTTTAGGAATACAGATAGTAATTAGCATCTAATGGCTGGGTTTCTATGTTTTGATACATTGATTTTTGAGATCTGATCTTTAACTTAATTCTTTGAACAAGTAGTGTAGTTAAAACGATATTTCCCCCCCAGTGTTATGTTGAGTGATCCCTTGCCTTGTCGCTGTGAAGTTTTTCTGTAATAGTCACAAATATTATGTATTACAGTAATCGTACTTGAGATGGACATGCACATGTATTATATAACTAGTCAAGCTCTTATCTTCAGGAGAGGGTATGTAAGTAGCAAGATGACTTTTAGTGTGGATTTTATGCAGAAAGCCTTGCTTTGTTCTGTGTGCTGACATATATGCAATGTTGAGACTGTGTATACAATGACTTTTTTGTCTGTGGTGTCATGTCCACCTCATGGATGAGTACAGCGTTTATGTCAGCATCTTTAGGCTAACAGCTATGGAGACACATAGATTATGCTTGTTTTGTTACAGTAATATAGGTTTCCAAAGTTGAGTCTATTTTGATATTTTCCAGTTACTTTTTCAATTCTCATAATCCTGAGAATACATTGTTTAGATTAATAAAACTATTCATTTCTATTTTTTTTTCCCCTGTAGTGAGCCTGGGAAGCCTCACTGTTCTGTTATTTGTGCCTACCTAGTTCTTGGTGAAGGGGGAAGGCAGTTTTTTCATTTTGGTTGGGCTGGATGTAAGCAATGCTCTCTACGTAGCTTCGCAAGCTAAAGACCTTTAATGAGATGTTGGATTAAACTGCACTAAATTGGTAACTGTGACTTCAGTTGTATCAACAACTTAGCAACCTCGTATATGGAGACTGACAGTATTTATCGGTAATTGCTGAACCTAGCTGGAAGTACTTTGAGCTGGGCGGGAGGGATGCAGAGTTTATAGATGATCAGAGGGCCAGGGACTACTCTGAAATGCCTATCTGTCATTTCTTGAATGAGTATCTCACAACTGCCTCTCTTTAAATTTTTACTGTAGATAAATCATATTGTGCACAATGGAGGATTATACAAAAGGCCTTTCAATGAAGCTTTTGAAGAAACACCAATGCTGGTTGCTGTGCTGACCTACGTAGGCTATGGTGTTCTCACTCTCTTTGGATATCTGCGAGATTTCATGCGGCAGTGGAAGATTGAGAAGTGTCAAAATGCAACAGAAAGAGAAGAACAAAAGGTAACCACTGGGAGATAATGGTCAGTAAGAAATGATGTGGCTGAGGCTATAGCTTGAGCATTTCTTTACGGAGCAGTGTTGTTCAAAGTTTTCTGCTGTTCTCCTTGTCTTCTGAATGCCCCAAATTTTATGCTAGTACTGCTGTGTCATTAAAATAATGTTTCTTTTAGTTGAGTTATTTTTTGGCGGAGCAGTTCCCTCATCTGGTTCACTGCAGGGCTGCATCAACATGCTGAGAGATGCCCCAGCTGCAGAAACAAGGGTTTGGGGGAGAGAGACTGCATATGACAGCATCAGCAGCTGAAGAAATGCTTATCAAAGGATCTGGTTTGAGTTTGACAGCAGTGGGAGTCTTTCTGATGCTGCTCTGGTGGCTGTGTTTTGATTTGGAAGCATGCTATTAATTCTCTTTAGCCTAAGCAGTTGCAAAGAAAAGTTTGTGGATGAGAACCAGAGCACAAGCTGGATGACTTTAAATTTATCTGGAGTCCAGAACACTAGCAGGTTAGCTGGTGAGTAATCTGAGGTGCTGACTCTTGACTCACTGATAGCAATTAAAAAGAATTAATTCATAATAAGACCTATTCACAAAAGTTTCTGTTACCAGGTGAAAAGTCTTGCCTGCTTCAGCAGTTAGTCTGGAATAGATAATCCTAATTTTGAGTAGTTCTAAAATATTTTTAGAGGCCTTTATTCCCCGCAGGAATTAATTACCATTAAGAAAGCTACTGTTTAAACTTGCGGTTCGCAAGCTATTTCCTGCTAGTGTGAGCCCTCTTAGCACAGTGTGAATACCAGTGAGCTTTGCTCCAAAGGTAGAGTGATTTGGCTTACTCTTGCTGATTGGGGTTCTGTTTTTCTCAACTGCTTTGGGGAGCCAGTCTGGCTTATAAAATGTTAAGGGAGTTTGTTTTCCAGTTGCTGGTTTCTGGTTCTCCGTGCAGCCACACAAGCAGTTGGGTGGCAGAAGATAGGGGGGGCGGGAATGACATCTCACTAATGCAAACAAATAATCAAGGGTGGGAGGGGGGAAGAAAAAAAGGAAGGCTTTTTTGGAGGCAGCACTGGAGTAAAGTACGTGTCATCTTATGGTAGATTAGCTAAAATGCAGTAAACTAACCCATGCCTAAAATTACTTCACAGTAGCTTCTTTGTGTGAGCATTATGAGGTAGAATTAAGATGTTTCTATTTTGGGATTAACTGCCTTACTATGATTCATTCTCATAGGAGTTTAATGAGTAATAGGTATTTCATATTGGTTAAAAGTACAGGAGATTAAATTTACACTATTTCGAAAACTGACTTCTGGAATCTGGAGGTAAAAATCTTGGATCCCTTTTAACAGTTACAATATCCGAATAAGGATTGCTGGCTAAATCTCAGCTTGAAACTTGATGTGCTCATTAATGTCATTTGAGCTACTCTGGTTTGTCACCTGAGAACATGACACCCTTATATTTTTCTGTATATAAACTACATGTTGATACAGAAGAAAACAGTCAAACAATTGCATAAATTTACCAAGATGTTAGAATAAAGGTTTAAGTATTCGTCTCTACTCATGGTATTTGAGGATTTTAAAGGGGTAACTGAAGTGTTGGTGCAGTTACTCCATACTGTAGTTGTTATATTTCTGTTGCACAGTTTCTGTGAAATGCTTGTTCTGTTACCAGTATGTAAGGTGCAAGGCTGCTTACAGTAGTCCTTTTCTGTGGGAGCAGTCATGACTCTTACATGAGAGTGTATAAAAGGAGGACCTCGGGCAGTAGGTCTAATTTGGGAATACATTATTGATATCAGGCTCTCGGTAAAGATTGTCACAGAGGATACTGAAGCACGAGTTTGTTAGCAACTGATTATCCTAGTTCTAAAATAAATTTAGCCTTGAATTTTTTTATAAATTGACTTAGCATTGCATCTTACCCTGAAAGACATTTGCTTAACAAGTATACCTCCCAGACAGATGAATTTAAACCCTTTGAGTTTGGTCATGGCTTGCAGGGGAGAGATGTGTGTATTCTGGTTTTGTTTTGTACATAGGATGTCTGGGATGGAGCTAGTAAGAAGTGCCAGTCAATACTGCGTAAGAATGGAAAATAGGAAATCCTGTTTAAAAAAGTTTCATTGTTGAAATCTCAGGCTGGTGTACTTCCCCCAAATCACATTTCTAGTGCTTAGGTTGGAATAGCTGTTTCCAATATCGGACAAATAGAAAAGTGATCATGTGAGGTCTAGAACATACAGTGCTTATCCTCACACTTTGCTGCTTTAAGCTTTGTTTGCCTGCGAATGGATTGATGAGAGCATGTTGCAGTGCATCTAGTGTGGGAGCCAGGTTTTATTTTGGTGCGGGGGGGTGGTGTGTGCTCAATGACTTGTTTTGAAACAGTTTCTCAGGATTTTCAAATATTTGAGTCTCTCAAGTTGCTGGCTGACAGCCCAATCATCTTTTGGTAAGGGAATGCAGACACTAGCGCGCAGAAAAGGCTCGAAACTCGTGCTTTTTTTTTTTATTAATACATGCAAATCAGAGGTAGTCTCTGGGGTAGTCTCTGGCAGATTTGTGATCTCTGTGTGGAAAGTAACGCTTTTGTTATTGAAATTCTAAAGAGCCAACTAGATGATTATGATTTTCTTAAGTATCAAGCAAAAGGGTTAGCTTTAGCTTTTTGAAATAGTTTATAATTGTTTAGGTGAAAAGCTCAAAGCAAAGGCAGTGGGAGTAGCTGTGTAGCTGAACAGTGTGTGATGACCCGCTCTGTGAGCAAAACAAAATTACGTAGTGCAAGGAAGTATTTCATAAATGGCTGAATGAACTTGTCCTGAAAGTCGTGGAATTGAAGTATGTGGGTTTCTGTGGTATGTTTCTGAAGGTGATCACAGTTAAAAGCATAACGTAAACTTAGGTCCAAAATGTAGTATTAAAAACAAACACCAAAAAAAGCCACCTTCAGTTTTCGTGTGTTTTGGAGGGCAGTTTATTTCAGTAGAGCAAATCCTTCCTTAAATTGTCACTTAATATTGTAATCTTAGTCTGTGCATTAGAACTAGAAACCGAAAGTGACCAAATTAATTTAAAGAGCAGGCTTTCCAACAGGTCTATATTGGGACTGTCTCTGACGGTGGGTAAATTCCTTGGAATTTATTAGAGCCTTGCATTGAAATTAATGATTCCAGGAAAACCTAATATTCACTCACTGTTGGAACACAAAAGGGTGAAAAGGGACAGGCTTTGCTAGTACTGATTTCCAGGAAACAGTCTGACGGGTTTTGGCTTTGTTTAAAATATATCCAGCTGGGCTTTTCCTGGAAACCAGTGTTGTGTAGCACATCCTCTCTGAAGCATTAGTCGTCTGTTTTAGGCAGGGGTAAGCGGCAAGATTAACAATTGTCAGTTACCCTGGAATCAATCTATGCATACCCAATTTAATGGAATGTCTGGTCATACAATGTAGTTAAATCTGCAGAATGCTTGTAGGATTTTTATAGGCAGGATGAAAATCACTTTTACCTTTCTTGTGGTCTGATTTGCCTGTTGATTACCTTGTACATTTTGTATACAGGAGCAACTGTGCAAATGGGGCCAGTAACTCCCTAACATACCTCTTCATGCTCAGTAGCTTGCCCAGTTAGAACATGTTTCTAGCATCTGGGGTTTTCAAACACTTGTTCACAGGAATCCAGCTGTAGGAGTATCTCTGGGGCAGTAAACTGGAGTCTTTTGCTCAATGTTTTCTTAGCATCTGTATAGCTCATCGGAGGCTTCCTGATGGTATAAAGGCTACCCGCAATTATTGCTCCACTTCTTCTTGACTCATGTAGCAGTGAGATGGAACTAGTCTTTCTGCTTCCTTTTAGAAGCCTGAAATTTGTTGCAGTTGTCTACTTAATTTCCATTCAGAGTCAGTTTTGTATTATCAGGGAATGCATTATGTGAATTGCAGATAAGCCTGGCTGGTGCTCATGGCACCATTTGTTAGCCTAGGTGCAAGCTGTGAAAACTTGACTCTAAAAGCAGCATAATCACTGCATTTGCATGTCACTGTGCCCCAAGCTAATGGTTACAAAGCTCTCATTATGACCTTCACTACTTGTAGTATTAATTTACAGTATGGTGAAATCTTGGATTCCCAAATCACCCATGCAAAGGTGTTGCACCCCAAGGGAGAATTTTATTCTTCTCGTGTTTCACTCTTTCTTGAAATTGCTATGCCTTTCAGGCTTCTGGGAGACCACTAGTATTAGGTTTCTTCATCAGGCATCACCTTACTAATAGGGGATGTGTTCTAGGCTTAAATTGACAGGAATGGAGCTGTTTAGGATTTCTTAGCTCCGTGTTCATGTGAACTCAAATGAAAGAACTTGCTGCTTTTGCTCCCTCCTTTGGAAACAGTATAACCTTTGCAGTTGTTTGACTGTGCTTACTCTGAAGATTGCTCAAAGAATCAGCTCACTCCTAGAATATTTTTCCTCCAAATGAAGCTGTTCTATCTCAGGCTGATATTCTTAGGGTCTGTTATGGCTAGAAAGAGTGTTGGATCTGAAATAGGATGAGAGCTTAATGAAAAAATAACAATAAGCTCTGAAGGCCATTTAAAGGTGACAGTGATTGCTTCCAGCAGTAAGACACTGTTGCAGCACAGCACTGTGGCTGCATGTGCCAAAAATTTGAAATAGTATGGATTGATAGATTTTGTTCTCCCTCCTTCCCCAAATGTTTTTTCTTGGTTCAAAGATTGAAAACGTTTAATTTCTGTCAGGAATTCAAGTGGTCTTTTTAGTGTACTGTCCTCTCTACTCTCCATCTGAAATGCCACACTGTAGAAGGATGCGGGGAGGGAAACAAAGAAACAAAAAACCAACCCTAAACCAACCAGGCAAACCATCTGGTTCTGTATGCCAGCTCCAAAAGAGGGCTCTCAAACTCCAGAAGTCAGTACCACTTTATAAAGGCACAATATCCCTACCGTTTCTCTTTTTTGTGTTCTCAGATGCATGGGTCATGAGAACCTCTTGGTGGGGTTAGGATTACTGAGGAAATAGACAATCCAGTTTTGATTTATGCCAAAACAACACTTCCTGCCTGTCCTATTCCAAGGAACTTTCTCATAAGAGCTAGCTGAGGGTGGTTTATTGTGGGGGAGCGAGACAGACGACAAAGGGGCTGACATTAAGCTGATGCCTCACTTAGAGCCCTTTGCTATAATCTTACAGCTTGGTACCCCCAAAAACTAAGGCTAGTGTCACATATTAGACCTTAATTCCCTTACCCATAATTCGTTACTTGAATTCTTGTTGACTTTTAAGACACCTTTTTTCCTTATCATAATCCATTAGGTTCAGAGAACTTCTCTACTTCACAGCTAAATTACTTTAAACTTAGTTACACTGTTGGCTTGTAAGATCATACTTGTGTTATATATCTTGGTGGTGTCAACCTGTTGTGGGTGATTGTCTTTATCTCACCAGTTGAGCTTGTTACTCTTCCTGCTTTGTCAGCTTGGGTTTCAAAATAAAACACGCTCTATCTGATCAGTAATCTGAGGTGAGATTGGACTGTATCAGCCCAGGCATACTTGCTTGAGTTGGTATGATGACTCATTTCTAGCCTCTGCTCCTAGCCAAGAACCTTGACTAAAATCTCAATTGTTTCCTGGGTCACATAGTTAGTGTGCTTGAATAACTACTGCAAAGCTGAATTCTCATGCAAAGATGGTTAAGAGGAATTGAAAATGCTTAAAAGGATCTCAGTAGATTATAATTAGACATAACAAGTACAAGTCCCTTAAGTATTGATCTTCTAATGTGCCAGAGTTTCTTCTTGATCTTCTCACTTCCCCCACCCCTCTACAAATGATGTAGCAGAGGGTTTCAGACACTTGTAGATAATTATTTTGATTTTGTGTCATGAATTGGGATCTTAGTATATTGCAACAAGTACTCTCATGCATATCACCACTTTGTAATAGAGTACAGTAGCTATGTAACTTTTCATGTATGAAGGAAGTTCTCAAATGCATTTGCCAATACCAAGGTGTTTTTCTCAATTGTAAAAGTGACCAGTTTGTTAGTGATTCAGTCTTGAAACCCACTTTCTGCCTGGAACAATGTGAGACACTGAAGTCAAGGAAGGGTAGAGCTGTGTAGCTACTTCAGAAAACTAATGATTTTCTAATCATTCAGCTACTTCAGAAAACTAATGATTACAGCTTTGTATTAGCTGACCTACTACCCCTGTTAACCTCTCTTGACAAAGAGCCTTCAGAGAAGGCCCGGCACGTGTGAAGTAATGCAAAACTATACTTAAGTAGAGGAACATGGAAGAAATAATTGCCCTTCTGTGCATCTTGGCTCACAGAAATCTTGTTCCCGCTGTCTGTCTTTGCTGAGAAAGGACGTACTCGTGATTCCCTGGAGGAGTGATCACTAGCTAAGTTTGGTTTGTTTTTCCATGGTTGAAATGATGAGAATCAATATCTTTGCCTTTTTGGTGTGTCATTATGCACAGGCAAATCAGAAGGGGGCTTAGGTCCAACTATGCTTAGAAGTTGGCACTTTTGGGCTCTGTCTTTCCTGTGCAGCTGCTGGTAGGAGGATGCAAAGGGGTGGACCTAGATGGTTCCTTTACTCCAAACTGAAAGGACAAAGTTGTTAAATCATTAAAATAGGAAGGTGAAGAAAAAAGTACTCTTCCTGTAGTCGAGTATTGTAAGTTAAAGCTTCTCAGTTCCCATTTGTTTGAGTTGTTATTAAAAAGCTGGCATAAAAGCTCCCAGATTTGCTTCAGTGATACAAATGTCAGGCACCGTAATATTTGGTCAGACAGATATTCTGTCTTGCTTATCCTGTCACCAAAAACAAAATGCCTTTTACCATGTTTGCATTTCTCTTGTGAAAAACAGGAAGAAATGCTATGCTGGCTCTTAACCTTTGTCATAAATTCTACTTTTTCCTTTTGTAGATTATTAAAAAGGCTTCCCCCCCCCCAAAAAAAAAAAAGTAGCAAATGAATTATGCGTTCTTATCACTACTGAATGTCAAACTTCCTTTTAATTGATTAGTAATAAGGAAATCTCATGACTTGGGAGCATTTTAAGTAGGACAGAAAGTGTTCTTGAGTGCTCAAATGTCCTTGCTGTCACAGTTAGTTTGACATTCTTGTGTGCTATCCATTCAAGACAGTCACTTACTTTTCCTGAAAAACGTTGGAAGGGAAGCTAGAATTCAGGAAATGCTCATGCAAAGAAATCCTGTGGGACTTAAGTGCTGATAAGCTGTGCAGAGGAGATGTGCCATAATGTAGCTTACTAACTTGGATTCAGAACAAAAAATTGTGGGAAGTTCTAATGGTGAGCTCTATAATAATGCTAGTGCTGCTATATTAAATGCATTTCTTATGTACAGAATAAAGTACAGCAGAGTACCTCAGTTGTCAAATTCTTTGTGTATTCAGTAGAGCAATGCATACTGTTTGGTGCCAAAAAGCAATTGCATGTTCCCTTGTTCTGCTTAACTCTGAAGGTTGAATACAAATCTCTTGCAAAGATTATACGCCCATGCATTTCACGAAGGGGGTTATTGTGTGTTTTGAGAGAGGTGTTCTCCTCAACTACCCAGCAAGAGCTGGAAAGAGAGCCAAGATATTTCAAGTTCAGAGAAAAAGACCTCATTGTGTCATTAGGAGCTCCCAATTCAGTTTCTGTGTTGCTTTCAGCACTCCCTCTCCTATACGTTAGAATTCTTTGAGGCTTTCTAACTTGAAGCATCACCTAATGCCATGACTGTTTCTTCTAGTTGTGGTTGATGGCTTTTAGATTCTATGAGCTACTTAAGTTACATACAAATAAGCGCCTACTGTTGAGGAAATCTTAGGAGCATGGTAGATTTGCAGGTTGAAAAAGTTTGGAAATCACATCTAGGAGATGGATTTTGCACTAGCAGATGAATCTCTTCAGTTTTGCTGCTGCCTAACCTTCAAATGATTTTGCACTGGCACAGATTTCCAGGATTAAAAACATTTTGGGTGGAATTGGTATCAGGGCTTGTGATGAAGAACTCTAACTTTTTCTTGTTTTCTTGAATTTATTTATTTATTTATTTATAAATTACAACCCAATGACAGAAAAAACTTATTCCTCTTATTCCTAGTTTGCTGTAATATATATTTTCCTTTTACTTTGAGTGCTTTTGATGTGTTTTAGGACTTTGTCCCATTGTACCAGGACTTCGAAAATTTCTACAACAGAAACCTCTACATGCGCATTCGCGACAGCTGGAACCGTCCAATCTGCAGTGTGCCAGGGGCCAAAGTGGACATGATGGAGAGAGTTTCCCATGACTATAACTGGACGTTCACGTGAGTCAAAATTGAAGAAAAGACTTCCAACAACTATCTTTAAGTAGAGAGTCTATAAGAGCAAGTTGCAGGCTGTGAGGTTAAAGGAGCAATGAATCATGTTTGTTTTGAGCTTTCCAGTGGCTTGAATCGATGCATTTTGCTCTTTTGAAACACATCTGGCCACCAAGGTGATTATTTGTATATAATCTTTTGGCTACTTACTAAGGCTCCTGACTGTGTTAAGATTTCATGGGCATACGCCTGTAATATAATTAATACTTTTGTGTGTGATGACCAGAACCTGGAGTAGATACTTTGGATTGCACTGCTACTTGTGACTTTGTGTTGATTTAGAATCAGTCCTGACACTTGAAGCAAACGTTGCTGCCTGAAACTGAATTTAACACTATTGTTTTGAGTCAGAACTGAAGTAGTCTGTAGAAACAAAATCAGAAATGCAAGGACAAGGATTTTTACAAATTGGAAACGACTTATCACGAGTTTGATGTGAAGAGGTTTGCAGCACAGTACTTGGTGAAACTAGTCATGTCTCTCCTTGGCTTTCAAGGGCAAAATAATTAAAACTTTTTTTCCGCTGAACTTCTTCCTTAATCTCCTTGTCACGTATTGTTAGCACAGCAATGCCAGATGTGTTTCCTTTCTGTGGTTAGAGGATATCCTGCTTGAGGGGCTGCCAAGTTAATTGATCTAGAGATCTTATTTTGTAATTGAAAAGAAAGTTGTATGTTTCTGGGATTGGGGGGGGGCAGCATGTCAGAGAAACAACAAAAGGTTTGAGAAGCCTCAAGCAATTTTAGCTATGATAGCAAATTCACCCTTTAATGTAAACTCTTCTGGGAACTAGTTTGAGACTGTAAGATGGGGAAAGCATCTTTTTCACTGATTGTTTCAGTTTGATGACGAGGGGCAGTACTGAAATAATTTAATGGTTGGTTCTATTGATTTTTAACATTTCAGTGTATATTCTAGGGAACTGAAATAAGAATCTTCTGGTGTAGTTAATTTTTTTTTAATTGTGGGTGTCCTAACCTGTGGTGTTTTTAAAACACAGGTACACGGGAAGAGTGATAAAGGACATTATTAACATGGGTTCCTACAACTACCTTGGATTTGCCCAGAAGGCTGGGACTTGCCAAGAAGCAGCAGCTAAAGTTCTGTCCCAGTATGGAGCTGGGGTGTGCAGCACTCGGCAGGAGATGGGTAAGTTGGAGCAAGACAGGGTGTTCCCCAAATGTATGTTTCAAAGTCTGTAATCTGATCGCAGGTCTTTGAAACATTACTTGTTCCAGCTTTTGAACTTTAGACTTATCAATAAAGAAGCTTTTACTTTAGTGAAGACAAATTGACTTGCTGGGTTTAGTTTACATGGCACAGCAGCTGGCTCATTTATGTTTTCATATTTTATTTTTTTTTTTAGCGTTCCCTTATGGGCCTTTAAATAAAGAGCAGCCTGGTTGGTGGAAATTCTTCTCGTAGAATATAGCAATAGCGAAAGCTTCTCCTCACTCTGAATTTCTCATTTGTTTTATGTGCAGGAAACTTGAACAAACATGAAGAGCTGGAAAAGCTAGTTGCCAGGTTCCTAGGTGTGGAATCTGCAATGGCATATGGAATGGGGTTTGCAACCAACTCTATGAACATTCCTGCTTTAGTTGGCAAGGTATGGCTTAAGTCACTGGCAAAAGCTCATCTAACAAAGATTCTGCTGGCTGGGTTTTCTAAAAGCTACTTGTTTGGTTTTGTTTTTCTTCAGTGGCAACTCCTGCAGATATTCTCTATGGAAACTATAGGTCACAGTATGCATCTCTAACCTTTGCAACAATCTTTTTGGGAAGCAGCATCTATGGGACCAGTAGCAGTCCAGATCTTGCCCTCTTTCTGGGAGAGAGTCTAGCATGTTAAGGCTTGCTTCCTCAGGCTACTCATTAGTGTATGAAATGGTAACTGATTAACAGGCTGATTGTCTGAAGGTATTTTGATGCTCTTGAGACACTAAGAAGTGACTGTGTCAGTGAGACACGCAGATAAGTTGAATTGCATGTTCGTACATACAGAATTTACTATCTTTGAGCAACAGCTGAAAAATCCTTCCTTTGAAGGAGCAAAATCCTAGTAGAAAAGCTATTTGAGAGAAACAAGATCAAATGTAAAGACTGATGATGTCCACTGTGTGCCCCATAAAACAGTACGCAATGCAGCCTGAATGTCCTGTATCTTAAACTATGGGGTTTTTTTTTAGTTATTGGAAAATGAAATGGAAGAGACTGTTTGCATCTTCTGATGCAAAATACATGTTCTCTTAGCTCCTACTTAGAGTAAAATACTGCAAGTACTGGAACTGTTTCCTCTTTTTGAAAATGATTCATTGTTAGCCTAATACTACTAGCTTATTGGAATTCGTTGTCCTTGTGTAGTGAATTATTTTCCCTTTATTCCATTTATTTATTTTTCTACTTCCTGAGATCACTTTGTAAATTCTTCCATTTGTGATATCTACAGATTATAAAATTGCTGCCTTGTTCTTCCCGGCAACTCTTCCTCCTGGTGAATCTCTTCTTGACTAGCTGTAGTGTCTTCCCGCATGCTATTTTATTTGTAACAATGAAGCAGCACTGTCTATGTAATGCGTCTTTTCTTTTGGTCTCTTAAGTTTTAAATATCAGATGCTTTCCATAATGAAAGACTTTTTGAGTCTGACACCAGAGAGAAATTCAGTGCTTCAAATCTAGTCTTTCTGGAGTCACATATCTCTACAGTGCTATGATTTTGAACAACATGTTACTCCTGACATATCTTTTACTTGCATTTTTCTGCTTTTTGTCTTCCCACATCTCCCCGATTTTCTCTTCAACAGGAAAATGATTCATGATTTCTGTGAGACCTTTTGGATTCAGAATACACATGGTCAGATACATTTAAGTAGACGTCTCTCTGTTGTAAGTCAGCACAAATTGCCCATTACTGCAAAGTTACTCAAGCTTTTTTTCTGTGTATGTGGATCCCACTGTATATCTTTAATACCTTACAAGAATACCCTTGAGACACCTTACTCAGCTCCTTAGTGTTCACATTTGAACTTTAACAGTTTTTACAACCATTGAGAGAATCTGAACTGAAGGCATGTAACATACCTGTTTTCATGCACATAACTTGCAATTTAGTAAACCAACTCTTCATAAATGGATACAGCAGTCTGTACTGTGTTAGTAATGAACATACGTAGTTTTTGTACGCTTTAAATAAAGTAGTAAGAAGCTTCTGCCTCATAACACTAGATATGCCCTTATACTCAGGTGAATACTCCAAACAGAAAATGCTCTCTTCTGAAGAAAAGAGTTCTTGCCAAATGAACTATTTTGCAGCTCAGAACGTTCACTAAATGCTTTTTTTGGCTGCCTGAAGTTGCTTCTCACTGCCCTTTTGATTTCTTCATTGTCTGCAAATACAGACTCACATAAATCCTGAATTCTGGCACCACCCAGTACACAATTGGCTGTGTGCACAGCCTGTTTGGCAGTGCTTTGATAGAATCCTCAGTAAAGCCCAGAGACTCCCATGCTTGATTAAACTCTTGGGCGTTTTTTTTTTTAACTATTGTTTGTGCCTCTCTGTATGTCCTACATACATTTTCAGGTGCAAAGCTGCTTGGAACACGAATTTTTGGAGGTTTGGCAAATACAATCAATAATGGCATCTGCATTTGACCAGAAGGAGTTTCTTTGACAGTCACTGACACGATTTGAAGCTGATCATTATTTACATAGTGTCTGGGCACCTGTTTTGCAACTTAATTAGCTTAAAACACAAAATGCTGCAATAAAGTTACTCACATACATATAATACTGGACCACCTGTTCTGTTTTTGCTCTGTGGAATCCTTAAGCACTTGGTTTATGTTGCTACTGAATCCTCTTTTAATAGCAACAAATATGACTTGACTATCCAACTCTACCCCATAATGTGATCAGCATTGGTCAGCAAAAGGAATTCAAAAGCTTCATCAGCATTACCTAGTTGATTTTTATTCACTATGCCTTGTTAACAGCAGCTTCTACTAAGCAGATGCTGAAAACAGGTATAGTTGGTGTATACTGAAAGTTGTATTTCAGCACTGTTAAAGCATCACTAAAAACAGGTCTTTCTGCGCCTGGCAGTTTTTAGCAGGAGAGACCCACTGTTGACAGACAAGTTGTTGGCTGCCTAGTACGGTCACTGCCAAGTATGCTGAGTCTAGACCACAGATAATGTGAGATTTGAGGATTACATAGTCAGAAGTTGTTAGACTATTTGAGGCTAAGCTAGAGTCTGAAACTTGCCTGTTTTGGAGTAAATGTCATTAATGTAGCTACTGCAACTAGCTAATAACAGCATTCTGTACTGCCTTTAAGACAGAACTTTTCTTCATAGCTCTGGACTGACAGAGGCTAGATAATGGGCTTCGAGCAACGGTGTTTGAAGGATCTTTTTTTTGGTTGTAAGAAAACAATTTCCATGTATAGTTAGTTTGTGAAATTAAGTGCTCAGGACTGAATGACTCAATTCATGTATGCAGCACTTTGTGATAGAATGTGGCATTCACTTCAGTTTCTGTGTCTGCCTTGTAGGATGCATTGGTAAGTCTGATCTTCACTGGCATATGTTTTTCTTGATACCAGTAGTGTGATCTTCAATTAGTGTTAGTCTTCTCCTGGATAATCTCTCAAATATAAGTTTGCTGATAAATGCAACTGAAGTCTTACCATTGTAGTAGCAGCACTCAGTTTTACATGTGATCATCAGTGATTGCTGTACTGTACCAGTGGCTTCTTTGATCCTTTGCCCTCTCACTAGTGGCAGACAATACTAGACTCTTTACTTCCTCTTCAGTTTTAAATTAATTTGCTTTGTCCAACTGAATGTCGTCTTCTGTTACAAGGGGGTGAAAAGAGGTTGCTTATTGATTTGCTAAATCTTCTTTCTCTACCAAAAGCTTGTACTTGTTTTTATGGAGAAGCTGCTTCTAGGCTATTAATCTCTTCTTCCTCTTTTTTTAATCTATCACTTTTTCTACTTCCTACCATTTAAGAATGATACTACTACTGGATTATTATATTCAGGTTTTGATACAGTAGTGTTTAATGGCAATGCCCTCTGACGTAGTATACATACTCCTTTGTCTGGTATAGTAGTTCCAAAGAGCAAACGCTAGTTGGAGATTTCCATGCTTCTTATGCCAAAGTCTCTGAAATATGCAGTGTGAATCCTTGTTAACAGCAGTTTGAACACTTGAGATTTAGTGCAGTTTCTGGGGAAAACCAGTCTTGAGCTTTCCCAGGATGTGGAATATTTCTAGGTACATTGTGATTCTAGTGCAAAATTTTCTTTATTGTGGAGAAAATACTCCTATTGTTTGTGACACCTCCTTGTGTAACTGTAGGCAATGCTTTTCACAGTCCCTTCTAGTAGCTCTCACTGTAGGGAAGAAGTGTTCTTGACTCTTCCCTCCACCAATTGTTAATAGAGAAACACAGAATGCGCATGTGTTTAGTGTCAAATCTTCAATATCTTGACGTGCTTTCTGGGTTTTTAACTTAAAGTCACTTCTAGAGTTGCATCAGATTTGCATAGTAATTGGAGTGGGCCAAGGTTATTTAGAAATACTGTTGTTCTCTTACAAACTAATCCCCCAAAATGCATTCGTGTAGTCCACAGCGATAACCCTGCGACTGAATGTTCAGCATATCAGCTATTGACCGGTAATCATTGCTGCTGTCAAAACAGATGTATCCTGTTTTGATATTTGTCCAAGGATGTATCTTCCTGTTTTGGAAAAAGCAAACAAATTCAATATCATTATCATATCAATATCATTCAATTTAATGGCTTCAGAAAACTTCTCAATTTTACTCTGCAATTTTGTTTTCCACTTCCTGTCTCTTGTACGTTACCTCCATCTACAAAGTACTTAATAGTTCTGTTCATTAAAGAAAATTAGTCCCTTTGGTACCACTGAGCACACAGGGTTTTAGTCAGTGATTACCTCCTAATGTAAGACATAGTGCAACTTTGATAAGGTCTTTAACCTAGGACTTTGGTGGCCTGTTTCCTAGCGCCACTGTAGAGTTGCTGAGTAACTGCGGCAAGCTACTCTGCTCTCTGTTTTACCTGGCTGCATAGGAGGATGAGTACTAATCATCAATATAAGATATTTGGGCAGATTCAGCTGCAGGACTTCTGGGAAAAGTGAAGCTTAAGTGGTTCTTTCAGTTAACAGCAGTTGTTTAGTTTTATTTACCTTACTAAGGCTGCAGATTGTTTCTTAGCAAGTCTTGCCTGGACAAGCTGCATTTATGTTGGAAATATTTTTTTTCTTTTTTCTTAAATGATCTCTAGACAGTTCAGAGCTGAAAGGTATTATATTCTTGGCTGTGAAACATAACCTTTTCAATATCTTCCTCTTTCCCCTTCTAATTCAGGGCTGTCTGATTTTGAGTGATGAACTGAATCATGCATCACTAGTGCTCGGAGCAAGACTGTCAGGAGCAACTATTCGAATCTTTAAGCACAACAGTAAGTATCAGATGGTGGACTCTGCCTTTCTGCAGGTGCTATAGATCAGATACAATCTCTTCTATCTTCTAATAGTTGGAAATCCAGTTTCATGCAAGGAAATCAATTGCTGGTTACCTGAAAGGTTAGAAGACTGCTGCTCCTGAGAATTTAATCATCCTGAATTGGATATTTTTTGATATGTTCAATCTCAACTAACAACATTTTTATCCTGAAGCTGTTCTGGCTTACATCTTCTGCATATGAAGAGGAACATGCTGCCCTTTGGCAAGTCTAGGGGCACTAGTGTTTTAACATGGCTTCTTGTTACTTGGATAGCTCAGTGTGGTTTGACTATTCTAACAGTCCGTGTCACATAGTAGTGCAATCTTGTAGTGGTCTAGGTTACATTTGGGGGATAAGAAAGTTTAATTTTAGGACCAGGTGCCAACATGATCCTACAGTAACAAAAGCTTATGAATGCAGATGTCCTAGCTAAACTAGGCAGCCATGCATTGGTACAATGTAGTACCCAATTTTTGGGATGTGAAGCATAGATTAATTTCACTGAGTTACTTGCTTTAAGTATTTGTTTCCAAAATACACAGAATTTTCACTTTGCTAGTTTCAGCTTCCTCCAAAGGAGGTATTTAGAATAACTTTCAGATTAAAAATACTTAGGGTTTCCTTCTCTTACTCTCAGTGAAAGAGGTACCTGGTTGTCCTTGATTAGTAAAACCACTACCTTCATTCTTCAGCCACTCCTAATACTCTTTATAGTATCGATCTCTGAGATCATGATGAGTCTTGCTCTCTTTGAAGTGTGTGGTGGTAAAAGCAAAGCTTGGGTGGCTGCAATTATTTCCCTTTCTTTGTCCTACTTGATGGTGGATCCTCTGCTGTGCTTATTGTTTCTTTTATGTTCTCTCTTTCTTGTTCTCTAGTGTTTGAATAATTTTCTTTACAGAAGTGTAGAGCTTACTGTAACATTCAGTGATTTTTTTTTTCCTTAATTCTTCATAAATCTTGATTGCTGGGCAAGATCACAAAAGCTTTGCATTCGACTTCTGCATTTGTATAGACATACTTCTGAACATTCCATCCGGTTGCAGAATTTCAGGAACACTGGTGACAAACATAGTTCTGGGTATGAGGAGAAGGTCTTGGAAGCTCTGGTGTGATGAGGAAGAATAGATGATCTGTGGGAATGGGGTACAAACTAGCAATGGTGAGATTGGGGGATATTCTAGAAACCTTATAGATGTTGAGGATCTGAGAGAGAGAATGGAGTGGCAGATTCGAATCAGAAGGCAAAATGCAAGCAATGATCTTGGCCTGTCAAGATGATGTTCAATTCATAGTTGTGTATGTGTTCTCAGTCCTATTCCTGTTCTACTCTATGCTGCCTTAGTTAACTTCATTTTCCTGAGATGTTAATGGCTTCATTCATATTCTGCTTTTTAGAAATTACGGAAAAAAAATGAAAAATCCCCCTTAAACTCCTTGTTCAATGTTTTCATTTTTTTTCCTACCTCATTCTGCAGTTTGTCCTTTTTATTAAGGTCAGACCTAGTTCCCAGTCTTTCCCTCTTTGAGAGATCAGAGCAGAACTTTATACTCCATTGTTCTCCCTAACTGCACTAAATTCGTCCTTTCTTCCTTGAGAGATTTGTTGGAGACAGGGACTCCACTGCTGACTTCTTAATTCTTGTCTTTTTCTGAACATTAGCTGTCTTTTAACAGTCTATTAACTGACCTATTTTGCTGTATAATTTCTAGTCTAGTTCTAGTTCACAAGCTCCTCTTGCTGGTACAACTGCCCTAGGCTACCAATCCTCTTTTCATGATTGTGCTCTTTCTCATGCCCTAGTGTTTATATCTGTCTCTTGCTCAGCACTTTAGCTTTTATGGTTTGATTACTCCCATCTCCGCTCCTTTCCTCCGTTTTTTTTTTTCAGGGCTGATTTCATGTGTATTTATTTGTTCACATTAGTCAGGTCTCCTAGGATCATGTCGAGTGTTCATAGCCAAAGCTAGTAAGGTTTCAGAATACATTGCTACTAACAACTTCATCTGTCTAGTTTCCGATATGCTGAGCACTGTCCTCTTTCCTACGCTGGTGGTTCTTTTTTCTTCTTTTTCTGTTTTTAGTTTAGTAGCTTCCTGTTCCACACCTCCAGTCCCTTCCATTTTAAACAAAGTAATAAAAAAGTACACTTGCTCCACTTCTTGTCCTGCACTTTGGTCTATCTTCTACTTACCTTTTACTTGATTATCCTTGAGCTTGCTTGTTCTTTTTTGAGTTATTTCTATCCACAAAGACATGCTTACTACCTAAATTGCTTTTTCTTTTCCTCACAATGAGATACCTTCCTTTTTTCTTCCCCCCCCCCCCCTTCCTTCCTTGTTTGCTGTTTGTGCCTAATGCTGTAACTTGTGCTTTTAGCTTAGGATGATGAAATTCTTCCTCGGAGTTCATACAGTCACCCATTCCCTTTAATCTCATCTGTGGGCCCGCAGCTAGGTGAAGCCCATGACTTATGTATGGTCTGTCCTCCACACTGGAGCGAGCAATTTGTGCATTTCTGGAGTATTGCTGTCTTTAGTCATGTCAAAGCTCAAGCTAGTAGCTGTTTTGGTACCATTTAACAGTAATTTCTGGTGCAGATATGCAAAGCCTGGAGAAGCTGCTCAAAGATGCTATTGTGCATGGGCAACCTCGTACACGGAGGCCCTGGAAAAAAATTCTTATCTTGGTGGAAGGAATATACAGGTACAAACTATTCTTTATATTCCTAAGACCCTCCACGTGAGATCTGGCTGCTTAGTATTTGGGTTCCTTTGCCAAATCAAACTATGAATATTGTCACTTCATAGTTATTTCATTACTCATCTGCAAATTAAATTGAGCTATGTATGTCTCACATCCTGGACTTTCTGTTGCTAGTACTGTAGCTGCACCTGGTGTTATCACAATGCTTCCTGCATCCTGATTAGATTGTAGAAATTAATTAATCTAAACTGATTATTCACATCAGAGCTGAGGTCTTAAATTGCTTGTCCATTCCATTCTTTCTGTGCTCACTAGATGATGCTAGTGTGAATGGAATTGTGCAAATTTAATTTTTTTGCTGAGAATGAGTAGGAGCACGTAGTAGGCTTAGCCATTTAAATTGTAGTGACTTTCAGCACAAAATGGGGCGTTTTGGAGTGCTACTAATGAGAGCCTAGTCAGTTCTTAAACAAAAACAACAGGTAAGTAGATGTCAGATCAGAATACTGACATTAGGGTGGAAGTAAAAATGAGAATTCATTTATAAAATTGTCACTGAACACATTCCTTTGCCTTAACTTACTGTCGCTGCTACTAGTTAGTCTGTATGTCAGCATCCCAGAGATGTTAAACAGATAGAAAGTAGACATCTGGGCCCCAGGTGCAAGGGGGAGTTATCTTTCATCTCTCTGCAGAACACAATGTATCTAGCAAATTTTATGTGTTCAGAATTACTGAAAGAGTGAAGAAAAGAAAGCTTAGTGACTTTAGGCTCTATAAGGAGGCCCCAACCATTAAATCAACTTACACTGAATTTCTGTTTCTCGACAGTATGGAGGGATCCATAGTCCGTTTGCCTGAAGTGATTGCCCTTAAGAAGAAGTACAAATCCTATCTGTACCTTGATGAGGCTCATAGTATAGGTGCCCTGGGTCCCAGTGGCCGGGGTGTAGTGGAGTATTTTGGACTCAGTCCTGAAGATGTGGATGTTATGATGGGAACATTCACCAAAAGCTTTGGAGCTGCTGGAGGATACATTGGGGGCAAGAAGGTAAAAAGCTGGGAATCTCATGGCTGTTTCAGGCTGGTGGTGGACTCTTTCACTAAGCATTTCAAAGTTGATCTATTTCTCAAGTACCCTGATTGTCCATTTGTTTCATGATTTTACATACTGTCTAGTACAGTGGAAGTCTGTGCAATGTAGAAGAGTCTAGTAAAATACCTCATAATTTTGTAGTTCTCACATGGTCAGTGAGGATCTCAGTTTGCAGAATGTACAGTAGTGGCGTAGTATCTTTTTAGGAACTGTTAGGAGCCAGGAAGCAGGGATTTCTTAATGTTACTTTTAATGAGACTTGTAGGAAAAATGACAAAAGCTGAAGTTTTTCAGGCTGTCTGGAGAAAAATCCCCTTCTTGGGTTAGTCTGGTAGAATTGATTCCCTCTGGACTCGAATGGTTTGCTTTCTGAAAAGACACTTCTTCCCTTTCTGGTGGGATTTTTTTGTGGTGTGGTGGGGGTTTTTTTATTATTTTTTGGCTACTGACTCTCTTCTGCTGGAGAGTACTGCTAGAAAGTGTTGCCCTTGCCAAACCCCTCCTTTTTGGAGGGATGGTGTAGATAACTGCATGTGTCCCTTTTCTCATTCTGAAATGTATCTCACAGATCAGGCTTCTAAGCCTTAGAGAGTAAAATTCTACTGTTTTCCTACCAGGACAATAATTTTTTAGATACTAATAGTGACGATTACTTCAGCCCATCCAAATGGAGGTGGGACTTGCAGATGTTCCTCTTTGGGAGTTTACTACAGTTGGATTAAAATTACTCTGACATCTTCCCCAGAAGAAAGCACCATATTAGTCTTTTTCCAAAGGTAGTGAGCTAGTGGGATTAACTCCCTTGGCATAAGGTGAAGCAGCTAAGAGTCCTTTGCAACTGTGTTATAGCTACTGTTTGAGGGATTGCTTCAGAGGTAAGAGGCCTTAAATCTTCTTACCTAGTTTATTTCCAAGTCCCTTTACAACTTCCTTTCATTTAACTCTGACTCCAGGCAAACAGCAACATAAAATTGAACACTTCCCCGTATTTCTATAATATGTTCCCAGCTTGTGCTATCTACAGGGCCATCATTATTAATTTTATGGTAGCAGAAGACAGAATCTGTCCTGGCATTCATACTGGTCTTTTAATATTTTGCTGTAGTGGTCTGGGCATTTTAGAGTGGTTTTGTTACAGTTAACAACAAGCAGCCTAGATCTATGGTGTGTTTGTCCTTTGTTCCTATATGACCTGCTTTTGCCCTCTAACAAATGTAGCAGGTGTGTTTAACTGGGAAATGCAGGAGGGGGTAGGCTGAGGTTCCTGCACTCTTAAATTATACCTGCTGCTTTATTTATATTGTGCTGATAAATGGGAGAAAATATTTTGTGACCTGTTCCCCTGTTTGGTGACTTTTGTGGGGAAACAGTTATATTGAGCATGATACATAAGCACCTATGGATCCTGCTCCCCACTATTTCATTTGTTTTATACTCCCACTGTTACAATAAACACTTTTGAAACACAGCCTGCGCACAGCTTGACTAATGCAAACACCTTGCTGCAATCCAATGCTGGTGGTGTTAGCTAAACAAGTCTGTTGTAGGCATTTGTCTTTGATCAACACACATTCTTGCCCTGTGACATAATTATGGGTTGTCATGTCCCTGCTGTTAGCTTTTCAACTGTTCATTACTTGTACTGTAAAATCAGTCCTTGAGATACCTGTTCTTTTCCAGGACATTCTGAAACAGGTTTCTTGCGGTGGTCCATTTTATTGCATGATTAAGACACGACAATAAAGCATTTCTCTTGAGTGCCGGGAAGGCAATGTCTGATGTCTCTTGTGTTTTGCTAGGAACTGATTGATTACCTCAGGACATACTCTCATAGTGCTGTGTATGCAACATCACTGTCACCTCCTGTTGTGGAGCAAATCATCACCTCCATGAAGTGCATTATGGGTGAAGATGGTACAACTGTTGGTGAGTCTTTCTAACAGTAAGCATGTGGAAGGGGGAAGCCAAACAGAGCCTCTTTATCACTTTGACAGATAACTCATTCAGTGGACACATTCATAATTATCTGTTAGTACATGTAGACTTGGAATTTCTGGAGCAATAAGCCAGTTTAGTATCCTACTTGGCCGATCAGCCTAATAACAGCATAAGGAATTTCCAGCTAGAGGTAAGTCATCTTAGTCTTGTCTAAGACACAGTATTGTGTTGTATTGATTTTTGTTCTGTGTCTAGCTTTTCTAGCCTCCTCCTTTCTCTTCCCCATTTTCTGTCCTTTATTTGCCCCGCTTTTTAGATTGCTTTCAGAGTATTTTGCTGTGTATCTTTTAGAGTCTTGTGTGCTGGTTACTGCAGGGGCAATGCTTTTGATTTTCATCTCTCGTATAATTTGATGTTTGCACCTCAGTTAAAGTAAATACGGGAATGTTTCTGAAATCCCTTTTTACTTGGGGAGCTAGAGGCAGTTTTCAAGATCAGTAGACTTAATGCACTAGGAGAAATTCAGCATATTCATCTTTATTGTCTTAGTTTTCCTTTTTCATTATGAAAGTAAGAAAGGGGAAATCTGTAATAGTCTCGATACATTCAAAGTCAAAACCACAAATTCTCGTCTCATTTGCCTAGTAGGTAGCCGCTTCTTTCAGTTATAGCATGAAGTAAATAGCTTGCACTTGTGATGTGTAAGCTGCCTTGAAACTGAAATGGTACAGCACTTTGCATGTAGGATACTTTTTCCCTCTTCACAGGTAATTAAAAAGTTGTGAGCAGCCCACACAGGATGACAGTGTAGTTTGCTGAGGATCTGTCAGTGGCGTTTGGTTCAGAGGCTCTTAGAATTCAAACTGCAGGATATATTCAGTTATGGGAGCTTTGGGCATCTGGCCACGAGGTGGTGGTGTATGCTGAAGAACTGTATTTGCTTTTGAACATGGGTCATCTGACCAACTAACCTGACAGATAACTCCTACAGTAAAAAAGCTCGCTGGAGAAATGTCTTAAGAATTTTTCTGTTATAACAGGTTTCATTTGGTTTGCTTACATTATCTGAGAACAGAGTTAAGTGCCAGCAGTTGGTGTTGGTGGTTGCTCAGTAGAGGAGTTATCACCGGGGCAAGTACAGCCAGGCAGCAGCCTGTATCTGTGCTAGCACTGAGTGCTTCCAAGTGGTCCATGTGAGATACCTGTACCAGCCAAGAGTTGTCCCCTGTGCTGGTCTCGAGAACAGATATTAACCAAGCTTCAAACTACATGAAAAGTTGTGCAAAAGGGCTGGGTCTTGCCGTCGTCTTAAAAGTGACTGTTTGAGCTCTTTCTAGCTGATGATTTGCCAACAGTCTGTGGTCTGCTCAGGTGTTGCTTTTGGGTTTTTTCCAGTATCTGTTTTGCTTAATGAAGTGGGAAGCAAGGAATGTGTAACTGATTTCTGTTTGCAGTATTCAAACTAAGGCATTTTTGCCCCTTTGTGAGGCTACAGTGTGATAATTAGTTCAAGACAGGAGAATGGAAGCAACTTCCACTCCAGACTGTTCTCCTGCCATTATGCCAGCAAGATCCATCAGAGCTGAAAGGTGAACCAGATCAGGAACCAATTTGGCAAAAAAATAAACTCAAAAGGCCTTTTTTGTCATGTTGCTTAAAATGGATGTCAGGCTACATCCTGCTAATTTGGTGCTAAAACCCAGAATTCCTAGCCACTCTTTCTATTGAGAAAAGAAGTGGTTTTGGTGTTTGAAAGCTGTGTCATTTCAAAGAAGCCTCTGTACGTCCTATTTCAATACGAACTGTAGCGCTTTTCGGAAGTGCTGGATATAACAGCTGGATAGCCAAAGTTCTGTCCGCTCATACTCAGAAAGGATTTCTCAGCTACAGGTCTTGTGAAAGTGTTACTGGCTTTCTAAGTATCTAAGTCAGCCTTCACCTGGAATAAGCACTTCATAGGATGATTCATAGTGCTTTTCTGTTCATTTTCTGCACAGTGCTGTTTCCCAGTCATGCGGGTTTTTTTAATTGCCTTAAGGCTTTAGAGATAATATTACTTTGTAGGCATTTTCTGTGGATGAAGTTGGCAAAAGTTCACTTGGGTGAATGGAGCAGCTGCTTAGTGATAGCATGACGAAGTTTTTTCTTTAAGGGCTTTGGCTGAAAATCTTGTGTTTGGATTCTGTGGAATTACAGGTGGGGCTCTGGAGGACCACTACCTGTGGTTGGTTTGACTATCGAGTAAATGTGGAGTAGAGTGGTGCTGGTAAGAGTTGTTAACTGTGGAAGACAAGTAGAGAAATAGTGTTAAACTGGGTCACTGGTAAGCACCTCTGAATCAACTGTGTATTACAGAAATGTCACTGCTTTTAAATTAGTCAAGCTGAACTAATGGATGAAGGAAAACTGAGATAGGGCAATGGTTTTACAAGGGCACAGGAGTTGGAACTGGAATCAGAACAGTAGACGGCTAGCTCCCAACCCTGTGTTTTGGGGCAACAGCTAAATCTTTTAATGGCTTCAAGAATGCTTTCTTGAAAAGAGCCTTTGCGGCTTCTTTGTCTGCCTGCTTCTGTTCACCACACGCTATTTGTAAAAGCTGCTGTCCTCCATGGCATCAAACCTTTGTGGAAATTGTCATGTCAGATTGAGATGGTCTGTAGCTGAGGAATGAGTAGTACGAAGCAGTTAGTTTTTGAGGACAAAAGGGTTTTTTTGTTTTATTTTGCAAGAATAAGTTAATTCTCTCCTCTTATGCTTCAGGTTATTTCTAAATCTAATGAAACCTCTAGAGGCTCTAAACTTACAATATAAGGCATTGTAGTTACTAAAACTTTACATAACTAAAAAAAGTAAATATCTCCTTTCAGATCTTTCCAGCAAGCTGCCAGAGACTAAATAGCATATTAGCAGGAGGCAGCACAGACAAAATACAGATGCTATGAAAAGCTGAATGGCTGCTTATAGAGAACATAAGATGGATGGCATGCAAATGTGCTGCCTGAATTGGGACAGTGGTTTCTTGTATCTTGATTTCTGTTCAAACTAATCTGTTAATTCTCTGTACTGTTTATGCATGTAAGTGACTAGCAAGCCTCAATCTCTCTGAAGACAGTTATGGGAACATAATTATATATGATACATTATATAGAGAGAGATATCATATCTAGTATATTACTTGCTCCTTCTTCCAGACTGCAAAAAACACTCCAACAGCCAAAGCGATGGCAGAGCCATGTTACGGGTTCTTGGTAGTGGTGCTTCCAGTACTGCTTCTGAAACTCCTCTACGTTATTAGCTCAGTGCTGTATGTCTGTCCTATTTTACTTTGCATTACCTGTCTTGCACGTAATTGGCTGGAAGACCATCATGTGGTCTTAAACAAAACATATTTGATTTGTGATCATTCTGACAATTTCTTCAAAGGAACAGTCGTCCTCAAGAGTGGTGAACATCTTGAGCACGTCGAATGTCTTCAGAGAACTCCAGTGACAGTGTACATGGGTATCTTGCATATTATCACAATTGGCTTTGATACATAGTAGAGCAAGGTCAGTAGGAGAGATGGAGAAGGCTTCTTTCTGCAAAAGCAAATTTTTGGAGCTGGTTTTCCAATTCAAAGTCACTACGGTTGAAATTGTTAACAAACAAGTGTTGCAGATGCTTGTCAGCAGTTCAGTGGATACTGCTCTTTCTCTTGTTCAGCCACAAAGATGAACTTCAGATAGTTTTGTAGATAAAGGGGCTTTTTTAAGCAATAATAATAAAAAGACACAATAAGCAGACTTTTTGGGGTCATAGTTTACACAAAGATGGCAAATTGATTCCCGGAATGGGGTTCTGGAAGCTTGTAGTGTAGAGCCACTTGATTCTTGCTGTTTGTGTGGTGTTTGCGTTATTTAAATTGACTGTAGGGAAAATGAGACAGCTTGGTGCTTGTCCTGGTAAATGAGACATTGTTGGAATTTATGATATTAAGTACTTAACCTGTCTTGGTGAATTTTTCAGCATCAGTGGTTTGGTTTGAGTTGAAAGCTAGATTTTTCGCCATTACAATCTCACTAGGACTGGGAATCCAGTCAGCTCCTTTCTGCCATTTGCATAAGAGCCAGTGATGTATCCTGTGCAACTGGAGTTCTGTTAGCACTGTTGGTGTTCAGGACCCAGCCTGTTTATTGCCCTGATAACATCGCTGGGGTCAAGTGGAAGAAAATTATAAAGTAACCTGATTGAGATGTGGGCAAACCAAAACATGCAAGGTGAAACCAGTCTAGGAACTGGTTAACCTCCTTCAGAGATGAAACTTAGTTTGCTCTCCTGTGTATTAAAACCTGAAGGTGAGCCTTAAATCCAGGAGTGTTTTAAGTTTGAGCTAAAGCTGGCAGTGTTAATGCTTGTAAAAGAGGTGAACTACTTCCTTCCATGGACGTCAATTCAACAATAGTAATTATACATGCTGACGTTTATAACAAGTTTACTGTCTCCCATCTCAGTTTCAGGAGGCAAATATCCCACGCCCAATCACAGTGCCATACATAGCATGTCTAGAATAAGTTGTGGATAGACCTTGCCCAAGATGGCACTTAAATTTTGAATGAACGTTGTCTTGAGCACTGTATAGAAACCAAGGATTATTATCCTACATAGTTCTAATGTCACAAGCAATGGAGATACAGTTGCAGAGACCATCACAGCTGCTAAACTATCAGACATGAATAACTAACCTTTGAAGGCTAGTCAGTTAGCTGCACATAGTTTGATTGGTATTTGTCTCATCTGAGCATCTCAGTTGTGAAGAGCTAGTAGTTGATTACATTTAGTCAGAGGAAACACTAAAAAAAAAAAAAGGATTTCTAGTCTTGCCATTGCTGTGTGCAACAAACTTGAGTGAGTTAAATCAGAAAAGGTACTTAAACCAATTATAGCCAAAGGGAATAAGAATGTACAGCTGTGTTGGCAGAGAACTTAGCCTAACTGAGCTGTTGAGAAGACAGGACCATTGCTATACTGTTAATATGCACAGGGAGAAGCATGCTGGAAACAAAACTAAGCCTGGTCTGCTTAAATTCTAGGGGAGGAAAGACTGCAATTAGTACTTTAACCTCCATGTGGTCAATCAGGCCCTCAAGTGAAGATATGACCTCAGTAGTTCAATCAGCTGTCTAATCAGTAGATATCTTCAAGTTGGACACTTTGTAAAATTCCCTTTTTCTTTCCAAAGACAAGTCAGAAGTACATGCATGTGTAAAGTGTAAGCAGTAATGAAAGAATAGCCCACATTACATCACTTGGAATTGAATTTTAAGTAGCTTATAGTATATTTATAAATGAAGTTTGTACCTTGCCATTGTTAGCAGTAGATCCACAAATGGAAGCAGTGGCTGCTGTTGTACTTGAAAGGGGAAATAAATACTCCTTGTGCAGGCTGAGGTTGAAAACATTCAATTGGCATTAAAATAGGTTCATTTGAATTTCCTCCAATAATGCACTTGTTAATGAGGTGATAAATTATCACCTTGGGAACCCAGGGACCAGTCAAAACTAATTTGAGCAAGGTGAAAACTTTTTTTGTTGCTGCCCTTGAGAATCTCAAGCTGAGCTGGGAAACTGTTGGAAAAACAAATACTCTGGGGGTCATAAAGAGAGTTTCCTGCTTCTCTCCAGGGGACTGACAGTTTTAAACATCACTCTCTGTATTTGTGCTTCCAGCTGGGGATCTTTTAAATCCAGCTTGTTGCTGCACCCCTACCTCCCTCCCACAGAGCATGGCAAGCCTCCAGAAAAATTGCTTTAACCTGGGCTGGGCAGAAGAAATCTTTCAGCCTTTGGTGCTTTGAAGAGTGTTTACAGATATTAGCAGAGCTGTACCCTTTGTGTTGTGCATTGGAATGTGAGAATTCTTCAGTGCCTCTTCTTTTGGACTTTAATCAACATTGTGGTGTTTGTGCAAGAGCTTATAAACCTTTAACTGTACACCTGCTTTGTTCTCATAACATTCTGGTTCTTGCTATTTCTGTTCAGGTGTGAGCTGTCATCCTATATCTTCATAGCCTAAACACTGATCTGTCATAGCAGAAATACAACTAGGAATGTGGCTTTGTTGAAGTAATTTCATTTTTCTTCATTTCTTACAGTACATTTGATTTAAAATGTGTGGCTTGCTTTTTACTCTCAGTAGCACTTGAAGTGCCACATTTCTACAGAATGCTGGTGTGCTGCTTATAGCAGCAGGAGAAAATACTGGGTAGCAGCTCACTAGCATATATTGTTAGCAGTAGTGTGACTAAAATGCTTGTAAGTCAGTATAAATGTTAAGGTAAAGCATTTGAAAAGGAGTAATCACAGATGAGGTGATGTGTACTCTGTCTTTGGGTTAGTGTGAAATAGAGTTCGTGGTTCCTTGTGTGATACATGATATACTAGAGCAGAGTTATTTGAAAATACCTGAATGACCCACGTAAGCACCACTTCCTATCATCAGCCCTGGCAACTGCAGCAATTTTCTACATAGAAAAACTCATACTAGTATTACAATAGTGTCTGCAGTGTACAGACACATGGCAAAATTTCATTCTATGAAGTGCATATAATGTAAACGTTTCTAGCTTCTTTGGAAACAAGAAACAGCCTGTAACTGAAGCCCTTTCTGTGGGCTACGTGTGGATGTATTAGGCTATGTGGGACTCACAGACCAGTTGAACTACTGTCCTTGCCTACTTTAGCGGGTTCTGATGTCAAATGCACCAGGTCAACTCATGCCTTTTCACATTAGTGCAGTTGATCTACCACAAATTCCCAAACGTGGACAATGTTGACAATCTACAATGTGTACTTTAGTCCTACTAGTGTGTAGATGTTTGCTTAATGTTCCAGAATTAATAAACTTCCTTAGATAGTACAGATCTAATCTTTGAAGGAAGAAGCTGTCTGAAAAACCTGTATGCCAATTAATTTGTTTTGAGAGCATATGGCCAGTGGAGAGATTTGAGACTACTTCAAATGAGATTGTGCAGGTTCTGTTGCAGTCTAGCTTCAGCAGTGGGGTTTAGCTCGGGACAAATTGGCTTGTCAAGAACAGGCTAAATCAACCTGTAGAGTTTCTTGCTGTCATGGGTAAGCTTCTGTTAATGCTCAGGTTATTGCCTAATTGTTGCATAGTGGAAAAGTTGTGGTTACAAGGCTGTCTGCGTGGGGGAAAATGTATTACAGAGTATGCATGCGTCTCAAGTTCATGTTGGCTAGCAGCTCCTAAGATTTCTTAACTGTTTGTCTGTGGACACTGGGATTTAAAAAAAAAAAAAGGCCAGTAAAATACTTCTCAAGCTTCTTAAGACTTTCAAGCTTGCCTTCCTACTGGTCAGCTTAATATTGTATTGTATAAATGTGTCGCCAAACTCAGGCCCTAAATGGGCAGTGGAGAACTCAATTGCCCTGCAACTAGCACCTCCAGAATCAAGTACTCTGTGAAAACAGATGTGGTACTCTTACAGAGTAACCGTCTGTACCAACAGCTGGAAGCAGAATGTTTAGTACCTCCAATCTTTACTGAAAATAGCTTGTCTTTTCTAAGGTTATTGCTATATTCCTGACAGTAATATTTTGTTCAGGACCTGGCATCGTAGAGACAATTGTGGGTTTTATATGCACAGCTTTGATCTTTCCAGGATCTTTGGAAAATAGACCTGTGCAGGAAAAAGAAGTCTATAAAAGTGACAGTGGAGACAAGGCCTCCAGGGTTTGGGCCTTTTCAGGCACAAAGCCTACTCTTCCACCTCACTGCTGTTCCAGGTGGCAGGCTACCAGGAGCTGCTTGCCAAATACAACTTACTAACATGGGAAAGCTCAACGCCCTTCCTGTTGAAATTATTGCAGAATTTTAGGGTAAATCTGAGAACACATTGGAGAAGGACAAGATGTACAAGCAGATGTGGGCAGCTCTGACATGGTGGCAAATTTGCAGGTTATAGCTTTTATCATGAGATGAACTTCTTAGCTATAAGCATCTTTGATATCAAAAGAGAAACTTGAGATGTTGTACACGACCTCTTGTGGGAATGGATCAAGGTCTTCACAAAAAGATGTATGAAGACTGCGTCCTGTGAAAGATTCAGGTGCTACCTTCTCAGTGACTTCATACATAAACTTCCTATTTAAAAAAGCAAGCAAACAAAACCAAACCAACTCCTCCAGAATGGAAATTCTTAATTTTAGGACACATCAGTAAAGAGCACATACACACTTGCAGCCTGTCTCTCCCATTGCTCCTTGTGTTAGGTAGGTGAAATCTTTAGCAATATTGGGAGGTATATCAAATGTCCCACGTGTTGAGGGACAAAAAGACTTTTGGAAACTACTGTGCTCCATTCTATAAGGTCCCATTTAGTACCACTGAGGAAAAGTAGGTATTTAGGACTATTCTGTTCACTCTCCTTATCCCTTAAGGGATCCTCCTACCAAGAGACTGTTAGTAGAAGGTGGTCTGTCTGCCAGGTTTTTTTCTGGGTTTTCAAAGTAAGTGCTAACACAAAGGTGAAATACTTCTCATAGTACCTTACAATATCAGTTACTGGCCAAAGCTTACTTCTGTGTAGGATCTCATTATTATCTCAAGCTTGTGGAGCCTGTTTCATAGTGCTCCTGGAATCATTTCTTTATGGAGCTGATTTCTGTTCAGTTTGGCCAGAAGATGGTACTCCAGTGTTATGGCTGCCATCTCCCAAAGAAGTTTGCCAAAGAGCAGGATAGTCAAACATATCCCACCCTTCAGCCTTGCTCACTATCCATGTAAGAGAATGGATGCCCTAGCTCTATTTGTCTCTTTTTAGACCAAGCTGATTACTGGCTATTTCTAACCAAAGGTGGACACTTATAACTGGCTGGTATAGCTCTTCCACTGAATATCAAGCCTAGCTGTGCTAGAACTTGAGCATTAGTCTACTGCTTCAGGAACAATGCTGTTAGAAACTTTTAAGGTGTTGACATGGAGTGTGACCAATCAACTGACTTTTGCTGAATACTGATTCTTGCACTTACACACTTCCCATCTGATGTCATAGTTAAGAGCAGCACTTCAGTGACTGATGCAGCTGTAGGGAATGAGGGAGAAGGTTGTTGCTAGTCATCTGCAGTTAATGTGCGCTGTTTCTTCTGGCTACCTCATTGCCTCTGATTTCCGTGACGTACAGATCCCTCTATTTGGCTGAACTGGCTTTGAGTTTCAGAAGAATAGATTAAGGCCTGTGGATGTTGTATAACCTCGTGCTTCTATACTGGTTTGATGTGAAATTTGAAAAACAATGCAGTCAAAAAAAAAAAAAAATCTAATTTTTATGACCAACTAACGAGGGATCCACAGGGAAGCTAGTATCCCAAAGACCAGTTAGCAGAGTTACTGAATAACTGCTCCAAAGTTGAGTACTTGGATATCTTGTCCAGTGTATGAATTGCAGCACATGCTCCTAAGAGATGTGCCTAATGGCAGGATAAATATACTGACAGGCTAAATGTTAATACTGTTGATAAATAATAACCTTTCCGTAAAACTGCACAAACTATATTCCACTATGAGTATGTCCCTGAAGACTGTTCTTGTATTTGAGAATTTAAGATGGGAAAAATTGCTTCGCTTTTGTTCTGGACACAGCAGAGCTTAATTCTTCTTTTCCAAGTTTGATTTTGAGAGGTGTTTTTGCTAGAGTTGTCAAAGGTAGCTCTTGCACAGCTAAAAATGTCTTGGATCTCCTCTGATGTATAAAGATTTCCACTCTGATGCACGTGTAGCTAGAGATGTTTCCACAGATAGGATTTGAGTGCACCCTCAGTAAGTTTGCAGACGACACCAAGTTGGGCGGGAGTGTTGATCTGCTCGAGGGTAGGAAGGCTCTGCAGAGGGATCTGGACAGGCTGGATCGATGGGCCCAGACCAATTGTATGAGGTTCAACAAGGTCAAGTGCCGGGTCCTGCCCTTCGGCCACAACAACCCCATGCAGCGCTACAGGCTTGGGGAAGAGTGGCTGGAAAGCTGCCTGGTGGAAAAGGACCTGGGGGTTCTGGTTGACAGCCGGCTGAACATGAGCCGGCAGTGTGCCCAGGCAGCCAAGAAGGCCAATGGCATCCTGGCCTGTATCAGACATAGTGTGGCCAGCAGGAGTAGGGAAGTGATCGTGCCCCTGTACTCGGCCCTGGTGAGGCCGCACCTCGAATACTGTGTTCAGTTTTGGGCCCCTCACTACAAGAAGGACATTGAGGTGCTGGAGCGTGTCCAGAGAAGGGCAACGAGGCTGGTGAGGGGTCTGGAGAACAAGTCTTATGAGGAGCGGCTGAGGGAACTGGGGTTGTTTAGCCTGGAGAAAAGGAGGCTGAGGGGAGACCTCATCGCTCTCTACAAGTACCTGAAAGGAGGTTGTAGCGAGGTGGGTGTTGGTCTCTTCTCCCCAGTAACAAGTGATAGGACGAGAGGAAATGGCCTCAAGTTGTGCCAGGGGAGGTTTAGATTGGACATGAGGAAAAATTTCTTTACTGAAAGAGTAGTGAAACATTGGACCAGGCTGCCCAGGGAAGTGGTTGAGTCCCCATCCCTGGAGGTATTTAAAAGACGTGTAGATGAGGCACTTAGGGACATGGTTTAGTGGGCATGGTGGTGTTGGGTCGACGGTTGGACTCGATGATCTTAGAGGTCTTTTCCAACCTCAATGATTCTATGATTGTTATGAAGGAGGTTTTTTTAAGTCAAAACTGCGTTCAGGGTTGTATGTCTATTGTTAAATCTCGGCAAAGAAAACAGTCCTTGGTGGCTGCTTGGTACAGGGAATGCTTACTATGCACGTTTGCTCCTACACTGTCACACAAAACAAAGTCTTTGAGTAATTCATGTGTTCATTTTGCATTGTCACTGCATCTCCTCTTGTTTTTTCATTTTCTCAAGTATTAGAAAGTCTTAGCTCCACAGAACCACCTGAGATGCCTGTAGTATCAGCAGTGGTCATACTGCTTACAGAGGAAAAAAAGTATGTTTGAAAGATGGGAGGTATTGAAATTATTTGCAAAAAGAACAGTTTGAGTTGAATTTGTAACTGGATGGATGGATAGATAGATAGATGAGCCACTTCAGTTACCTGTATAAGTCCTTCCTGGTGTAAAGTTGTAGTTATTTTCTAGAAGCGTCATACAGGTCTGCCTGAAATAGTGAAGTTAATGTGCTGAATGGTGGCCAGCTCTTTCAGATGAAGCAATATTTGCAGTTTCTGTCGGGCAGGTCTTGAAAAGGTCAGAAGCTGATGAACAAATGATTTCTGTCCCATCATCAAGAGAGACACTGTGAGGAATGGGTCTAAGAGGGGAAGCAGATAGATCAGGAGCTGCTGAGAGGTAGGAGATTAGAGGGGAGAAATGTATAGATAAAAAAATGTTTTTTCATATGTAAATCAATGTACATAGGAAACTGCAGGCCTTGCAAATCATAATCAGTCTTACTTCCGCTTAAATGGAAATTCTCCAGTGCATTTCCAGACAAATTTCAGACTATTACAGTGTGTAATTGAATTATTTACTTAAAAAAAAAAAAACAAACCACCAAAAAACTCCAACTAGAAATACACAAGGAAAAAACCAAGGTGCAAATAAAGACTAGCATTAAACCAATTTTTAAATTGGTTTTGAATGCCTTTGCAATGGATATGCTTCAGTGTAATTAAAAATTATCCTTAAGCATTAGTTCTTAGTTATCCTTGCCTTAGTTACGGCTTTTTTATGTAACAGGTTTCATGTAATTCAGGCATGGAAAACTGGTGAATGATTTAGGGTGATAATAATGTTGATAGCAAAAACTAAAACATTGGTGTGTTAAGTAGTGCTTACACTAGTCAAGGACTTTTCAGCTTCCCATGCTCTACTGACTGAGAAGGCTGGAGGTACACAAGAAGCTGGGAGGGGGCACAGCCAAACTGGCCAAAGGGACATTCCATACCATGTGACGTCATGCTCAATACATAAACTGGGGAAAGCTGGCCGGGGGGGCCGCTGCTCAGGAACTGGCTGGGCATCGGTCGGCGGGTGGTGAGCAATTGCATCGTACGTCACTTGCTTTGTATATTCTTCTTATTACTATAATTAGTATTAGTTTAATAATTGAAATAAAATAAAATCCTGTCTTTATCTCAACCCACGAGTTTTCTCACTTCTACTCTTCCGATCCTCTCCCCCATCCCCTTGCAGAGGAGTGAGCGAGCGACTGTGTGGTGCTCAGTTGCCAACTGAGGTTAAACCACGACAGTCCTTTTTTGGCACCCAACGTGGGGCACGAAGGGTTTGAGGTAACAACAGATTAACCAGAGCGCATTAAGGAATTTATATCTGTTAACAGTTGCAGGTCACAATGTTGGTTCATCTGTTCTCAATATTGGTTTGTCTGATCTGCATCATGCTCTTTTTTTTGCTCTACACGTTAAAGATTAGTGTTGGTTTTTGCAGTTTGCTGTGGTCTGCAGCGATTACTGATGTTTTGCCTGGGAGGTTTGTTATTAAAACACTGGCCTTGAGCTTAATCTGGTATTTGAGCTTTGTACTGAAGCCATTACTGTACTTTGGGTACCACTTCGTGGAGACAATTAGCAATTATAGTTCTTCCTCTGAGAGGTTTTTTTATGGAAGAAATACAGAATGGCAGCGTTGCTGCCTTCTTCTGTGATGTTTCCTCCTTCATTACAGTAACTTTTCAGTATCTTGAATATCCTTGGGTAGTTAAGATACTTCTAATAGTATCTCTTGGGAATATTGTTTCGGTTTTGTCTAAGGTTAATAAGCAATTTAAGAATATCATCCAGAGATCTGCCCCAAGGCTGAATAGCTATGAGTGGCAGGGTGTGTGGGATACCGTGGGCAAGTACCTAGGCCGGTGGGCACCCCCAGTGTTTTGGAACTTCACCCCTGAACAAGTGCAGAATCCTGAAAAATTAGTAGAATATTTGGAAAAAGTATGCTGTCACCCTGGAAACTCCAAAGAGACACAGATCACTGCAACGTGCTGAGGCCTGGCGCATGCCTACCGAGCTCTGTTCAACACTGTTCAGTACCCTCAAGGGGAAGAGAAGGTCTCTGGATCTGATGATAAAACAACAGGCCCTGCGGCCACTCCGACCCCAGCAACAGGCCCTGCAGCTGAACCAAAGAACCAGCCTGTGCTGTTATCAGTTGCCCTGGTACACAAGAAGAAATCTTGGAAGCAGAAGTTGGCTCGTGTAGTAAGGGAGGAAGAAGCTTCTTCTAAAAGGGAGCCAGAGGAAGAAGTGTACGAGGCAGACTACCCCAGAGTAGGGCCATCATGAGAACAGGAGGAGGAGAGCCGGCCGCTTCCTGGGGAGGAAGAAGAGGAAGAATTCATAAACGAGGCAGTGACCACCCGATCTCTATTCCTGAGTGAGCTGCGAGATATACGAAAAGATTTCAGCTGTCGTCCAGGTGAGCATATTGTCATCTGGCTGCTCCGATGCTGGGATAATGGGGCTAGTAGCCTGGAATTAGAGGGTAAAGAAGCCAAGCAGCTGGGATCCCTTTCCAGGGAAGGAGGCATTGACAAAGCGATTGGAAAAGGGACACAAGTCCTCAGCCTTTGGAGGTGACTCCTGTCAAGCGTGAAGGAAAGGTATCCCTTTAAGGAAGATGTTATATGTCACCCAGGCAAGTGGACCACCATGGAGAGAGGTATCCAGTACCTGAGGGAATTAGCCATGCTGGAGGTGATTTATGATGACCTGAACAATGGGCAGTTATCCAAAGATCCAGATGAAGTCAAGTGAATGCGACCCATGTGGTGGAAGTTTGGAGCGCACCATCATCATATGCCAACTCATTGGCAGTGATGACCTGGAAGGATGGAGAGGAACAAACAGTGGATGAATTGGCTGGCCAACTCCAGCAATACGAAGAAAGTCTCTCTTCCTCCCTCATCTCGGCTGTGGAGAAACTGTCCCAGAAGGTCCAGCAACTTGAAGAGGATAGGTCCTACTGCCCACCTGTACAAACCAGTATCTCGGCTATTAGGAGTCAGTGTTCTTTTGCTCAAGAGAGAGAATATAAAGGGTACACACCACAGGCCACCCTGTGGTTTTACCTATGTGACCACGGAGAGGACATGAGGAAGTGGGATGGAAAACCTACCTCAGCCCTAGAAGCACAGATACGTGAGTTGCAAGGAAAAACAATCACACAAGGGGGTTCATCCAGGAAAATTGCTGCTCCAGTTTCCAGCAAGCAGTTCCCCAGACAGAGTAGAAGGGCTGATTTTACTTCCGATCTTAATAAAGGGACTTCTGATTCACATTTAGAAGAAGTGAGTAGTGAATACTATGACCAGGACTAGAGGGGCCCTGCCTCCAGCCAGGTGGAGGAAAAGGACAACCGGGTTTACTGGACTGTGTGGATTTGATGGCCTGGCACATCAGACCCACAAGAGTATAAGGCTCTAGTAGACACCGGTGCACAGTGTACCCTAATGCCATCAGCTATAAAGGGCAGAACCCATCTGTATTTCTGGAATGACAGGGGGATCCCAACAGCTAACTCTATTGGAAGCCGAAGTGAGTCTAACTGGGAATGAGTGGCAGAAGCAGCCCATTGTGACTGGCCCAGAGGCTCCGTGCATCCTTGGCATAGGCTACTTCAGGAGAGGGTATTTCAAGGACCCAAAAGGGTACCGGTGGGCTTTTGGTATAGCTGCCTTGGAGACAGAGGAAATTAAACAGCTGTCCACCTTGCCTGGTCTCTCAAAGGACCCTTCTGTTGTGGGGTTGCTGAAGGTCGAAGACCAACAGGTGCCAATTGCTACCACCACGGTGCACCGGCAGCAATATCGCACCAACCGAGACTCCCTGATTCCCATCCATAAGCTGATTTGTCGACTGGAGAGCCGAGGAGTGATCAGCAAGACTCGCTCACCCTTTAACAGTCCCAGATGGCCAGTGCAAAAGTCTAATGGAGAGTGGAGACTAACAGTAGACTATCGTGGCCTGAATGAAGTCACGCTGCCACTGAGTGCTGCTGTGCCGGACATGCTAGAACTTCAATACGAATTGGAGTCAAAGGCAGCCAAGTGGTATGCCACAATTGATATTGCTAATGCATTTTTCTCAATCCCTTTGGCAGCAGAGTGCAGGCCACAATTTGCTTTCACTTGGAGGGGCGTCCAGTACACCTGGAATCGACTGCCCCAGGGGTGGAAACACAGCCCCACCATTTGCCATGGACTGATCCAGACTGCACTGGAACAGGGTGAGGCTCTGGAACACCTGCAATACATTGATGACATCATTGTGTGGGGCAACACAGCAGCAGAAGTTTTTGAGAAAGGGAAGAAAATAGTTCAAATCCTTCTGAAGGTTGGTTTTGCCATAAAACAAAGTAAGGTCAAGGGACCTGCACAGGAGATCCAGTTTTTAGGAATAAAATGGCAAGGTAGACACCATCAGATCCCAATAGATGTGATCAACAAAATAACAGCCATGTCTCCACCAACTAGCAAAAAGGAAACACAAGCTTTCTTAGGTGTCGTGGGTTTTTGGAGAATACATATTCCAAATTACAGTCTGATTGTAAACCCTCACTACCAAGTGACCCGGAAGAAGGATTTCAAATGGGGCCCTGAGCAACGACAAGCTTTTGAGCAAATTAAAGAGGAGATAGTTCATGCAGTAGCCCTTGGGCCAGTCCGGGCAGGACAAGATGTTAAAAATGTGCTCTACACCACAGCCGGGGAGAATGGCCCTACCTGGAGCCTCTGGCAGAAAGCACCAGGGGAGACTCGAGGTCAACCCCTAGGGTTTTGGAGTCGGGGATACAGAGGATCTGAGGCCCGCTATGCTCCAACTGAAAAAGAGATATTGGCAGCATATGAAGGGGTTCAAGCTGCTTCGGAAGTGATCGGCACTGAAGCACAGCTCCTCCTGGCACCCCGACTGCCGGTGCTGGGCTGGATGTTCAAAGGGAGGGTCCCCTGTGCACATCACGCAGCTGATGCTCTGTGGAGTAAGTGGGTCGCACTGATCACACAACGGGCTCAAATAGGAAACCCCAGTCACCCAGGAATCCTGGAAGTGATCATGGACTGGCCAGAAGGCAAAGATTTTGGAATATCGCCAGAGGAGGAGGTGACGCGTGCTGAGGAGGCCCCACTGTATAATAAACTGCCAGAAAATGAGAAGCAATATGCCCTGTTCACTGATGGGTCCTGTCATCTTGTGGGAAAGCATCGGAGGTGGAAGGCTGCTGTGTGGAGTCCTATACGACAAGTCGCAGAAACTGCTGAAGGAGAAGGTGAATTGAGTCAGTTTGCAGAGGTGAAAGCCATCCAGCTGGCTTTGGATATTGCTGACCAAGAAAAGTGGCCAGTACTTTATCTCTACACTGACTCATGGATGGTGGCAAATGCCCTGTGGAGGTGGTTACAGCAATGGAAGCGGAGCAACTGGCAGCGCAGAGGCAAACCCATCTGGGCTGCCGCATTGTGGCAAGATATTGCTGCCCAGGTGGAGAACCTGGTTGTAAAAGTACATCACATAGATGCTCACGTACCCAAGAGTCGGGCCACTGAAGAACATCAAAACAACCAGCAGGTGGATCAGGCTGCTAAGGTTGAAGTGGCTCAGGACTGGCAACATAAGGGTGAATTATTTATAGCCCGGTGGGCCCATGACACCTCAGGCCATCAAGGAAGAGATGCAACATACAGATGGGCTCATGATGAAGGGGGGACTTGCCCATGGGCACTATTGCACAGGTTATCCATGAATGTGAAACATGCGCTGCGATCAAGCAAGCCAAGTGGCTAAAGCCTCTCTGGTATGGAGGACGACGGCTGAAATATAAATATGGGGAGGCCTGGCAGATTGATTATATCACACTCCCACAAACCCGCCAAGGCAAACGCCACGTGCTTACAATGGTGGAGGCAACCACCGGATGGCTGGAAACATATCCCATGCCACTGCCCGGAACACTATCCTGGGTATATCACATCCCCTATCATGCACCAGCCTCCAGGAAAATCGAGTGATACAATGGACTTTTAAAGACTACACTGAGAGCAATGGGTGGTGGGATGTTCAAACATTGGGATATCCATTTAGCAGAGGCCACCTGGTTAGTAAACACTAGGGGATCTGCCAATCGAGCTGGCCCTGCCCAGTCAAAACTTTTACGTACTGTAGAAGAGGATAAAGTCCCTGTAGTGCACATAAGTATGCTGGGGAAGGCAGTCTGGGTTATTCCTGCCTTGGGCAAAGGCAAACCCATCTGTGGGATTGCTTTTGCTCAAGGACCTGGGTGCATTTGGTGGGTAATGCAGAAGGATGGGGAAGTCTGATGTGTACCTCAAGGGGATTGATTTAATTTTGGGTGAGAATAGCCAATGACTTGAGTTGTATTATGTTAATTGCTACATAATATTATATGCCATATCAACAGTATTACAGTAGGAATCACCCTGATTAATGCAGAATGAACTTTGATGAAACCAAGCAAAGCACAGTGATGATGGAACCAGAACTGACTTCAACGTGAAACAATCCAACACCGCATACCATCTCCATCTCTCCTGCCCTGAAGGACTGTTATGACAGATGGAGCCCGAAGTCATGGACTAAATGAGCTCAACAAACATTTTATAGGGGTGGCCCATAGACTAAGGGAATGATATCTGTGTGTATATATATCAAAAAACAGGAAAAGGGGTGGTGATTAATGGGAATGTATTGGAAAGTGGGGGACCTGGGCATGACGTAGATGGTATATAATAAGGGGTGGATACTGTCCTGATTTCGGCTGGGATAGAGTTAACTTTCTTCCTAGTAGCTGGTACAGTGCTGTGTTTTGGATTTAGGATGAGAATAATGTTGATAACACACCGATGTTGTAGTTGTTGCTAGGTAATGCTCACACTAGTCAAGGACTTTTCAGCTTCCAATGCTCTACCGACTGAGAAGGCTGGAGATGCACAAGAAGCCGGGAGGGGGCACAGCCAGGACAGCTGACCCAAACTGGCCAAAGGGACATTCCATACCATGTGACGTCATGCTCAGTACATAAACTGGGGAAAGCTGGCCGGGGGGGCCGCTGCTCGGGGACTGGCTGGGCATTGGTCGGCAGGTGGTGAGCAATTGCATCGTGCATCACTTGCTTTGTATATTCTTATTATTATTATTATTATTACTATTATTATTATATTTCAATTATTAAACTGTGTTTATCTCAACCCACGAGTTTTCTCACTTTTACTTTTTCCGATTCTCTCCCCCATCCCACCGGGGATGGGGGCGCAGAGTGAGCGAGCGACTGTGTGGTGCTCAGTTGCTGACTTGAGGTTAAACCATGACACTAGTACAGGTTCTAAATGCTCAATGAATTCCCTTCAGATTTGAGGGTAGTCTAACATGTGGCCATGAGGGCTGTACAATCCATACACATTTGTTTTTCTATAGTAGTAATGTCTTGTTGAGTGTTTCAAGTGCCTTTTTCTTTGAAGTGTTGTCTGTGTACCTTAGACCTATTAAACTTGAGCATTGTGCTTTTTCTTGGAAAAGCTGGTGTGCACTACAGCTTTTCTGTATTTCAGAAAAAGAAATGTGGCTTACTACTCTATTTCTAGTGGTCTATAGATGTAGAGAACATCTATGCCATATAATGTAGGGTGAACTCCAGCCTAACAGCAGCAGCATGGCAGAACTTGCGCTAATGATATATAACAGTAAAATAGATGCTATTTGTTGTTTGTTTTATCTCTTTTGAGGTGGACAGCTTCAGAAGAGATTTTATGCTACCACTGTATATGAACTTTGGAGATGGAAGGAGTTCTTACAATGCTGGCATTTTTGTTCTTCTCACGCTTAAGCTAAAGCTGAATTCATGTTTTATACTGACCATATCCTTCCTTTTTGGCTATAGCTGTCTTAAAATATGGAAGTTGGCTGATTTGCTGTTTGTATGGCAGATGTTCAGCTGGAGGTGATAATCTGTCTGGTTCTATAAGGTATTTCATATCTGTGTGATATTTTACAATTAGTAAAGGCAGTTAGTAATGCTAGCTGAAACTAGGTGACTACTAAGTTATTTGTAACACTTCCTGGTTGAAACATATGAAGAGGCCATATCCTTGATCATCTTCTCTTGTACTACAAAGGCAAAGAGCATTTCTTTACCCTCTTGTGTTGCTGTTTAAAATCCCAAAGAACAGTTAGCCTTGATACTGACTTCCATTGTAGAAAAACAGTCTGCACAAAACAGATGGAAAATATAGTTCACGCTCTTTTTGTTGCTATGTTGTAAAGCTACTGAACTGTCTCCATGGAAGTAGATTATAAACATCCTTTATATAATATGCTTTGTCAAAGCTTGCACATTCCTTAGCTTGTAAAGAAATGTGGTGTTTGTATGTGTTCCTGATGTTTTTTCTTTCTGTGGCTTCAGTCTGCCAAAAAGGCCTGCCAACCTATTTGTGTTGTAAAAGGTTTGAGTCTGTTTCCTTCTGTCTCTTCTTCGCTGATGTTTTGTCTTATTCTTGAGATTTTAAAAGCAAAGATGTGCTTTTTAAGTTCCAATGTCCAAGGTACCATAATAAAAAGAAAATACAAGATTTAAAATGCTTGCTTTTCTCTAAAATTCCATTAACTTGGCAAGTTAAGTTTTATTGAAACTTTATACAGTTTTTTTCATGTTTTTGACTTCTTCATGGTGGAGGCGCCATAACTAATTCAGAAGAATTGTCTGACCAGCACGCATTTCTTTTCACTTTCTTCTCAGCAAGGCACAAGAATAGCTGTCAAACAGGATATGTACAGCTGTCTTTGCAATGATTACGAATGTTATCATGGCCGCATTTGTGATAATACGCAACTTGGATGAGCTAATATTTAAGTAGTGTTAATACCGATCCCACAAATCCTCCCACTAATTAATATGCAGTGTTAGATAATACATGTACCCAAGCAACACAAACTTAATTTATTTGTTCTGGAGGGATAGCCCTAATTTCATTCTTTAAAATTATTGATTCATCTGAACCAATGCTTTTTGCATTCAACTTCAAAATAAAGGTGACTGAAAATCGTAATTGTTAGGATGCAGTGAATTTCAGCCATGTGACAGCAGTGTAACCAGATACAGTGAACAAGATATGAACAAACATGAACAGCTAAACATAAAAACTAAACAATCATGAAGTATTGCTCTTGTGAATTATATTTCAGAAATTACTTTCTGGATTCCCTAGGGCTGGGGGGGGGGGGAGGGAATTACTCGTTGCACGCAATACTGCTGTTCCTCAGCAGATCCTTCAGCTAGTGTCAGAGTGAAGTTGAGCTGTGCTTTTGTTCTCACTTTCTCTCACAGGACAGTTACTTGGTCCTGTCTGTATAGCTATTCTATTTAGCTATGATACTTTAGAGAGAACTTAAGTTGCTTTCAGTAGAAATTCAGTCTCTGGAAAAGTTCTGTGTAGAAAAATACTGTGGTGGCTTGTGGGGTTGGAGTTAGGGTGCCCTTCTGGACCTCTTCATGAGCCTAGTCTCTCAGTGCAGCATTGTTATACAGAGCTTGGAACATATCAGAGGAGATAAGTGTAACACGACCATGAAATGGAGTTGTTGTTCCTGTGCAATCCTTTGCATATGAAATAATTTTGTGTTCAGTCAGTCTTACTGATTTTTAGATACACAGACACATGCTCTTGCTTTCTCGCTCTTTTTTAATGGTAAAATAGAGTTCATGGATAATATTTTATGAGTTCTACCAGACCAGGCATTATCTTGAATTCTACTTTAAGTGGAAAGGGCTTGTGTGTTTCTGACAACCATTCAGAAGAGGTAATGTTTTAGTTTGGTTTTGGTTTTTGTTGGTTTGCGTTTTTTTGCCTTGGACAAGATCCATTCTTCACCAAAGACATCAAATCCTCCTACTTCTGTCTTGCTGGATTTCCTATGAAGAGTCACACTGAACACAAATGGAGAGCATAGGATCTTTTGTTCTCCATTGTGCGAACTTTAAAGTAGAGGCAGTTGCTATTTCTGCAGTGTCTGACTTGGATCTGGTATACCATTGTAGTTAATACTGGAAAAAAAAATTTAAAGCGTATTACTAGCTAAATGTCATTCTAGTAGTCATTAAGGAATCTGGTGGTACTAGCAACCAGCAGTCTTTTTTTAAGACTTTCCTGAGTCTTGAAAAAGCAGGTTTCTGTAATACACAGTGTATTTTGAGTACGCAGAGAAATGGCAAGAGACTGTATTACGCTTTTCCATCTCTTGAAACTGAGTTCTTGGAATAAATTGCAAGTTGTTGGCATTATGTTTGAGGTTACATGGTTAACTCAGATTATTTATGCAATATGGATCTACTATTTGGTAATTTCTGTATCTTTAAAATCAGGGGGCTGCTGACAAGAAACAATGTGAGCAATTCCTTTTAGTTTGTATGCTGTCTTACATAAGATAAAAGTCTGTGTAAATGTGAATGGGAATTGTGGTTAGCTTTCTAAATAGAAAAGCTATATAGGTTTGGGGGGTTTTTGTGGGTTTTTTTTTTGGTTTTTTGCTTCCCCCCTTCCCCCCCCCCAATGCTAACTGATTAGTAATTCAGACTTCTGCAAAGCAATGCTTGCCTCATGACAGTTTTTGTACATTAGGCTTAAATAAAACACTGATATGCAAAGTCTGTTTCACAGCTAGTCCTTGAACATTGTCTACAACCACAAGTTTCTTGGCAGCCCAGGTGTTTCCAGGTTTTGAGAGAAGAATCAGTCCGGCAGAACTTTCTGCAGAGGCAGGCCTAAGGGGATGTATGTCCTGCTGAATAATCCTTCCCTCTTCTCTACGTACTGCTTGTGCAGACTTCAAAGACTGCTCGAGGTCAGCAAATCATTTCCTCTAATTATCGCACAGGGAGCCTGAGATGCTAATGGCTCTGTATCCCTGTTGTGTGTCACTTTCTTATCTATACAGAGGGGAAAAAGCACTGCAGCTCAAGTGCTAAACCTTGTGAAGTTTACTGCTACAAACCCAGTGGTTCTTAAGATCTCTTTTAAAGGCTGACAAATGTAAACACATGCATTTTGCTGAATTGCTCACAGACAGATTAGGCTGTTGGCATCCCTTTAGCTGTGAACTCCTGAGGACTGTATGGTGCCTTATAGAACAAAGAAATGGTCCGATGAAAAAGCTCTAGGTTCAGAGGGACAATAATCTCTTCAGCAACCTGAGCGCAAATGTGTGGGAGGGGGTACTGTTATGGGCAATGCATGAACTGATGGACCGCACATAAGGGCACAAAAATGCACACACTTCAGTGGCAAATATGTGGCATGCCTCAAATGCCAGACTTGCATAGGAATTATCCTGGTATTAAGACAGCTGAAATGTTTCCATATTAAATTACAAATAATCCTGTCTTTTGGATGTACCAAAGAGTTGCGTGTTGTTCCTACTGTGGAGCAGTATTTTAAACGAGAGAGATTTGAAAGAATACATTGACTATTTCCAAGGATGATCTATTGGCTGTATTTTTATCACAATACTGAAAATACCTGGTTTTTTTTAAAAATGCTGGTTAGCGTACCCATGATGTTGTGTACCAGTGGAGCCTTTAAAAATCTGTATTCCCCAGAACTGTACTGAAGTTCAGTTTACAAAGCTCAGCAAAACTGACTGGTACCTTGTGTGGTTTTTGTAGTTCGGGGGTTTTTTTGTTTTTTTTTTTCCTTGTTTCATTTAATTACATCTCAATGCAGATACCAATCTATCTGTGTGGCAAGAGGGACTAAGGTGTTTCAATTAATAAAATAGGTTAATTCAGTTGCTGGCTTTAGAAAATTCAGATTAATTAGGAAATCTAAAATGCAAACTTGAAGGAAGAGTCATAGTAAAATCTACAGCAAAACTGTTCAGAGGCGGTTGTCCTTGGAGTTGTATTACATGATTTGATATGGTGTTAATTAGAAACTGATACCACTTTTTCAGTCACTTACTGGAGAAGGAGGTTGATCAAGAGGAAGGTTCTGAACATGCTACAGTCTGGTTCTGCCCTGGTGTAAGTTCTGGCATAATTAGCAGCTGATCATCTGTGCTGTGGTGTAGCCTATGTTCTTTGGCTTCATTTTTGCAAGTAATGTGCATCAGTTAGTATTGGTAGTTCTGAATGTATTTTCTTCGTGTAAGGACAAATGGCTTCAGTTGCCTTTAGCTTGATTGATTGGATTGACTGGTTTCTGACAATGCAATATGTACTCAATTTTCACTACTTTCTCATTAAAGTAGCTTTAATAGCAGTGGCAAGATTAATGCTTTATAGCTGGTGGTGATCTCAAAAAAGATGATTTTGTAGTATACTTGTGTGTAATACAGCAAAGTTGGAGAGAACAATATTGTACAAAACAAGAACAGTAGAAATGGCTCATTATCAAGATGAAACTAATTGCCATGTGTTGGAAAGCAAACAAAGGCCTCTACCTTGTAAAGGACATTGAACTGTCTCTTCTTGTGCACCTTTGCACACTCAGCGTGAGTTGCCACACACCTGTGTCTGTGGGCTTTGGAAAAGCCTGCAAAATCTCCATTGAAGGCTACTGCATAGGTGCAAGGAATGCTCAAACTCTGAGAAGAGTTTCAAGTGTTAGTGAAAATAGATCTGTATCTCTGTCTCTGTGGCAGTTTGTTACTTTCTGTCTCCATTGTGTTATGTCCCCACTGCATGTACTCATTAAGAAAGAACAACAAAGAGAGATTTTCCAGTGATGTTTATCAAGTTCTGGTGGGGATGGACCCCAGTATCCTAAGGTAAGAGCCACCCTTGCTTGTTCATACAGAGGAGACAACTTATTCTTTCCCTCTGAAGCTTTTTGTTCATGCACATAGCTGTACTTCTTACAAGGACCGAAAGATATTGTGCTTTATCTTTACCCTTTTTTTATTAGTTGTGGTCTTCTGGGTGGTAAGCTATCAGCTACTGACTGCAGCTCCTGGAGGTGATGAGCAGAAATGTACGTCAGTTGAGATTTGTGCAAAATCTTAAATGCTGTTCAATTGTTGTGGTTTTTTTTTTCTCTTCTATCATGCTTTGCCCGAATATCTATCTTCTAAAGCTGTAAATCACATGTAAAATATAATAGAATCTGAGTGGCATCCTTTAGGCAACTGCTGGATGAAGAAAAGAATGTGCTGATTTGATCTTAGTTAGAGGGTCAATCAAGAATAAACTGGGCTAAGCCATCTTTTAATAACGTTTGTTACCATCCTGGAACTAAAACTACATGAACATTTCCATTCTATTCTGCTACATGTAATTCCTGGAAATGGTCACACTTGGGCTTGCAGCTCACCTTTAATTTCCCAGGCTTGATAGTTATTCTAGCTTTTCAAGACAAACAAAATGTTCTGCTGTTGTGAAAAGAGGATGTGTTAACCATTTCATTAAATATGTACTGTTGAAAGAAGGGGAAGCTGAAAGTCCAAATTTGGCTTGGAAGTAGATTCAGAAAATGCTTTGAGTGTTCAAATAATTACTGCTTTTTATTTGGCAGAGTTTGAAGCTCTAGGGGAAATTTAGTATGAATTTCAATTCATCCAGTCTCTTGCATTGCTCAAAGTGAAGGTACCATTTGGTTGTACTGTGACATGTTTAATTACGCTGCAAGGTCCAGTTCTCTGAAATTACTCCAGTATAATTGGGATGTGTTTCCAGATGTCAGAGGAATGTCAGCCTAGTGGTGTTTTGGTCTGGAAGAGATGGCTTTCAGTTCTTTAGCTTCGTTTACTAGCTATCCTTTAATTCTCTGTCCTTCACAACCCTTACCTGTTAGTCTTCCTCTCAGAATAAATGTTGCTACTGGTGCTTTAGAGATGCAAAAATGCAGAGCTGGAAGAAGTGCATACCAGAGCAGTGAAGATCTACCATAGTTTACTTAAAAGGCCTAGGACATAGGTGGCATTTTAATGCAATACAGCTACTTTCCCTGTAAAACTTGTGATGGAAAAAGTCTATGCAAAAAGCTTTTAAAGAAGATTCAAAATGCCTCTTTTTTTTTTTTTTTTTTTAAATTGTGTATCGTCAACGTCCTCTCTGAGAGACTTGTGCTATGTTTTTAACAAATGGTCTCCTTCACTTCTGTGAGTCTAACAAATCCTGGAGCTGCACAGTAGGAGTCTGACAGACTGGAAGTTGCATTAAACAACTTTGGGTTTTTATTGAAAACTTTGTCCTTCGTTCAAAGGAAAGGTAATTATTCTGCCCTGGAATGATAGCAGCCCCTCCTTTATTGACAGAACACCATCTGGTTGTGATAAATTACATGGCCCTGGCAAGGCTGCAGCTTTGTGGTAGCAATGGATGACTTAGAGGCTCTATGTCCAGATTGATGGAAAATATATTTATTTTCCAATATGTCGTTTCCAATATGGAAATGACATACTTCCCTGTCATTGGTCACAAAGCTTTTGCTTCTTTTTATGTCTGTTAGATGTACCTCTAAAGGAAAATTTCAGAAAGCAAGATAGTGCATGGGATTTTTCAGGAGCTAATTCTTGCTGCAAGTTCAATTCCACTAATCTGTTGAGGGAGAGCTTGAAAAAGTGACGATAGAAATCTTGGGTATTTCAGGTGTAATTGGCACCATTTATTGTACTTTACCACCCAAGGACTGTTACTGTAGTTCTCACCTAGCAGCAAGAACAGTGCAGATTACTAAAGGGTTTTTCTCAAGGAGTGGTTGTACTTAAACTTGTTGGTTGCTGTAGCTTCAGGGAGGTAAGTTCCTTCTCTGAAAACTTGCCAGGTAGTCAGTTTGCATCTATAAGTAAAAGTTCAGAGTGGTGTTAGGTAGTTCGCTAGCTAATTGGTCCTTCTGGCAACTACTTCTTTTTCTTGCTGTCCCAGCCAAAGTATAATTAGGCAGGTTAGAAGAAGTAATAATATGATGCATTCAGGCTCAGTTCTGTGCTCTGACAAAAAAAACCATCTGAACCAATGATGATTGTTAAACAGAAATGTCTGCAAGAGTCTTGGAGGGGAGAGGCAGCTTTGGTTCTCATAATATCTAAATTATAACTCCACTCTAAGACAAGTTTAAATGCTTGCGAGTGGAACTCACTGAATGTGACTTACTATAGTGTCTGATTTGTTGAGAATGGCTGGTCTCCACTTCCAGATTTTCTTTTATTTCAGAACACGATTCTAAATTCTCTTGCCACACATTACTGCTTTTGCCTTAGAAATTTCCTCAATTTGTTGTTTTTATTTGCATTAAGAAAAATAATCACAGCAACACCACGATGACACCAAGTTCTTTTGATACCTTTTGTGAGGCTAATTGCTGCAGAGGGAAGTGTCATCAACTAACTCTGCAAAGCATTTTAGTCTTTCTTACTTGGGCAGAGGTAGCAGTAATACCACTTGTTACTAGTTCTTACTTTCCTACCACTTCTATTTTTAGAGCTGGAGTCCTTGCAGTTATATTTGCACAGTGTGGCATGAATAACATTTATCTTAGATTTAGATGTAAAGAGAAAACACTTTGAACCTGGCTTTGCTATGCTTGTTATTTCTGTGGCTAGGCAGTTTGGACATTCATGTGGGGATTGGCCACTGGTTAAAATAACTCTGAAGCCATGTTGAGTTGTTACTAAAATTCAGTCAAGCATTTTATGTATAATGAGCAAAGTCCCCTGGCAAGTTTGACTCACTCTTTGACTGCCAGGGTACATAAGAAGTGGATGTGTATTATTCTGGGTTTTGGCAGCTTGGGCCTTGACCTTTTGCGGGCAAAATACCTCAGCAGCTTCAAGCCATTTAGGCTAGATGCCTCATATCTATTATGTGCAGTATGTTGATGAGCAAAAGTTGCAAAGTGCTCATTATTATTAGTTTCTCAAACTGATAAACTTGAAATTTCATCCTCTATTGTGGGAGGCAGCTAAAAGTACAAAGCAGAACTGAATTAACATGGGTAACTTTAGCTGTTTTCTGCATCTAGTAAATGATAACTTTTTGATAATTTTAGGATTTATCAAAGAAGGAAGGAGTTTCTGAAAACTGAAACTGTGAGGGTGGTCAAACATTGGAACAGGCTGCCCATAGAGGTTGTGGAGTCTCCATCTGTAGAGACATTCAAAACCCAACTGGACACAGTTCTGGACAAGCTGCTCTAGCTGACCCTGCTTGAGCAGGCGGATTGGACTGGCTGATTTCAAGACATCTCTTCCATCCTAAAGGATTTTGTGAAAAGTGAAAGTGGTACCTCCCACAGTAGTAACACCCTATTTTTAGCATTTTGGGGCATTTTATATTTTTACACAGAGAATAATAAACCTGTAGAGCTTCCTTTACATTCCACAAATGCCTTTTCCAGTGCTGTTGGACCATAGGGAAAGGTGCAGAGTGGATGTTTCCAGAGTCATTGTCTGTGCAAGATGCATCCTAGAATGACCTCATTGCATTAACACTTCTTAATGATATAAATTCCTGCAGTTTCATAGCTGATTTATGTCTGTTTGCTTGTGCACGTTTCCAACCTGTGGTCAGGGAAGCTGACGTCCTCTGACGAGATTCCTTCTGATGGTCTTTGACAAGCCAATACAATGTGGCAGTAGCCATCCTACTAGACCTGGGCTGGTGAGGGCAATTCTGGCGCCTCGTTTCTTGGACAGACAGTAGATATATTAAGTACTCCCAGCTCTGATTGTGCAGAACTCAGGAGCTGTTCATCAAAGCATTGGGAACCTCTGGAGTTGAATGGTGCTCATGTCTAGAACACCTCTGTTACACTTAGAAAGGATGTGCTAATTGGTAAGCAGGCAACATTCAAGGGGATGTTCTTATCTTGCCAAGTAGGCTATTTTGTGCCACGTACAAGCTGTTACATGTCCCTAGCTCAGCAGTTCTGGAGTAGCTGTTTGGTTACTGTCTTTCAAATCTACCCATTGGCTGGATAGGTTTCTTGCATCTTCCCTGGCCACCTATGTCTTAGAGATGCCATTCTCTATATTCAGTCACCCGGTAGCCCTGAAGTACCAAAGCAGTCCAATAAAGGTGTTTCCCCTAGTAAAAAAGCTTCTTCTCTAAGGCAAGTTCCAATTTTCATTCCTACTATATTTATATGCCTCATCAGCACAACAGTTTCTCCTCCCTTCTATGAGGATTACTTTTCTGGTGATCTTCCTACAGAGGAATGACTGACAGCTTTTAGTAGTAGTTTCTTTCTTCCTGATGAAGTTTGACTTTCACCAAGTCAGGATATTATCTTCTTGCATTTTTGGTTTAAGCTTTGTACTTCAGGGCTGAAACTTTACTTCCCACTATGGAGAGCAATCAAGTCTTGTCCAAGGCTTCAGTTTATCAGTGGCTACAGTCCCTCCACAGACTATTGGGGTTGGTTACAGAAGATTCTTCTCTAGTAGTGGAAGCATACTCTGCTAAAATATTCTAACATAGCCTGAGCTAACTTAAAAATGTCTTTCAGACATCGGCAGGTCAATCATCTCATGTTTCAGTCACAGCTTCATCAAAATCTGTCACTGGTACAGTGTCTGGTAGTGATGCTACATTTGATAAAGCAGCCTTTCATTCACGTATGTTTTAAAGGCTTGGACCCACTGTTGGCTAATTGTAATGACAGGGAGTGCTTGGAGTCTTCTGTCCTGTGGATTTGTAGATGTACCCTTCTTAAGGAATGTAAATACTTGATGTGTTATTCTCATGCATAGTAACCTCCCTCTGAGTCCTTAGTAGCTTACTGAATTCTGTAGCTGAGACACTGTAAAGGACACATGTAAGGCAGAACATTAGCCTTGTTTCAGTCACACTGGGGAAGATGCAGGTTGCTACACAATTGTGCCAACTACAAAGGTAGAAAGTATAAAAGTTGATTACTGATGATGTATATGTACCCAGAAGATTAAATGTCCATGCGGACAAAATAATTAAAGAATTGAGTTATTAAGAAGTAATTTTCCTTCTTGTAACCTAAACAAGTTTCACCATGCAAAACCTTTTCAGCCACTCTTGCTCTGGACTGAACTCTAGCATATTAGGTACTTCCCACTGCCACCTCCATGGATAGGAGCTGTAGGGTAGTTTGGATATGCTTTTAACTACTGAGATAAATCATTCAACTATAAGCAGAAATGAGTAAGTAGCGGTGTGGTAGACAATCCTTAAGTTCTGAATTGCCTGGCTGGTATGTATGTGAATCCTGATCTGCCACGTGGTAGCTCAGTAAAAATTTATAGCTGGAGGTATGCCAGTATGTTACCTTTCTACTCCCAGAGCTCTGCTGTTAGCCATTGCTGCTTTGTGTTAGCTGTTCATTTGTACAAAAATGACACTGAGTCTAGGCAAAACAATATTTGTAATCTCACTTTAATGACTAAGGATTAATAATTTCTAAGTTTCAGCATTTATAAACATCTCTAATGGAATTTACTCATTTTATGTATTTGCAACTATTACTAAATGTTTGGTTTACGCTGGTTTTAGGAGTCAACATTGGCCAGATTTGAGGCAGGATGGTCCGTTAACCCGTCTTTTTTTCTGTGGCTGTGGCGTCAGTAGCATTGTACTTGTTTAGTCTCTGTCTCTTTAAAGCTTGAGTTTTCAGGATCTTATAAAAGGGATTTTGCTGTAGAAAATCTGTCTCCTGTACTTTGATAAACATTGGCTCAGTTTAAATCAATTGGTTTTAATACTGCTTTTACTAACTCCTTAAAATGTTTATTCATGCTGGTCTCCCTTACACATGTATCTTATTTCAAAGTCTCTCTGCTCACGTAATGAAGCCTGCTGTTTGAGGCAAAAGATGACTAATCAAATAATTATAATACTGTCATGGCTGTGCAGGGGTGAGTGGCCATTTTTAGCTAATTTATTACCATGTCATTTTGTAACATCTTTGTGTCACCAGAAAACCTTTGACATGAGCCAAGACTGTTGTGCTCACTGCTATATAGAGATCATGACTGCTCTAGAGAATTTACAGTTTAAATGATACACAGATCAGGGCAGCATGAAGAAATCAATCAGACTTACCCTGTTAATACAAATACTATTTTATTGGCTACAACAAGGTTGGGCAATACTACCACTGTGATGTTTGGAGTGCATGTGCAGCCTGAAGTTCTTTTGTGGTCGCCAACATAGGGTTTCTATTAATAGAATAATAAACTGTGGAACGTGTTATTTTGAACAATTAGTAAGATCTTCTGGGAAAGTGCCTCCATTGCGGCCTTTTAATATTTAAAGGGGGCTTATAAGAAAGGTGGGGACAAACTTTTTGGTAGGGCCTGTTGCGGTAGGGCAAGGGGTAACAGTTTCAAACTAAAAGAGGGTAGATTCAGACTAAATATGAGGAAGAAATTCTTTGCGATGAGGGTGGTGAAACACTGGACCAGGTTGCCCAGAGAGGTGGTGGATGCCCCATCCCTGGAAACATTCAAGGTCAGGTTGGACGGGGCTCTGAGCAACCTGATCTAGTTGAAGATGTCCCTGCCCACGGCAGGGGGGTTGGGCTAGATGACCTTTGAAGGTCCCTTCCAACCCAAACTATTCTATGATTACACACTTGACCAAAGTTCTTTTAAAACCTCTTTAAGTCAGTATATTTTAAATGGTAGTTCTTTAACAGATCATATCTTTCCAGTCACATCAAAAGACATGATCTCTTCATGTGAGAGCTGCCTCCTGTTATGATGAAGTTCATGGTGCAAACAGGCTGCCTTGGAGTTCTCTAAATGCAGCTGGTAGTTGCAAACAAAATCAGAAGGTGCAAATATAAAAATACTCCTGGGCTTTGGAATATGCCAAAGGCTTCAATCTCACCAGTATATATAAACTCAATGAGTACACAATACATGCACCCAGCTGTTTTTTGGCATGCCTTTAGACTCCACTGGAACTGTTTAGCTTGATAGCAAATGTAATGACAGATACTTAGCATTAGCATAAATTTTGTTTTTCAGAGACCTTTCAATGCCAAGAACATCAGCCATAATTTTTCTTTTCTCCTTTTTCCGTTTCTGAATTTCCTTGGCTTTAGCATTGCCAATTTTTTAAATAAAATTTAACTGTTTTCCTCTCTCCTTTAAAGCACTGAGCATTTTTACCATCACCTCTGCAGTGGCTCCATACTCAGTACCCATGTAATCCAGGCAAATCCCCTGCATACAGTCTTGTTAAAAAGCCATAGGCATGGGGTTAACTCAGAATGGTCATGAGCCAAGCCCTTCACTGCTTCTCCTGAAATAAATTGTTGCTAATGCTGCTGCCATATGGCAAACGAACATGAGCTCTCAGCGGTCTTTTGATTTCCTCGTTCGTGCTTTCAAGTGCACTGGCTCTTAAACTGGGCTTCTCCTCCCACATTATTTGTAGTTTATCTCCCGAGCGGTGAACTTGGGAAGCATGCAAGTGTGTCAGAAAAATAAGTAACTTGACTCAGCTGTCCAATTAGCGTTTCTTAGCGTCTCCTGGATGAATTAAGCATGGCTCTCCCGTGATGCAGTATAGGCTTTTTTTGGGGGGGAGAGCATCCTGAGAGCCGGTCACTGTTGCACAGAGGGAGTCTGCAGCCACCCTCGGGTACTGCAGAAGGCGGCTGCGGACTCCCTCTGTGCAGCAGTGGCCCCTAGTGGAAGATGCTCCGTCCTTCTGGTGACCCCAGACTCTAGACATAAAGCCTAAAGACTCTTCCCATAATGACTCTTCCCATTTCCAAGTTTGTTTTAAACCTGGATGCCCCTAGCAGCGCTGTGGAAAAACCTAATGAGTCGCTTCTCTCTTCTGACTGGTTTGCACTAGAGTTTGAGCTATTAAACAGTAATATAATAGCACTGAGTTAAGTAATTATTCTAATTACTTTTTTAAGCTTCTCATTGTTTTGACAGGTTCTCTTGGCATTTGCCTGTGTGAGCTGGTGCTTTATAATGTAAAACTGGGGGAATGTAGTATTCTGACCCATACATTTTAATATGTCTCTGAGCAATCTCAGGTTACATTGTATAACTGTATATAATACTTTTCTGAAGACCTGTAATGAAAATCTGCAGACGGCATCTGAAGGGAAGGATGTAAAATTCTTACTGCAAATATTGGCAGCAGTGCAGTGCTCACACGTGCAAACTTAGAAGAAGCAGATTGGTATCTGTGGAGCCACCTTATCCCTGGAACTTAAACAGTGAGATAGGAAAAGTATTCTGAAAGACAAGAAATCTGTATGTAATGTATAATAAAAATTTCCTTATTAGCTTTTATAGTATGATCTCTCAGAAGAAACCAGTGAAAACTTTGCTTTAAACCTCCCTCTCATTTTTGAGCTGTTGTAAATAACTTTTTTTTCCCTCCCCCCCGAGGCTGAAAGAATAGGTTGCTGTAGGAGGTGACCTTTCCATTATTGTGTAGGTGAGTGCTGCGTTTGGCAGGATTGTGCACATGAATTGGTCTTGATCCCCTTTTCTGCCTTGGGATGTGAGTTCATGTTATGAGTCTTCTTTCCAACAGATGAAGTTACAAGCCTCTTAAAATCAGCTCTGGCAGATATTACCATCCCAGGTCCTTAAACATCTATTACAGCATTTTTAACAACATCATGCTCTCCCTGTCTCTTAGTGCTACATTTCCTTAAAAGGTAAAAGTGTTGGCATTTAATCAATGTTGAACTAGTTTTCAGTTTACTTACTATAGCCCTTAAATAGGTACTACTTTGTTTCAAATCTGACCCTTGCTTCCAGTCAGATATTCTTAAGTTGTGCTTGTCCTTTCTACTACTTGGCAAATCTAAAAACATTATGCTATTTTTTTTCATTGTGGAAATGTTGTTAGAAGTCATGCTTGACTTGTGCTTTTGAGGAGAAGCCTTAAAGAGGGAATTTTCTATATCTTATATGAAAAACATGTTCATGGCAGTAAAAGAATAGTAGTGCTTTTATGCCTTCTCAGAAAAGGAATCGCCTGTTGTGGTTTTTTTTTTTAATGATGAGGTATTTACAAGTATAGTGTCCAGAAAACAACTTGACTTATTATGTTAACATTGCAAAAGATCTTCATAAGCCCTCAGGAGGCAACTTAAGTTTCTGAAAGCTTAGTGGAGAATCTGTTAAATCAGCAGAAGAATATTGAATTCCTGGTTGAGATTTTAAAAATGCTTGCTTCCAAAACAGAGTATGCTGAATTATGTCTTCCACTGAAACAGCCAACCAAAAGACAGAGATGTAGGAATAATAAACAGAATGGAAGTATAAGCCTTTGCAAAAACAAGGGGGTTTTAATGTGGAAAAATTTACAAGCTTGAATATATTATAGCATCACTCTGACTTGAAGAAACAAACTTCTAGAGAATGATATATGTAACCAAGTTTTCATCACCAGTTTACTTTGATTTAAACACTTCCAAATGTCTGAAAATGTAGGCTTTTTGAAGTAGAAATTAGCACTTATTTTCTTCTGTTTGGCCCATAGATAGCAAGGTATATGGAGAAAAAGCTCTATCCATGCTAATGAAATAGTGCTTTATCTTCACTGTCATTGATGCTGGTGCTCTCAGAAAAGCAACCATGGAATATTGCAGCCTGGTCCGTATCCTTTCCATGTAGGATGTATTTAGCCACCTTATCTTCTGTTTGGGGAGCAGGACAACACGATGGCATCACTTTGTTCTCTGTGCCTTCATAATGGATTGTGATTTCTTTCTCTTTTTTTCTGTTTTCAGTGATGGTTGGCTTTTAGTTACGTACATGTCTGGTAAAAATCTTAGTAAGCTTGTGTGGTCAAGGATTTCCATAAAATTGGGTTGTAGGTTGGTCGTGTCATTTGGGAACGATGGTGGGTGCTACAGAACATGCCCTTTCCACAAGCTCTTTTTATTCCACAAAAGAATATGGAGGCTCAGTTGTTACTTAAGTAGCTGGCAACAGTCAGTAAACGTTACTGCTCAGGTTATAAAATGCCTTTCAGCATTGTTTCATGAAAAAGTAGGTTGAGATCTGCTGCTTTGATGTCCCTTCACACATATGCACGCACATATACACGCACACAGAGCTACCATAATCTGCACGAGCAGTTAGTTGACCAAGTACCTTCTTTTAGTTAGCTTGATTTTTATTTTTACTTTTTCTTCTAAGAAAGACCAACAAATTAACTTGTTTAGTCTTGGGGAAAGCATTTGTACAAGGGGGGGGAAAGGTTTATTAGATTCCCTAGATTGTGGCTGTCAGGAGAGGAGAGGGCAAGAAACCTGCCCAGGTAAGCAGTCCTACAAAATTGATAGCCCTCCTAGCAAAGGTATTCCTGCTGAGGTCATGCTAACATCAGTAAAGCTGTGGTATTTGTCAGGGTAAACTTACTGCCAGATAAATCCCTTCCTTGACTGAAATAAGCTATACAAAGAGAAATGATTCTGCCACAAATTAGGGATGGCACATCTGTCAGTAGGTGATATAGATACATACTGAGTCTTATCAGAGGCAGTGTGCTACTATCAGAGTACATCTTCACAAGTTCTCACAGAATTCTTAGAAATCTCTGCTAGTAAATCTTTTAATTTCATTGATCACATAATGAAAACTGGAACTGAGGGCATTCCATTATGTTACAGCATGAGCTGTTATTGAGAGACTGAGTAGTTGGGGCAATAAATACATATCACAAGTGGAATGATTCTGCATGTACCGAATAGCAATCTATTCGTATTAAGAGTTTTCTTTTATTCTAAATTTTTCGTTTAATCATTAGAACCAAAGAAGTTAGCCTTCAACTGGAATGTAAGATAAAGGCATGAAATTGCTCAGTTTAGCCTCGTTGTCCATGTTGGCAACAAAAAAAAACCCATTAAATTAAGACTGCAAGATTAAAACTGTAATGTGTCGAACAGCTACAAGATTAGTTAATGAAAGACTATATAGTAACTTCATCATAGCTATCTAATGTGAACTGGTATTTGTTGACCAACGAGCTGTTTTGCAGCTTGTGCATACAGTTAACAGTTTCACTGCTCAGGAACCATTTTTAAAGATGTGTCCTACTTATGTTGCTTTGAAGTTTTAATTAATTCTTATAAAGAAATGTAAACATATAGCTTCCTTTGTATTGCGTCAAGTATCTTTGTTTTAGATCCAGGTGACAGTGATCCCTAGTGTGACAAGCAGATAAAATCCTGCTTGTGTTGTTTTGCCTATCTGAAGTTGGTTTGCCCCTCTGGAGTTCAGTGTCAGTCGGTAGTCTGTTGGTGTATAATGCGACATGCCTTTTATTTCTCAAGAAGCCTGGCTGATGAAGTGTTGCATTGTTCAGAAGGACAGATTTGTGATCGCTCTCCAATCACTGTCTAGAGATCACAAGAGGGGGGAAAAACAAACATATCCTGGTTGAACTAAATTTTCTTTTGGGTCCAATACCATCTATGATAGCTTATTCATCAGCCTTAATAGATGACAGGAACGCTACAAATATTAGATCTTTGTGGCAGAATAACTACCACAAATTCTAGGGCTTCTTTGTTCTTCGTAGAGATGATTTTTTTAATGTGGAATGGAGAAGTTACACAGATCTCAGCTCTGAGAAGTGTCTGTTTTTCTATTTTTATTTTTTTTCAAAGACTAAGTTCATCCTGATCTTGCAAAAATTTTCAATTGCTGAGCAATTGCTGTGTATTTATTAAACTGCCTTTTGCAAATAAGGGTTGTCTGAGAATCCTTGCAGTATTTGCACTGTTAGTTTAAGCATGAACTTCTATGATGTAAAGAGCAGCGAGGCTAAATACAAGTGAGTTTCTCTGTTTATGTGCCTCATTGATAAACCCATTGTGAGAGGAGTTTAGATTTGGTGTGGTGGAAGGTGCAACCCCCTTTTTATCCTGCAGATAACTATGGTAAGTATCAACTTAATTTCTGCTTTGAGAAGAAATTTGCTTAAATATCTCCTAGATAATGTGTTCACTATAATTTCGGTCTTTCTGAGCAATATGACCTCTAAAGCAGAGGCCTTCACAAGTGATGAAGTATCATTCTTTTAGCCTGTGGGAATCTGTCCTGGCAGAGATACTAATTTACTTTCCACCAGGGTTGCGGGTAATAGGCGTCTCATGTGCCTTTAGATTCATAATGGAGTGCTTTCTCTAGGGTGTTGGAATTTTTTTTTCAGGGAGATGCTAGCTGCATTTTTTAAAGAATGTTGCTTGCCTTATATATTTGTAAGACTTGATATGCCATATGGTAAAATGTCAGAAAAGAGAAATACTCTCCCTCAGCAAAATCTAGAAACACCATCTTTTGAAGCTTGTTTAGAAGTGGGCAAAAGTTTGCTGTTCATATTGGAAGGTATGTGCTAAGTACTGGAAGAATGGTAAAAATACTACAGTCAATCAGCCGTTACTTACTGTATAGGTTCAGCTGGTGGTACTGAACCCTTCTGCAGAAACTCTAAAGCCTGATTTGTCTGTTCTGTTAAGTCTAGACTTAAGTTGCTTAGGGTTTATAAATGTAAAGGCATATTTCTGGCATTCTTGGCTGTGTAGAGTAGGTAACAACCATGATGTTACGGGCAATGCCTTAGAGCAAAGGTTTGAGAGGAGCTCTGAGTGACTTCCTCAGCAAAGCTGCTGCTGATCTGGGAGTTCACGCTTGGTTATTAGCACCTGGGGTAGGAGGGCTGCAACTCTGTACCATGTATTCTGCACTTAAGGTGTACAGTAAAACAAATGTCTGTATGAAAATGAGCAATGCCAATTTAAAGTGCCTGCCTGTTATCTTGGACTGGTATAAGGTTATGTCAAGTAAAAGCACCTTCCTCTTCTCAAACTGTCAGCTATAAATATTCAGCCCATCTTAGCTATCCAAGCAGAGGCAATTGTTGCATTTCTTTTCTCTGTTCTTTTTTCTTTCTCTGCTGAGTCTGCACTGCTATAGCTGTGAGTTGAGGGTGGTAAAGAGAGTGTTTCTCTCCTTTAGGTGGCATGTGACCTTTACTTCTGATACAATGGCAGCGTGTTCTTTAGGGGATACATGTGGGCTTTAGACTAAATGATGCCCAGGCTGCTACAAGCAAGGAAGTGTTTTACTAAATTGCAAGAGCAATCTTATGACTGCAGTAAACTTGCAAAAGGGTATAAAAGCAAAGGAGAAGTTATTAGTTAATCCTCTAATTCCAGCGTAGGTCTGTCAGTAGCTAGTTTAAGCCATTTACAGGACCCATAAGGGACTTCAGTTGCTCTGATGAGGGGTTCTAGTTTTCTAGACTTTTGAAGAACTCGGCTCCAGTAATCCTCCCTTTCCTTCCCCCTTTCCTTCCCTCCCTGAAGGTCATCACATTCCAGTTTCCTAGATGAAAGGATGTTACCAGAATCATTGCACAACTCCTGTGCGAGAACAATTGGCAGGGTGGTGTCTGAGCCGACCTTTTTTGCGTGATCTTAAAAAGGAAGCTGCATACTGCCAAGAAAGCCAGCTGCTGGAGGACTGCTGCAGTCCTGGCAGTCTTTCTAGGCCTACAGTTGAGCAGATGTGGACAGAGCTCTGAGCTTCAGAAGATGTTTGGGCTGGGAAGGGATTTTGAGGTCCTGTCTGAATGCTCAAGCATTGTTCGGGTACAAGTGGGATTAGTAGTGGTACCTAGTCACTGCTGTCTGCAGGCACTGCTTGGTTTGTCTTTGTGGTCCCAGAAAACATGGTAAAACTGTAGTAGCAGTTAACAGCCTGCTACGCTAGTGTGTACCAGTGGGGCTGAACCAGCAAATGTTACTAGAGCTGAACACTGGGTGTATGCTTGTTGCATAATATTGCAAACCCTATTCAATTAGCATGTGGCATCACTCTTCAAGTGCAGGATTTTGTAGTGGAATAGGAGACTAAATATGTTGAAGTGCAGAGGAGAGTAGTTGCACAGGATGCGGGGAGAAAGGAAAGTGGAGGAAAAGGAACCTGCACCCAGTTCTTGTTCGATTCTCGGTGCTTTGCTTCACCACGACTACAGTTCTCTTCAGAAGATGGTAATGACACGTGGCGGTTAGTGAGAAGACACCACTGAATAAGTTTTCAAGTTCTTGGTAATATTGTTGTAGTGATGGTGATCAGTTTTTTAGAGAGGTAATAATTTCATTAAATTGACTGATGGTTCTGGAGCGAAGTAAAAGCTGACCGACTTTTGCAAAGAAGGCAGCAAGCGTCTTCTAAATTTGTCAGTTGCTGTAGTAGGTGATTATGTCTCTGTAGAGAACTGAAAGACTTCTGCATGAAACTTGTTTACATCTCAAAGCAGTCTTCAATCTGTAAGGACAAATCTAGAATCATAAACTGGTTTTATGGGAAAGAGTTTAAGGAAGACTGTGAAGTGGTTGCCAACTACAAATTAAGGTTGCTCTTTAATCTTTAGCCTGGAAGGCTCCCAACAACTTGGAAAAGGGTGTGAATGTGTAGAGGGAAAAACTGTAAAGGTGCTGAAGTTCCTTCTGCTTGAAGCACTGTAAACTTCGTCCTTTATGGGAGCATGGAGAGAATGTATGGGAGAAGCTGCATTCCTGGTCGTGGGAGAGGGACTGATCGCAGCAGTTGTATCCAGCTGTGTACGTTACCTTACTGCTCTCACAGTGGTGAAATCTCATGTGTATTTTGATGGGATTGTACATCACTGACTTGAAATGTTGTCAGAAGTTGTGCATTTCTGTATAGGAGACATGCGGATCCAGCTTTCTCAGAAAGTACCGTAGTAGCTTTTTTCTGCATGTAGATTGTTCTGGACACTTGTGTTTTTATTGGTTGTCTCAATGTTAGAAATGCAAGTAGTGGCTTTTGGCCCACTATCTGTAGTATGTTGTAGTAGGCCTGTTTCTTTTTATTTTGTTGGGGTTTTTTTTTTTCAACTTCACTTTGCAGTCTGGGGTATTTAAAGTAACCAATAATTGGTCTGAAAACATGAGAGAGCTGGGTCTCCACTAGAGGATCTGATCTGATGTGAGCCAATTAAAAAATAAGTTTCATAAGCACAAGATGTCTTTGTGTTTTACTGAAATCTTATTGCTGTTTGGGGAAGAGGAATTAAGCTTCTGCAGAAACTCTGGGGGAGAAAAGATTAAGAAATAATGCTGTTAATGGAGGAGAAGAGGTGTCTTAAATGGTAGTGAATGCTGTTAAAAATACCAGCTCCTACCCACTAATGATAGGCCAAGTTTTGTAAACTTAACAGGTTTCATTCTTTTTCCTCATGCTTTGCCTTTGATGGGATTTTGCCTTTGATTGCATGGTTGTGGGTGGAATGTCTGATACTCTTGGCTACAAAAACTATATAGGTTCTTAAAATTACACTTGTTCTGGCCTGCAGCAGAGCTATGTGGGTGTTGGATGTTTCTTTGAGACCTGGCATTCCTTTTGGTAATCACCTTATGTTATCTACAACTTTAAAGGAAGACGATTAATATCTAGCAGCCAACTTCACTATGTGGCATAGATCCGCACTGCTGTAGATTTAATGCTTCTATATATGAACCACCCATCTGGTGAAGGCAGTGTTTGGATAATCAATTATCCAGAAATATACTCTGTGGACCAGAGACGAGTAATTGTAAATGTTACTTATTATAGTCTCATCAATGGCATAGTGCTTAATCTCTTAAGCACATTAGAGTATTAGTTGATCAGAAATGCATTATCATCTGCTTAGGTGAGATGATGTGGATCTCTTTCTGGGCAATACAGAAACGTAGTACACTGTGCTAGGCTAGAATTTAATTAATTGATAAATAGGTTGTCCTATGCATTTCTGAATAGCTGGAATATTTAAATTATACTAGCTGTCCAGTGTCCTGTGTGCTAGTTTTAACAAATGTAAAAAAAAAATCCATACAGAATTGGCCGAATACATGATAAATTGGCTGCTGCTGCTTATGCGAAGTGAGCTGGATTATGAGAAGTAATTGGTTTAATTTAAACCCAGCTCATTTTAACTGAAAAAGGTTAGGGAGCAGCCACATGATCAGTTCAGCAAGCAGATCTAAGGAGGAAAGTAGTAATTTCCATTAATACAGACAAGCAGGATAAAACACGGCGAACAGCCCCAGCTGATTCAATAGGTTTCCATTAATTATTCAAAGTGTAAGCAAATTCTTCTTCAAGATGCAGTTACCACTGAATTTTGAGCAAATTTTTGATCTTGTTTAAAAGCAGGTAACTGCCTTGTTTTGCCTCTTGATTAAAAACCTGATATGGAAAAACTAAGCAGTGCTTGGACTTGATGGTTGTGCCTGTCTTAGTCCATTCAGCTACAGCGTTATCAGAAAATGAGTGATTAATCTTGATTACATGAGGGAGAAGAAACTGCAAATTCTAGTTTGCATTTAATTTTAACACCTCCATAAGCACAAGTGGTACATTCATAGTTTGTACTTTAGCTAGAGGTCTTGTGTTGCAGTCACACATGTAACTTACAACTATTGTGCTCGCGGTCTTATCTTAATTTCTTTTCTAGGGAAAGCGCGTGTGCAGCAGCTAGCAGAGAACACGAGATATTTCAGGAGACGACTGAAAGAGATGGGCTTCATCATCTATGGAAATGAAGATTCCCCTGTTGTGCCTCTGATGCTGTACATGCCAGCAAAAATTGGGTAGGTTTAACAGGATAACTTCTCATCCATCTTCTTTAAAGCTAGGATAGTACAAGAATATTAAGACTTCTCTAAATATAAGAAAGGACTGGTTTGATTTTTGCTTTTATGATCATTACTGAGTCTTATAAAACATGGAAACTTCCTATAAGTGATCTTGAGAAAATCGAGGCTTGTAGCTCGATTGTGCAGCAAGAAAGCACTTCAGGGAAGCAATTTTACCCCTACATGCCATGTTTTAAAAGTTGGGGTTTTTTTTTTTCATTTTATTTATATGTAGAATATATGTATGTGCTAAAGAGAAGCTGAAATTGAATGGAAATTAACATTAAAAGTCATTGGATGAATCTTTCAACCAGCTCCTGGATCAGAAGCAGCCAACATTTCCACAGATGAACTCTGAAAATTAAAAAAAATAAAAAGCAGGGGGGGCGCGACATGATGGGACACAACAAACTGTATTTGATGAATCCCAAGTTTTTTAAGAGGTCTGGATTTAATAGCTCAGGTATTGTTATTGTAAATACTAATAGAACTGTAACACATAGCTTTATAAATGCTTATGGACTTGTGGGCCACTGTGTGGATAATTAAGGCTAAAATTCTGCAAGCAGGATATAATGTATATATTAAAAATTTTTGCAACATAAACAACAGCCTGATTCCAAGGACAACTTGGCTTTGATAGCTGCTTTTCAGTATCCATGTATAATGCAGTGCTCAACCAACACTTTCAAATTTGGAAAGCATAGCTTCATTTTAAGTCATACCAAACATCTCTAGTGCTCTTCTAGTTCAGTTAGGCTTCAGTCTGGCTAAGCACTGTGGTTCTGTGAGGGAGCAAACATCTTACAGCTCTCTGCATGAAACTAGATACAGTCTTCCTCCGCCCTTCTCAGTATAACCAAATTTAAAAGGCCTGTAACCTTTGAGTGCTGTAGAGCCTGCAGTGTGCGCCATCCAGCACACAGAGGCATACTGTTTCTACTGCCCAGCTGCTCTACCAGTCGGTACAATCTTTTCCCTGGAAATGTTCATGGAAATGTTTATTAGCTGAGCAGTTGGGCCAGTAACTTACTTAAAAATGAGCAAGAACACAGAGGTCTGAGAGTTGGCCCTTAGGATCTAGATCGGGTCTACTTCATCCTTTCTTTGTCTCTTGTAGTCTGTTTTATAATAGTTTGAGTACTAAATGGCTACAAAATGAAGTGTATCAGGATGCACCTATTTATAAAGAAAATAGTTGTAGCAGAAGTAAAAGGCAGAAAATTTTAAAACATAGTAAAAGGATGTTATTTTTATACATCCTTATGAGCCTCTTAAGTTCATTGCTACTTCTCAAGACAAGGTCAGTTCAAAAAGGATTAACCATTTCCTATGGCTGGTAGAAACGCCCACAATTGCACTGCAATTACCAAAAAAATCTAGATCTTTGTGCCTCTCATCGCATAAGTCACAGCCACTAATTTCTTTAATCCCCATAAGAATTTGCTTTGTTGAAGATACTGTGTGACAGTTGTATGACGTTTTTGCACCTTTCTTAAAAATATTCGGTATCAGTGTAGATGATCTCAATTTACTGTGGCAATTCAGTGGTTCCCATGATAGGCACTTAAAAAGTGGTACATTCTGTGACACTATAATGTACTTTAATTGAATTAAATTGGTGAAAACAAACCATCTTGAAATGCAGAAGCATTTGCTTTGGGGGATTGCAGCATGGGGGATTCCTTGTACAGCCAAACTTCTGAGCTAAAATCCCTGTTTCCTATCGGAAAGATTTCCAAGCTTAGGTTACAAATCCATTTAGAAACAGCCTGCTAAAAGACTAGCCTCCGCTGCATATAATCTTTCAGCTTTGTTAGAACTTAATACAGTGAAACCTTTTGAGGAGGACCACCTTGGGATTGAATTAAAAAAAGGCTTTTGTGAACAGGCGTTCTGCCTCTGAAAGAAAGCACTGGAATCTCCAAATTGTGGTCTTACAGGCTTGCTTCAACAAAGGCCTGTATGGATTAACATACTGAGACCTTCGTGGTGCTGCTGCTGCTTTGACTCCACTGGTATCATTCTGATGATCTTTGTTGTTCTCTCTGGCAGTGCGTTTGGGCGTGAGATGCTGAAGCGGAACATTGGAGTTGTGGTTGTGGGCTTCCCTGCCACCCCCATCATCGAATCCAGAGCCAGATTCTGTTTGTCTGCAGCTCATACCAAAGAGATGCTTGATACGGTAAGTGTCTCATCTTGTCTTCCTTTTGCTCATGCCTTCTATAAACAGATACAACAATTGTCTAATTTTTGTAGGCTGGTTCAATATTTGGTACACAAACTAGTTGAACCTAATGTTCAAAGCCTTGTGTAGTAGAGCTGGCAATGACTCTCTCTCTCTCTTTCCTTGCTTCAACAATGCAGAATGGCTGCCTACAGTAAATCTCAGGGACTTTCTTTTCCTATTTTAAATGATGTGAGAAAGAGTGTCTCATTCCTTTGAGACAATGCTTTTTCCCCTTTTAAGAGGCTCTACCTTCCACTGAATCTTTTGGAAGGAAAAAATTCTGCTTCTTCTGACCCTAGATGCAGAAGGTAAGGAATAAAAAGCCTGAGAACCTCCAAAACTTCTATATTCTTTTCAAAAGCAAGTGCAAACCTCAGCACATGATTACTAGTGAGAATTTTTATTCCAAAGATTACTATTCCAGTTCTTGTTTACAGCTTCAAAGCACTATATCTTAAATGATCGTGTCCTAAATGAGTCTGTGCCACATGCAGTGCCTTACTGACTCCTGCCTGCACTAAGCATGTTCCAGCGGGAATGGAGGTTCCCTCTAAGGAGGCCCGCATCACAGACAGGAGATGCTGCCTTAAAAATTAAGGATGAAGTAACTCTCTGATTAATACAGTTGAAAGGGGATTGTACGAATAAGCCTGACTATCCTTATTATGTTTTGGTGTGGTAACTACATTCATTTTGAGTCTTCTGAATAATCTTCTTTGGACATGTGCATGGGCTGTCTTAGGCTCTGTCAAAGTTCTCTATTGTATTTTTTCTCCACTTTCCTGTTCTGTGACTCAGAACCTAAGCTAGGTTGAGTCATGACCTTGGACTTCAGGGGAGTAGACTCTGTCCTGTTCAGAGACCTGCTTGAAAGAATCCCATAGGATACGGTCCCAAAGAGAGGAGGTGTCCAGGACAGCTGGTTGATTTTTACACCATCCCCCCACCCCGCCCTGCAAAAGAATGGTCCATCCTGACTTACAGGAGACCAATGGGAAGCCTGCACAGATGAACAAACAAACCAACAGAAACATAAAATGGAAGCATGTAAGAGGTGTAAGCAGGGACAAGTGACGCAGGAGGAATAGAGACACAGTCCTGAGCATGCAAGGATGGGGTCAGGAAAGCCAAAGCCCACCTGGAGCTGACAAAGGACATGAAAGGCAGCAGGCAGGGCTTTTATGGGAGATATTAGTAGCAAAAGGAAGAGTAGAGAAAATGTGGGGCTGCTGCTGAATGGCATAGGGATCAGGTGACAAATGATATGCAGGAGGCCAGGGTACTCAGTGCCTTTGTTGCCTCAGTCTTCACTGATGAGACATGCATTCAGGAATCCTGGGCCCATGAGGTCAGTGGAAAAATACGGAGCAATGAAGACTTACCCTTGGTGTGAAGGATGATCAAATTAGGGAACGTTTAAACAAACTGAACAGACACAAGTCCATGGGACCTGATGGGATGCACCCACAAGTGTTGAGGGAGCCGGCTGTCACTGCAAGGCCACCCTCGATTATCATCTTTGGAAGGTCATGGTGACTGGGGGAGGTTCCTGAGGATTGGAAGCAAGCAAATGTCGCCACTGGCTTCAAGAAGGGCAAATGTGATCTGAGGAACTGCAGATTGAGAAGCCTCACCTTGATCCTTGGGAAGATGATGGAGGAAAAAAAAAATCCTTGAAACTATTTTCAAACATTTTGTGGACAACAAGGTGATTGGGAGCAGTCATTGTGGAGTTATGAAGGGGAAATCATGCCAGGTGTCCAGATACGATCAGGTGGTAACACTTCAATACATGAACAGCAAATGGGATGTATAAACAGATATTTACTAATGTCTTGATAAAAAAGAATAGATTCAACCTTTTCACACTTCACTGCCACAGAACTTTCAAATCAACAGCTGAAAATGTCTCTTTTTTTATTTCAGTTTTGTGAGGAAAAATAGTGAGGCAGTGGTGTGTGCAGTTTGGTAATGTATATTTAGTGTCGTTCTCTATCAGTTAAACAACCTGCCATGTATCTGTGGTGCTGTACTTGCTGCTTCCGAGTTGTTTCTGCCTTGTAAGACCTGAGAGGTTTTGCCCTGACACTCCAACAGCAGACTGCTTAAGGAGTTCCTTCCTGGCTACTTGTCCTGCTACTCTTCCCGTAATTATCCTAATTCAGTTGTTTATGTTCCAAATAAAAACTCTGAAACAGTATGTTTGGAGAAGGCCCTCTCCTTCCCTTCCTTTCCTCCCTGCATAAAATGAATAGCATCACAGACTTGGCTCAGAGCATGGTAATAGAACCGAGTGCATTGATACAAATGAGGGAGCAGTAACTTCTGGCCAGGTGGACATGGGGGGATGAATGGGAAGGAGGTGGGAGGAAGGAAAAGAAAGAAAACTGAAGCCTCTGAAATCATATTGCTGCAAACTGCGCTACAGCTGAAACTGTGCAAACTTGATGTGCTGGCACTACCCGAGCACCCGAGTTGGTTAGATTCTTGGTCTTCTCTCTTAGTGACTAGCTGGAGTCTTTACCATAACAAGCTGCTTCTGCAGGGTCTATATAAGTACTATACTTGCTCTCTTCCAAAACCATTCTGTAACTTTTATTACGCTGCTTAAAAAAGCTCTTTTCCTGTCAATTCACTTACAAGTCTCTCTGCTTTCCAGAAAATGTTTCAAGTTTTGTGCATTTAGCTCTAAAGACTTATTTCTAGAGTACCTCTGTAGGTGCTAAATGCTCTAAATTGAGGAAATGCTTGTTTAATATATTAGGGCTTGTCTGCCTAAGAAAATTAATCCAGGACAAAATGAGGTGTGAATTTTGAAGTGAATGAAGAAATCCTGATTTAGCTCAGTATGTGGAGGCTTTGTTCCAAGTTAGTGTAATCTCCTTCAAGGTTCAAAACAGCTGCATGCTCTGAACCCAGAACATTGGCAAGAGGAGTTAATAAGGAGCAAGTCTTTGTGTCAGTGACTTTGTGTTGTGTTTTCTTGTGATGCAGTGAAAGGGGATTGATTTCAGGCAGCTAATCATTAAGGCAGCCCTCAGATCTGATCCCTCTGCTGAACTGTGACAACAATACCCAGGACGAAAAAGAACTGAAATGAATAGACTTGGAGAGAGCTGGCAGAGAGCTTCTTCAAGTCAGTGACAGAGAGAAGAATTTGGTAGCCCATCCGTGTGTGCACGGATGCTAACTAGGGCTGTTATGGCATTTTTTCTACACAAAATTTATCCAGGTTTGGAGCACAGGGAAGAAAAGCTTGTCTTGTAAATGCTGATATGTGTAATGCTTCCTTGTTCTTATTAAATAAACCCACATGATGGGGAACAGTTCTCAGTTACAATTTTAACCGTCTTATGTAAATAAAACTTCCTTGCCTGAAAATATTTGGCTCAGGATCAGAGTGAAGTCCCTCATAACCTGCATCCCTGTGGGCTGGTGCTTTCTTTTCAGTGATGAAAAATATATTACACTCTCCTGAAGTCAGAGTTCATCGATGCCATTTCCTTTGTAGTCTTTGCTGGTCACATGATCCTTTTTGTTTTAAATTAATAAAATCCTAAATCTGCATTCAAGAATAACGGTTAACAGACTCTTTCAACAGAAATTCAACCTTAAATTGTTTCCATATGGGATCTTTACTTAAAGCTCTGGCAAACTGTGCCCACGTTCTTGTTTTGTTTTGTTTTCACCGAGGTCCAACTTCTGGGTTTGTCGTTCCCCCAGATTTTAGAGTGGAGAGGCTCTTGCTGCCAGATATAACAAGCATGAGGGGCCATTGTTTAAAGAAACAAAAACTTGAACTATCCATCCAGGAAGGAAAAGCCTGTAGGGGTATTAACCCCCATCTGCCAACTATTCTCAAGAGACAGACATTTGACCCAGGACATGTTAAAATCGGAGCATTAATGTTGAATTAGTGGCATTCTGAAGGAATGCTGAATGTACCTATCTGAATAAATTTACAATTCAAGGGAGTGCAGAATGCCAACCTTTTGAGTTCAAAAATCACATTGGACTTGGAAGTCATCTTCTGCACTCATTTCTTTGTCACTTGCCTATATAAGATAATTAGTATCACATACTGTTGCAGATTTGTTTGCAGCAACTGATTTATTTTGTACCTTGCTCCAGGAGCGTTCTGTAGAGAAATTAATTGAAGTTTAGGGTTTGGCTTTTGACAAACCCTATTGTGAACCCGTGTCTTATCAAAGGGATTGCAACATGAAGAAAGTATGATTAACTGAGCCGGGACTTTCCTCATTTCTTACGCTAGCAGATGTTTGATCTCTGGTAAACTTCATAACATTTGCATTCGGGTCAAAACGGTGAAAGGTTTTGTTAGCTCACTAGCAGTGTTCTGGGCCATCAGTTGCCTCAGTCAGTGGACTTGCTTTCTAGGGAGAAAATGCTTGGGATCCTACCCAGAATAACGTTTTTTTATTCCTTGGATTGGATGGCAAAAATCTCCTATGCAATGTCATTTGCGATATAGAGCTTGTATCTTTAGTTGTATATGGACAACGCAAATTAACCAAATGTAGATATAACAAATGCATCAACAGAACTTGTTAGCACAATATTGCAGTTTGCCTTTCGCTACCTTGCAATTTAAAAAATACAGTAGGTCAGAGATGGTATACTAACACATGTTGTTTTCATACTGAATGATACATAAAGAGGAGTCAAATCTCCACGTACATTTTTTTCTGCTTCAGCTTTATTACCTCCAGGAAGGGAGGAACATTGTTCTCGGTTTTTCTGTCTATGAATAGTCATGGCTTTTTTTGGGATGACTGTGAAATTTGAGTTAGTATTGCTGGATATTATGATCCTGCCTTGGACGTGGAGTAGTCAGGTGGGTGCAGAGTCACTCTCAGCAAGTGAGACCAGTGCTGCTCACTTGGTCTCGAGACTTCTGAATGCTAAAATCAAAACCAAATCCTATGCACCTCTGAAGCTACAGATTTCTAGGACAGTAAAATCTCACTTAAGTAAAATGGCTGTCAGAGTAGTCTGCAGGCATGCAAAAAGGAAGATGTGCTGATAATTTGCTTGCATCTGTCTCCTCTGCTGATCTACTGTGGTCTCTTTCTCAGGCTTTAAAAGAAATCAGTGAAGTTGGGGACCTTTTGCAACTGAAATATTCCCGTCACCGTTTGGTACCTCTCTTGGACCGGCCGTTTGACGAGACAACATATGAAGAAACAGAAGACTGAACTCCCTCCATGTGCCTTGGTGGGAGGGACACACCCCATGGGACACTCAGTGGCACGCAGGCCACAGCATCTATGAACAACACACTTATGACTGCTTAGCATAAAAGACATTTCCTCACAATACTGAAGTGGCTACATCAGCTCTAAATGGCATTTTGTAAATAGGGAGAGGAGAAAAAAAAGCTTTGATTCCTGTGTCTTCGGGGTCTGGCCCTAGAGGTGCTTGGCTTTATTTTTTCTTGTTCCTTTTTTTATTTATTTGTCTCAATGAGTTCACAGCAACCCGAATTGGCTGTGGCTGATCAGCTCAGACTTTGTATGCACCATTAGCCTCCCAAATGCTGGCTGAGATGTTGTGAGCATGTGTGACGCTGGCATGGCAGCATTTCCAGTGTCACTGCTAGGTGTCTGACCTTCCCAGTAAGGAGTGAGCTGACCTGTCTGTTCTTGGAGACTTCCTAGAGAAACTGTTGATTGCTAACTTTGACATATTTAACAAGATGGATAATCAACCAAAGTTTTTTGTTTTGTTTTTTTCTTTTGCAGTTACTTGTGTTTAAAACTTGAATTTAGCCTTTTTAAAATAAACGTGTTGTTGACATGTCACTGACAGGACCATTGTTCCCAGACATTATTTAGTTTTGTAAGCCACAGGCAGAAGGACTTCTGGGCCTCCAGCCTCTTTTCCTTCCCAGTATGGATACCAGATTGTCTCATGGTTTTGACACTAATTGTCCTCTTGATATATGGGGCAAGTGATGGAGAGGGTTTTTGTTAATTTTTTTTTTAATTGGGCTGTGTTTTGTCTTCCTTCTGACATACTTCTGGTTAAAAAAAAAAAAAAAAGAAAAAGGAGGTTTTAGTGTGTGTTGCTTTCTCATCTTCAGGTTAATTTCTCTTGCTTTAGAATTATCATAAAACCATGAACAAGTCACTGCTAAGTTCTAGAAGGGTGCTCTTGGGATTAAGTAAACCATAGCAAGCCTGTTGCTTCTTGCTAAGACCAGAACCCCTCAATAAGGAGGCCTATATAAGGGATGACTATTAGGAGAACCACTTATTCCATGCAGATCTGTGAAAGACTGATTGCTACCCTTTGCCATGCTAATTCACTATTTCTTGCCATATATGAGGTGTCCTTCATTGGCCTTGTTGCGCAAGGTTTTTATGCAAAGAGTATAGACAGCTTGGATCTTGTATCATATGTTACATTTCAGCTAGCCAACAAAGTCTCAGTTGGCAGCTGCATGTCTGTGTAGGCCTTCCCTGAAGAGAGAATATCCTCACAATTGCATTTAGTTGGAGATCGTTATTCTTTTGCATTTCTGTTACTGTGAGATCAAATTAATGTTCACTGAGCCAGTTGCTGTTTGGAATCTTTATTTGCAAGTTCCACACTGTCTTACTCTGATCAAAGTTTAAAAGACACCTTTGCTCTAGCACACCTTGGAGGTGGTCTGCTACTTAGTCATTGCATCTTGAATTCTTTCAGTGAACAGAATGGATCATTGAAGACGTACCAAAAATTTTATAACAGGAGTCAGCTGCAGTATAGTTTGTTTCTGTATTTTATACCTTGGACATGTAGGGTTTCTGCAAAGATAGTAAAGCTTTAACATCATGTCAATTGGGTTGGGCCAGCTGTTCAATTTGGATGAGCACGATGCTTTTTGCAGGTGACTGGGGTTTTTTAAACGGATTCTTCATTGTAATGCTAAAGCAGAGTGCAGCTCAAAGCTATTTGCCTGGTACTGCAAAAAATTAATAAATTTTTTTAAGTTCTTTTATGTTCACTCTGGAACTAACAGGGAGGGAGCATTTTGGTCACTAGAACCAAGCAGTTCGGCAAATACATCTGGTGATTTAAAGCAGAATTGTCTTCTATTTTATAGAATATCTATCCTCGTGTGTTTATAGATCTTGTTCCATTTTAATGTAATGGAACTTCAAAACACTGATTCCGTTTTTTACCATTTTATTTTAGAAATTTGATTAGATGAGAAGGACAAAAATTGACTGTTTCAAAATAGGCCCAGATAACTGTTTCTGTCTTAGTCCACTAATGTTAATTTGCTCGCCTTCTGGAGCAAAGTTTGTGCACATTCAAAGTCGTCTGTAATCTGTATGTGCAACTCTGATAGCTATGGAGTAGTCTCATTTGTTCAGCCACAGAGTGAGTAAACTACAATTACATGAGCTTACTTTCTTGCCTGTGTTCTGCCCAGGACTAGCTCTTAACATTCCAGCAGATGACCTGCTTTCTGACTTCAAGAAGCTTTACCTCAAAGAATTATTGCTTTTTTTTCTTTCTGGACTGTAGTAGGGAACAAGAGGAGGTAAGTGCAGGAAGCCCTGACTCCAGCCCTGGTCCTATTGACTTGATCATGGAAGGGTTTAAGATCGGGCAAAACCGACCAACTTGAAGGCATAGGCATGGGTCAGTAGGGAGCTGTTTTGAGCATTCCGAGATGTACAGCGTGCTTGTGTCTGCTCTGTAGTCAAGTCAGTTTGAAAACTGTGATGTGTTAAGTTAGAAGTGGGTTGTTATAGATTGTACAAGTCTCCAGTCTTAATCTTGTCTCTGGGATTCAGTTTTAGGGCAGCTTGTCTTCAGAAGGGAGAAGAACATCTGGATAAATCTCAGTAATTCAGGTAACTCCTGTATAACACTTCTGAAATTGTCAGTGTGTTAAAATTACTGGTCCCTATTGGGATTCCAGTTGCACTTGTTGAGGAAATTGTGTTCATGCTAAAATTCTGCCATTTAGTATCTTTCTGCTATGTCACTCTGCATATGACTTTGAATTCTGGGTTGCAAAGACATTTCAGAAACCATTCAGGCAGTTAGTAGCATTTGCAAACTGCTTGGTTACATTTCAGCCCTGCCATATCCTTTTTGGGAAGCAACTCCTCCCACCCCACCCCGCCCCCGGAGGCCTTTTATTCAAGGGAACCTGTTTTGCCAAAGTCTGGTACCTGTTGAAACTGCTTCTGAAAAAGTAAGAAGTTACAAGTCCAAGATTTCGCACTTTTAAGTCAGTAATTCACTGAGCATGAAAGCCAGGAGAATCTTCTTGCATCTGCTAAAAAACTCCACTCCCACAACCAAAGGAGCAGACCACTACTGGTTTGTTCTAGGCAAACCTACAGCATGTATGCTGACACGGTATGTGTAGGATGGATTGCTGCTTTGATATTTATGTACTGACTGGAAATCAGTCTCCTTTTTGTCCTGGCAGTAGAAGTGAATGAAAGAACCAATCTTGAGAGATCACAAGACTGCAGTCCCTGCCAACTTTTCTGAGACATTCTAATTGAAAATGACTCCTAGTATTTCTTAAGAGATGCAAAATTCAAAAGAAAATGAAGGCTGCTGTTCAATCCTTTGAACAAAGGATTTTGCCCTGTACTGTACATTGGCTAAACTTACTCATAAATATACAAGTTACCTTCCCAGTACCTCTCTGAAGAACTTAGCAAGCAAGATTTTGCCTCTGTTGAGCAGAGTAAAGAGTTTAGAACCATTATAGTTTTCAAGGCTGATGGCCATATTCTTTTAAGAAAATTGAGAAGCTCCTATTACTGAGCATCAGCGCAGAGTGAGAGATCTGCTGCTTGTTAGAAACTGGCCTTCCCAAGTAGACCTTTGTCTTGAGGAGCCTGATTCACAATTTTTCTTCAGTTCTTTGGCAGAGAAGAAACCAAGGGGTTTTTTGTGTCAAAATATTCAGGGCTTTTTTTTTAAAACAAGACACAAACTTTTGTATAGTATCTGTGTATATGGTATATTTAACTCTTCGTTTAGTTTCTATATTTTTTTCCCCTTCTAAGTAGCATCCTTAAAGAGCTGTTCTGGTTCTTGGGTTACTGGTGTAGCACGCTTGTGCTTTAGGCGAAGACTCAGGAATGAATTGACCGAACACTTTACCGTGATGAAGTCGTTCAGTGAAGGAATTGCATCATCCATCCTCCTCTTGCTGTTTCTTCTAAGCGTGCAGAAGTGGTACCCACTGTCAGAGCTGCACCTTCACACAGAGCAGGAAAGGGAAGTGTGCCTGTGAAATCAGTGGCCCAGCCCTGTGCTGTGTGGGTGAAGGACCGATACAGCAGAGGTGGAGAAAAGGGCAGTCAATCCTCGCTTACTCTCAGCTGTACAGAGATCTTTCATGTGTACTTGAATAAGCATCCCTAAGACAGAAGTGCAACTTTCAATGCCCAAAGGGACACTCCTCTAAAACTTTTCCACACCAAGTAAATACTTCCTCTCCTTCTGCACAAATTTTAATTTCTTTACCTCTGAAAAGTACTTGGCTTTACAGCTGTTTGCTTGTCCAGAAGCCATGTTAGCCATTCAGGCAGATCATAGGAAAGGTTGGAAGAAAGCTGTGAGCACGAGCTCTCCATTTCATCTAAGAGAACACCTTGCAGCATTGGATCTGGAGCGCTATGCATGAGTGCCCTTGCTGTATCACAGAGAAGGAAACTTGTGGAGACTTATCCCAATATACAATGCTCAGTCAAAATTTATATGGTTTATATGTACAGTTTATATATATTACTCTTACAGTTTATACTCAGCCTGTGAAAGTGTCAAGCTTGCTGGGATCTGTGTGGGTGGCACCTTCTGCACTGAGATCTGAGGTAGCTGCGGTCTGTTCTGTTTTAACACTAGTGAAGCACTGAGCTGTCTGGGAATGCCTAGTATGACCCCTCAGCAGGTGCATTGCTGGCTTCCATGCTGGACCTGGCACCCAAGTGGCATTGGACCACTGTTTGGGAAAAGCACCAGTCATTCGACCTGTGTAACTTGAACATGGTTTTAAAAGAAAGAAAAGAAAAGGAAAAAAAAAACCCACAAAAAAAAAAAAAAAACAAATGAAAAACCCAAACAACTCAGATGCCATTGTGAGGGCTTGTATTCCTGTAAACATCCCCAGCCTTGCAGTTGTTCACCTGTTCAAGGATTTGGACAGGAAGCTAGAGCGCAACCATGAAGTGTTTGTGTGAAGTATTGTGCTTTATCTTTCACTAAAAAGAGAAGCATTTGGTGCAGACATTGGAGCTGTTGTGTTTACATCCCCAGAAGGGGCTGGGTGAAGATGACAACTGTGGTTTGTGTTGAAGGCCTTAAACTGTGACTCTTGGTATGAAGAATTGAAATTAAAACTGACCTTGAAGAATGCAGTGGATTTTAACCCATGGAAGAATACTCTGTGCTCTTAGTTAAGCAATATGTACTGCTGTTTTCTTGGGAGGAAGGGAGGGAGGGAGAGGTTCAACTCAATTTGTGTTTGACCCTGGCTAGCAGCTGTTTAAGGAGCAGAAGAGGTGTCTGTATGTGAAGGCCAACAATAGTGCAGTTCTCTGCACTGATGTTCCTATGCAGCAAGCATTGGCAACTTCTTCCTGGGCTGCTGAACGCGGGAGAATTATTGAGAGGGTCAGGGGCTGCAGAAGCAGTGGCAGCTAGCAAATTAATTTCCTCCACAGTAGGTGAACAGGTCTCACTTGAATATGCCAAGGGTTGGTGCCATTCCAAAAGTACCCATGGCGAAGTGAAACATGCACCAAACCATCTGACCACTGTAAAGCATTCTTTTTTCTTTTTTTTGCCAAATCTCATCCTGTTCAGACAGTATTTCTGCTACCCCCTAATGGTATATTAAGCTAAATGCATCTCCAGCCTTCCAATATTACAAACTTCAGACCAATTTGAGGGAGATCAGAGGAATGTTGGAGCCTGAGGCTTTAGGCTAGCAGCCCCAAAGCCAATGGTGGCCCACATTTCCACAAGCCCTGGGCAGAATTACCAAGTCACAGCACTTCGTCTTAAATTGCACTGTATTCTTATGCCTCCGTGTTGCTATAATGTACATATATATTGGATTTTTTTGTAGATAAGACATTTTAGATAAAATTTTTAAATGGGCTCCCCCCAAAATATTTTATGCCAGATGTCTAATTTTTTTTACACTTGGGATTAACATGAAGTTGGATGCTCTGTGGGCAGGGAAAAGATAAATGGATGATACATTGGCTTTAAAAAGGTAACAATGCATGTATAAAAAAAAAAAACACTGGAGAAAAAACTGCTTGGGAAAAAAATCCATTCAAATATATTCTATGTTCTGCACAATAAAGACTTTAAAAAAAATGCTATATTGTGATGTTTTTTTCTTAATGCTAATGAGGCTTTTCCTCTGTTAGGGAGATCAAACCCTCTTCCCCTTCCTCCCCAATCCCTCCACCACCACCCCCCCAAAAAAAAAAAACCCAAAACCCCAACACACGAGTTTCATACTGGAATGGCTGGGTAAAACCATAGCCTGTTTGAGAGCTCAGATAGATCAGTGTCCTCCTCTAGCCTTGGACTCCAGAGCCAGGAAACCTTGCATGTGAGATGGATGCTTAGCTGTTTCATATCAGTCTCGGGTCCATCGTACAGCAACAGCCCTGATGCACAGTCTAGAGAGGCTGCTTCTGTTGTGGAGAGACAGGTCTGCAGAGGTTACTGCTGTTCCTGACGTGCAGCACTCCTGTGAGTGCCTGCCGTAGCTCTCTGCTAGCCACGTAAAGCTGGCTCTGCTCGGAAGTCGGGCTGCTACCCTTGGGTGCTGTTAGAGCGTCAGGCTGCTATCAGCTGTCATGCTGCTAATGAGATGTTTGAAAGGGCTTCTTGATCCATCTCGCATGGGATTCTTGACCTCACATCTGTCTTGCAGTCTGTGCCTTGTTTTAAACATTTTCTTCCATTCATCTCAGCCCTAAGTTTGCATAAACCAGATGTCGGTATTTGAAAAGGGGGTGTAGGTCCTGTTTTCAGCTGTGGGTGCACAAATGGGCCCAGGTGATTTGCAGGGTTGTGCTAAGGCTGCTGTAGAAATGTTGGACTTTGTTTTTCCCTGCTAGGTGTCCCTTTCTGGGGTCTGTGCCAGCACTGGCACTTTTCCTCAGTGGGCTGCAAAACCTCCTTTCAGTGACTTTCCCTAATAATTCCTTCATAATCATTTCTCTAATAATTTCCTTCACAGGCTGATGAATGCCTGTGGAGATCCTGGAAAAGATGCTCTCTAGACCCCAAATAAACAGCCACGCCGTATTTCCAACGGGTTTTGGGGGCTAAAAAAGATGCTGCCGGCGCAGGAGAGAGCAGATCAAAGAATAAAGACTTATTTTGAGCGATGGAAACTTCCTCCCGCAGCTCGGGAACAGCCAGAGCTTTCACCGGGGAGCACAGAGCCCTGTTTCTGCTTGCCACGGGCTGGCCCAGGTCGGGGGTGGCCCCATCCCCGCTCTCCAGCGGAGCGGCCCCAGCCCCGGCGCTGCAGCCCGCGGCCCCCGCTCCGAAAAGGGGAGGGGGGCGGCCTTTGCAAGCGGAATCCGGCTCCGCGCACGAAAGTTTTTCTCCCCGGGGGCGACGCGGGAGGCTTTGAACCCCCGATGCGGCTGAGACCTCCTCCCCAGCCCCCCGGCCGCGGCCCGGCTCCCGCCCCTCCATCCAGGGCGCCTCCGTCCTCCCCGCCTCATGCGGCCGGGCCGGGCCGGAGCCGCCGGAGCCTGCGGCCGCCCCGCCCCGGCTCGCCGGGAGGGCGCTGCCCCGGCCCTGCGGCGGGGCTCCCCCGGAGGGAAGCGCCCGGTGCCGCGGGGCTTGTGCAAGGCCGGCGCCGCCGAGGCGAGCCGCCGCCCGGGAGCGGAACAAAGAGCCCCCGGGCCGGGCCGGGCCGGGCCGGCCCCGCCGGAGGGGCAGCGCCCCGCGGGGCACCGCCGGGTAGAGGGGGTCGCGGCCGCCCGGGCCATGCATCTGCCGGGAGGCGGGGAGCGGCCGGCGGCGCCCCGGAGGGGGCAGCGCTCGGAGGGAGCCGGGGGGGGGTCTGGCAGCGCCGGCAGCCCCCGAGCGGGGCAGGGGCGCGCCGGGGCCGTGCCCGGGGCCGGCTGCCGCGCCGCTCGCCCGGGAGGGGCTTGACCGCGCTTCATGCGAGAAGGAGCCTCTCCCCGGCGAGCGGCGGGGAGCGGCCGCCCGCCCGCCCTCCGGTGCCCGGCGTTGCCTGAAGAGCGGCGGCAGCACCGGGGAGTGACTCGGTGGGGGGAGGAGAAGAGGAGGAAAAGAAATCAGATTGCCGAAAGGATTAGGAAGGGGGGTGGGGAGGCGAAGCCCTCTCCCCCCCACCCCCCCGCACACACTTGTGAAGCTTTTCAGAGTTACCCTTCAGCATCAGTGGCACCGGCAGGCGAGCGCGGGGGAGCAGCGGCACCGAAACGTGCTCGGCAAACCGCAAGAGAGATCAGAGGGAGCGGAGCGGCCGGGAGCGGCCCGGGCCGGCGGACCCTGCCCCGGCCCCTGCCCGCACCCGCGGGGGACTGCACTTCCCGTCTGCGATATTTTATATATAATTCTTTTTTAAAATTTTCCCTGCTCCTCTCGCTTTCTCGAGGAAGGACGGGTTTTGTAGCACTGCGGGCGGGCGTGCTGCCGGGCCGCCTGCCCTGGGCGTGCGAGGTGGGGCGAGAGGGAAGGAGAGATGCCTCTAATTAGAGGGAAGGTCGTGCTCATCCTCGGCTTCGTCTTTCTGACAACTTTCCTGGCTGCGGTGAGAGGGCTGCCCGTGAGGAAACAGCGCAGCAACAGCCCAAAGGAGAGGAGCTCCAAGCTGGCGGAGGTAAGGCAGCCTTGGGGGAAGGATGAAGAGCCGGGAGGGTGCTGGGGCAAGCCCTCCTCAGCCTCCGCATCCTCTCCCGTGCCCGGGAAGGCTGAGGAGAGCAGCCGGCCACCTGGGCGGTCATCGGGGCTCCCTCGGAGGCGGTTGTGCATCTCCGAGGGGAGCAGCATCCAACACGTGTCCCCGAGGCCAGGCCGCCCGGAGCCCCGGGTGGAAAAGCAGCAGCGGGGAGAAGCAGGGTTTCGCGCCTCCCCTCTTCTGGGCTGTTTCTTCACTCGCTGAGGGGCAGAGCCCTTTCGCGGCCTCCGGGATTTTCGGGTAGCCTCAGGACAGAGGCTGCAGGAAAGGGGCTGATTTAGGTGCTTTGAGATCGGGGCCGAGCGCCGTGACCAAGTACCCGGGAAGATCCGTTGCCTCCAGGGGGCAACATCCCTCGTAGGAGAGAGGAGTCCGGCCACAACCCGACCTGCAGTAAAATTAGCAAGGTTGGTGGCTTGCCAGGAACTCCAAAACTCCGCTACTACAAAAATAAGATGTGACGGATTTCAGCCACCGTGAAATGGTGAAAAAAAAAAGCCACCGTTTTGCTTGTGAAACTTTAAGCATAGACGTAGATGCCGGTTCACTCACCAGACAAATGCCAGGCAGAGCGTGCTCGGGCTCCAGCTGCAGAGGGAGTAGGGATTTACGCTTGAAATCCAGGAAAGTATTGCAGCCCTGTGGCAGGGGACATAGGATATGGACATCTCTCTTTTGCCCTGGGACGACCCTGGGGGAGATTCCAGAGTGGTCATGCTCCGTTCTCATCCCGGCAGCCTGTGTCCCGTCTGGCATCCCCCCGGGCAGGCGGCCTGTGCCCCATCAGCATCCCCCCGGGCAGGTGGCCTGTGCCCCATCAGCATGCCCCCGGGCAGGCGGCCTGCGCCCAGTCCAGCGTCCCCCGGGCAGGCTGCCTCGGGAGCCCCCACAGGCTGTGGGGGGAGGTCCCGGGGCTGTGCCTCTTGCTCCTCTGAGAGCCGGATCCTGGCCAGCGCTGGCTTCAGAGCGTGGATCGTGGAAGGCGAAACTTCAGACAGCAGTGAGGGACGGGGCAGACTGGGAACCAACCAACTGGTGGGACCTGATAGGGATGATGGGAAGGGAACGGGGAAGAAACAAACTACCAGGAGGGCAGGGAGAAGGGTTTGAATAAGAAGTAAAGACAACTGAACGGTTAAAACAAGCTGTTTCCATCTTGAAACTCTTCTCTGGAGAAAAAGTGGTTCAGGTAGCAGAGCTGTGTTTGAAAAATACCCTTTCGAAGAATGCTAAAAGTGGGTGAAATGAGTAAGTGGGAAAAGTGGCATTAGGAGGAGGTTGAGCAGGACAGGGTAAGAGCAGTTCAGCCCTTGCTGGCGATACACAGCACTATGGGAAGCAGCAAGTTTGATCTGCTGTGTCAGTCAGACTGGCAGAGGAGGTGCCGAGTGATGGGAATATAACTTACTGCTAGTTATTGCCAAAACACAGTGCTGATCTGTGGAGGAGTCATGCCGGCAGCTCCTGTCAGATGCACTCAACTCCATTCCGGCATGAAATCCAGGGAACAAGTGTGAAGAAGGAATCTGCCGTATGGAAAGCCTGGCCAATGGGCAAGAGAGGGCATGGGCTGCATCCAGCCAAGTACCACCAGTCAAGCCTGGTAATGGCTTTAACTGGAGCGTGGACCAAGCAGATGCAAACAGGACTGCTGGGGATGTTACGTGCTGTAGTGCTGGTAATTCAGTTTGTGCTGTACTTTGCTTGTGAAACTTTAAGCATAGACATAGATGCCGGTTCACTCGCCAGACAAATGCCAGGCAGAGCGTGCTTGGGCTCCAGCTGCAGAGGGAGTAGGGATTTACGCTCGAAATCCAGGAAAGTATTGCAGCCCTGTGGCAGGGGACATAGGATATGGACAAACTGCATGTTAGGAAGCTGTGCAGGTCCTCACCACGGGACCCTGCAGCGCAATCTCAGGCTCCTTTTTATCTGACGTCTAAAATACATCGGGAAGCGGGGCGAGCTGCGGTCAGTCCCAGTTTGTGAATGGTTGTGAATGGGGAGCGTTGTGTGGCCAGCCAAAGATCACATACGGCACTTACACAGCGCAGCCTCTGTCCCCGGGACCTTTGCTTCTCGCAGAAATACAAATTTACAAGAAGTTTATAGGCAAAGGTTTGAGGGTGGAGGTTAGGAGCAAGGAGGAAGATGAAGAACGGATTCCTCTGGGTGGATCTGTTGGTGCTCCCGTGCACACCCTGCATCCCTTAGGGTACTGGCTGTACAGTTCGCATGGCAGGGAGAAAGCGGTAGGTATTGGCATGTGTCTTCTAGCTGTGTTTCGGGAGGAAATCCTCTGTTTCTGGTGCACGCGGGGGAGAATTTGGAGTAGTCATGCCCGGCTGTTTGAACTACAGCAGAGAGCACAAGCGCAGCAGTATGGTGGTTAAAACAAAAAATCCAGAGTGATTTTGGGTCATATGCACAGATGGTTCCTGTTGCAGCGCTGATAGGTCCTGTCTCTATGGCAGCAGGGCAGCCACAGCTGGAGTATTGGTTACACTATGGGTAATGCCCTACAGATGTGGGTAGAATGAAGGGGGCCGGGAGAAGAAAAACAGAAATGACAGAGCAGAGCAGATAGACAATCAAAACCATTAAACAACTACATAACTTGGACTTATTTTAATTTAACATCTTTATTTAAAACAAACATTTTTCCTCGGTTTAGAATTGAATGGGAATTTTTATAATCTGTGCTGAGCCTCAGAGTTGCACTTCTATACTAAAATAATTTAGAAAAATTAAAACCATTAAAGTTTTCTGTAAATTTGTGAGTTAGAAAGTCTTCTAATTGCAGGAAGGATGGAGGGAACACAAGCTTTATCTTTGGGCAACAGCCTTATCGTTATGTCCCAAAGTCCTGTACCTCAGTCAGGATCCATTACTTCCAGCCATTACCAAAAGAGCAAGCACTTGCATTTACTCACTTCTCAGCTGTGATGCTGTGCAGAAAAGTTTTGCCTGAGTTACACTGAGCCCAGCATAAGCAACAGATGTAGCAAGAGTATTTTCTATTTCTTCAGTCTATTTGACTGGCAGTTGAAAAGGCAGAATACTTTCTTTCCAAACTGTGACTTAAATCTAATGAGAAAAGATACCTGCTCATTTGGAGGCTTTTTGGCAATGTTTGGCAAGGCAGGTGGGCTCCGAAGCAGCAGGCAGGTGTACAGCAGGGTTTTTAGAAGTGCTTTTGAAGGTTGGATGCATCACACTGATGTGGGCAGAAATGTGGCAGGTCCAAGTGCTGACGCACATCAGTGGCTCTTCAAATTTGGGTAACTGAATACTTGGAAAAGCTTGTGTCCCTTGTGGAGACAAGGGACAGCTCATCAAATTGCTTAATGTTTTGTTTATTTATGAAGTCAGGGGGTTTAAATGCAAAATATGTTTTGATAAACTCACTGGATTTCAAAATATTGGCTTTGAGCATTGTTAATAGATGTTTGGATTCTTTCTGACTGATACCAATCTGTTCTAGTGCTCTTCTAGTAAATAGAAAATAGCTAATGTTCTAACATGCTAGAAATGTAAACGTTAGAAGTGATTAGATCTATGTGAACCAACACAACCACTTCAATAACTGTGCATAGAAATAATACTACCAGTGGTAACAGCGATGGGGGTGTTGGTAGTGAGCATCCCGGCGGTGACAGGGTGCTGCAGAACAAGTCAGCAGTGTTTTATGGAGGGTCCAAACCACCCAGCCCAGCTCCGGTGGGCTTGGTGGGTGCTCCTTCGCAGGAGGGAACCGCTCTGAGAGGGGCCGAGAGCAACGGCAGCGAGCTCCCCGAGGCACCCGGGGGTGTTACTGCAGGGCTGGGACAGGGGCAGGGTGAGGATCCAGGCTGGAGCTTGCTGTCGGAGTTCCCCTGGTCTGAGGCTGTGAGCAAAGCAAATCTGGCATCTGCAATAAGCGATAACAGAGGGCAACAAAAGAAATACCAAACGTAGCATAAAGGCTGTAGTTGGCTGCAAATCAGTGGGTTTGTACAGCACCTGGTATGACTGGCTCCTGGCTCCTGAGAAATAAGGAAACGAGTAACAAAAGTATGTATTATTTACTGGTTACATCAGGCAGTGAGAGTAGTGAGGGGAAACTAAGTTTAAAACTGAAGGTCTACACCAAGACGTTTTGCTTGCTGATTAAAAATCATCAGTAGCAGTCTTGATTTAAATTGACCTGCCCTGTCTGAGTGCAGGGGAGTGCTTAAGAATTAAATGTGTAGCAATGATGTGATGCCTGGCTGGAGATACCAGCAAGTGGAGAGTAACAGAGCTCCAAGGCGATGTGGCGTGTCTGTACTAGATAAAAAGCATTAAAGGGAAGTATCAGCTGGGCTTGAGTGGAATTTGTCAGGAGACTGCAAGTTGGGGTAGCCCTGTCATTTGGGAGCCCTAACGTAGCCTAGACAAACTGCCTGGGGAGACCACTGGGGTGATGGGCTGGCAGGAGCTCGGGAGTGGCTCCTGCCTGCGCAGGCACGGAGGTCTGCAGGAGCCTCCCATGTGCCTCCCCCCAGATCTTGGTCCCTCTTGACTCCCCCCGGGCTGTCTGGCTGAGAAGAGGATCTTGCTTTCCCCAGAGCCATCTCGCCCTGCTGCGGATCTCCGACTTGTGTTGTCACCAATGTCTGCCCTGTGTGGGGGCACTTCACCGCGCTGCTGCCCCGTAGGGAGGGCTCAGCCAGGGTGCGAGTGGGCGGCCGGGTCAGTGCTGGCTGCCTACACAGCCAGATCCCCGCAGCCACTGCGGGCTGTGTCAGTAGCAGAGTCATTTTGCCTGCGGATGTGCTTTTTACCTTTTCATTTCTTCAGCAATTAAGCGTTCTTGTCCCTGGCTTTGTCCTTGGCAAAGGTCGGATTTGTGGGTACAAAACGTGCACTGAAGCATCCTTCCGCTCTGAAAGGGGCTCTTTGTGTGCAGGGAGGTACTTCTCCCTTTGTAGCAAATTTCCTTTTGAGAAGTGCCAAATTATCTTAGTCAACACAGTTGAAAACCCTCCCGCCTGGGGCTGAGGCAGGAGCAGAAACAAAGGGGAGCCGGGTGCAGGGAAGCTGCCCAACAAGGGGGCTTCTTCCCTTCTCACTGCACAAATAGGTCTGCTGCATTCCCATTGTCACAATCAAAGGGGTTCCTGTAAAAGGCACATGTAAGGGGAAGAGATTAGGCATAAATCGCTCCACAGGGCATTGCCCGGCCCTCTCTCTGGGTTCCCAAAAGTGTCTGGCTCTTGCAGACCTTCTCCTTAAAGACAGGCAGGCTGGGGGACTCATCCTGCCTCCAACCATGGTCCCTCCGAGCCCAGCGAGGTGATGGAGGAAGCGTGCTGGGAATTAATTCCTGTTTTCCTCTTGTCAGTGTCTTAGGAGTAGGGAGTGCAAACCAGGGATCTTCTGTTTTCCATAGTATTAATAAATATTCTTCCACTCAGAATAATCCTCAAAACAAGATGCCTGGACACTTCCCAGAGGGAAGCCTGAGGACAGTCTGAGCTACAGTCATGACAGCAAGGTGGCCTGTGCCGTCCAGCTCCTCCAAAGCAAATGTCAGCCAGAGGCTTGGTTTTTATATAAAATACTGGAGCTTGTAGCCAAGAAGCAGGGAAGAGATTGCAGCTGTGTTTTGGTGTGAAAACGTTTCTGTTTCAGACAGAAGCTTGCAAAAGTGCAAGGAGTTTGTTTTTTTTTTGGTAGTCCATTTTTACAGGGAACCTTCATTGGGCTGTCAGATGCTTTTCCATGGCCATCTGTAAAAGTCAGCCCGCATGGTATTGCTTCCAAACAGTTCAGTTTCTGCACGTTCCCTGTGTGTAGAGACTCCTGGAGCTTGTCTGAGAAGCTGTTATGAGATATACTTCATCTCAGTACTTATGAGATGAAGACACCAAAAAGATGGTGACCTACCTGCCTCTGAGTCCCAGGTGGCTCTTGGCGTGAAGGGCACCGATGCCTCCTGGGCTGCAGGTTGGTTTAGTCTCCAGGGGAAGGATACAGCTTCAAAGGGAACAAAATGTGGTAAATTGCTGCCTTCTGCTGGTCCCCGGCACCGCTGGATGGGTGTGAGGTGGGGACAGCCAGGAAGTGCCAATGCATGCAGGGAAGAGGTGACAAGGCGTGGGTTTATCTTGGATTAGGAGCTGTTGGTTGGCTCGGCTCTTCCTGGCAGCTGAGCCCCAAGGCGCTCGCCAGGCGAGGGGATAGTATTTGTGGGATGGCCGGGAGATGCTGCAGGAGGTGCCCCACCAGCAGAGGCTCGGCACCTCTTTGCCTCCCTGGGATGTCCTCTCTTGCCACCGCTTTGGTGCTCCCCCCTGCTGCCCTTCCTGCCCTCCCCTTCACCTACAGCCGCTCCCGCAGCAGCCAAAATCCCAGGGGAGGCCAGCTGTGCTGTGCCATGCAGCACCTCCAGCGAGACAATTACAGCTCGGCTATTGCACATCTGTGCCCACTCTTGGGACCGGTCGTGAGGTTACAACTGAGGTCCTGCTGGGAAGTGACCGGCCAAAAGGAAGAGGAGGGGTCAACTGGGGGCTAAGATGCTGAGGAAGTGGGGCTCCCCGTTTGGATGTGCCCTAGCTTTCCTCTGACTTTGGACTTGCCTCTGCAGCCCTGCAAGCCTCACGCTCCCATTTGGTGGGGGGAAAAAAAAGTAATTATTTTTTGGTGAGGCACTTAGAAGTAGCAGGAACTGTCGTGGAAAAGCTAACGAACAAGTGAGTTATGAACGATACAGACTGGGGCCAGAGAGGAAGGTTTCCCTACCCCGAGACCCTTTCTCCACCCCACACCGATGTGTGGGAGTCATTAAATCCTGCCACTGGGCTGGGGAGGGCAGCTGAGCTCAACCCCGGACTGGGGAGCTGCAGCCAAGCACCTGGGGCAGGGGCTGCTGGCTGTGAGTCACCCCAGCTTTACCCCTTCAGGAAGCCGAGATGCAGCATCCCTGCCTGGATCCCTTCCTGTGCAGGGCATGGAGATGCTCCAAGTCCAGCTCAGGTGCCCATTTTGTCTGTTGTTGAAGGGATCCCCGATGGATTTGCATCTGTTTGGTCGGCTGCCTTCCCTGCCCCGCTGCCTGCATGGGGAGAGCAGCCTGTGCACCCTGCGTGGGACAAGGGGAGCAGATGCCCCCTGTGCTCCCGCCTGCCCTGTGTCCCCCCACACTGCAACCTTTTCTAGCAGGCTGGGGGACCAGGGGGAGGCTGGCGTTGGTCTGGTCCCTCCAGTTTCTGCACTTGCTTTGCTATATTTGGGGTTTTCTTCCTTTTGCAGTTTTGCCTGGGCTGCGGTGGGGAAGGAAGCAGCAGCTGGAGCAGTCGGAGGGTTACGGTGTGCAGGCTAACAAATGTGGATCATTAGCTGGAACAAGTTAATGGTTACTGAAGCACATGGGGTTTAGAGCTGGAACAAGTTAACAGCAACTCAGTCCGATGCATTAAGAGCTTACACATATTACAGCTCAACTATGTTAACAGAAAACATGTACCCTAGCAGGAGCATTTGCCAGAGAGCACCAGAGGATATGGATATGTGTCTGTTCACCTCTCCAGGGGACCCCTCCATGCAGTCCCTGCAGGGGCCCTGCTCCCGTACCCACTGCTGTGCTCTATCTGAGCAGCTCCCAGCTGGCCTGGCTGCAGCAGAAGTCTAAGGGGTACCTTCCTCCTCAGGTAAGGGATGCCTTGCCACTGGCTGGGCTCCTCGCAGCAGGCACCACCTGTCAGGGGTTGGCCCTTGGACCTGTGCACTTGGGCAGTGTCTCCGGTGCGAAGACAGCCCCAGCTGCTGTGCTGGGACATGTCAGTGGTGCTAACCAGATGCCCCAGCTTCTCCACTGCAAGGCCTGTGTGGTTCATCTGTGTGGGAGGCAGGGCAATCCCTCCTGGGGGACAGGTAGGGAGGAGAAAGTGAGCTGTGGTGGACCTTCCTGAGAGCCTTCTCCAAGTACGACATGGGAGACCTGCATCTATTCCTGGCCTTGCCGCAGGCTACCTGAGAGACCTGGGGCAGGTCATTTTCTTTGTCTGCAAAATGGGGGTTTTACAGCATTTGTCTCAGTGTTAAAGAGGGAGAAGGTATTTATGGGAGAAACACCTGCATGTGCTTCTCCCATGCCCACTGAGGAGGGCAACAGCCAGGCATGGCGAGAGGTGAAAAGCCACTGGGCTCCTACTTATCCTCCTTGTGTCACAGGTGACCTGGGGAGTTGGCTGAGGATGCCATGGGCAAGTTTCTCATCGGCGCACCCACAGGAGAGCTGGCTGCAGTGAGAGGGGCCAGGCTGTGCCAACAGGGACACATGGTGAGGAGCACTGACAGCAGCCTGGCCAACCGCCCCGTTGTCGGTCTTGCACAAAGTCAGCTATGCTGTGTCCTTGCTCCTCGCAGTGCTGCGTGCTGCTGCTTCTCTGTGCTATGGTGTCTTCTGCTCCAGGGCTGGCTCTGCCTTGGGGGCAACCGAGTCACCGACCTTGGAAAGAGTTTTGAGATTACAGTTGTCGTGATTGTGAGACATGAAAATAAATGAGACATGAAGAAGCCTTTGATGCTGCCTCCTGCAGCTCCCTACTCAAGACAGTTGGGATGAAGCTAGTTAGAAAAGGGAGTGATTCCATATGATCTAAAGTATTTTGATAACTGTGTGAAAATTATAATCATGAGGGCATAATAATTATCTTCACAGCCCACAGTTTGCTGCCGGCTCCTGCTGGTCTGTCAAAAACAGGATCTGCCCATGCAAGTGTGATAACTGAGCGTCTTGTCTGTTCCATGAGCACTTGCAGAGCTCTCCCAAAACCTAAAGGGAGATGCTTGTGTCTTTATTTAAAAAAAAAACCCAAAACCAGCACTCAAGTGCGAGTTGATCCTGAGGTGGACCAGTGAGTACAGCAGTTGGGAGATCATGGTCCTGCTCTTTACTTGTGCCATAGCCCCTTTGCAGGCAAGAGTGTAACCCAGGGCAGAAGAAAAGGGAGGCAGCTGGAGGTGTCCACTGCCTTAAATTACCTCTGGCAGATCTTCCAGAGCTTACCTGTCAAAACCCTGAGTGACGGCTCCTGCTAAACCACCTGCCTATAACTCTATAGGTGTTGTGTCTGATCATTGGGATTGTGGCTCGGGAGGTCTTACAGACAGTAACAGGGACTGGGTGGCATCTTTGCCTTCCCTATTTTCTCGTAGGTACCCACCCAGCTCTTGACACCACTAGAAGCACGCTGTGCTTTGGCACAGTTCTGGGAAATCCGTTAAGCGGGTGATGGATAGCAGAGGTCACTTGCTGGATGTGCATCCAGTGGATTTTCCATCTGGCTGAAAGACTGTGCCCGTGGATGGGTTATGAGCTGGGAGGATCAAACTACAGCCCTCGGGAGGCTAAGGCAGTCTCAGCCGGCCGGGCTAAAAAAGCCCTTTCTTTGAGCAGTGTCTGTGGTGGGGTCATCAAGGAGAGAGCATGCCCAGCACTATGGGAGGGAGGCAGCATGGCATACTGTATTTGTTCTTGTTGATTACCCTGCTGTTCAACCTTCCTTTATTTTGAAGAGGTTTAACAGTGTTACTTGTTAGCATTGGAAAAACCTCCCCTTTCTCCCACTCCCACCAGCGAAAACTGTCCTGAGCCTTTCTGCAAACTACAGCCCCAGAGCTGCTCCCAGACAGGCTGGGCTTCCTTCTGAGGCAACCAACCAGCGTCTCTCTGCTTCCATAGCTTTATAATAAAACCTTGCTCTGGAGTTGTTCCTGCCCAGTTTCAGTCCAAAGATAATTTTTTTTGAAAGCTTTCTCCAGATCTTTGCAGCTCGTTTAGGTGAATATGGAAGGAAAAGTTTTATGGTAAAAAAAAAAGAAAAAAAAATTCTGATTTCTATTTTGTACTTGGCTAACTCATAAGTGGGCAAGTTTGCAACAAACTGCAGGACAGATTTTAAAATAATGTTGGAGAGAGCTTGGGAGAAAGAGTAGAAAGACGCTTGTGTAGACTCAGCTCTATTCAGGAAAAGATCAATAGTTCTTCTGGTGGGTTCTTGTTTCAGTACAGCGTGGTAAAACTGTTCAAAGGAAACCTAACACAAGGTATAATGATTAAGCAACAAAAACCCCCATTCCTTATAATTATAGCCCAGTGCGATACCAGCCTTTAGCAAATACGTCATTTTCTTCACTGCAGTGTTAACAAGCCCAAAGCACAGCCTGAACATTGCCTCTGATCTGACTGCTGTGTGCACAGGTTTCTTTGGTTCAAGCTGAATGAGTTTATGTGCTCGCTAATTGGCTCGGGATAGGTGTGGGTGGAAGCTGCATCCTCTGAGCTTGTCCTATGCCAGGGACTTGCTCCACACCACTGGTGCACAGGCTGATGCACAGGCTCCAGCAGTGCTTCGCTCCCCAGGGAGTTCTCTGAAGTGTACTTGGCTTGGGTTTAACCCTGTGACGAAGAGCAGCTCTGCTCAGCAACGTATGTAGTTGCAAAGAGCGCTGCCGGTGGGTTCACTGGCAACTTGCAGTGCCTACGGATATGCTGAGGAACACGCTGGAGGGACAAGGACCTGTGGTCGTGGTGGCAGCATAGTGGTGTCCCTGGTTGCCCAAGGGCAGTGCAGCACAGGGCCTAGTCTGTTGATGTTTTCAGGTTTTAAACTGCTGTAGGATCTGAGATGTTACGTCTCTAATAATTTTTATGTAAGAGCTGCAGCACGTGAACGTCAGTCATTTGCTTTCTTAACCCAGGTTTAGTTCAGAGTCTTAGAGAAGTTTATAGCAAAATCGCAGGTTTTCTTCGCTAGCACAGATGGGGTACATATGTGTTGAGCCCAGTGACATGGGTTTGACTGTCTCCACAACAGATACTGCTACTTCCCTTGTTAACTTGTTCCTGTGGTTAATCACCTACAGTGTTAAAAGCATGATCCTTATTCCTCAGTTGCATTTGTCTGGCTTTGACTTGGACATGTTGGTTCCTATTATGTGTTTCTGTTCTGGATTAGAGAATCTCTGGTGCCTGATGGATTATTGCCTTAAAGAACTGGGAAATCAAGTCATTACTTTCTCTTTTTAGCACGACAAACAAATTGAATTGTACAAGTCTTTCACTGGAAAAGTCTTTCCATCCCTTGAAATGGTTTTGTGGCTGCTCTCTTCGCCATCTTCAGATTTCCGAGCAATTTTAATAGATATGTATGGATTATAAATGGGAAAATATCAGCCTTTGGTCTCTAGAGAAATAGTGTGTGGCCTTTCCCCACACCTTTTCCATACAGCCTGTCGCCCATGTTATGTACAAACTAGGCACGACACTGGGGTGAATTGCTAATGAGTTCCTTCCACTTCCTAACAGCCTTGGGGCTGAGCTTGTGCCCCAAGGTGTTTAGGTGGTCAGTCCTACACGCGGGAGAGCCTGGACTATGTGGGAAGGGCTCCTGGGCTGGTAGGGAGGTGGGTGTGATCCTGTTTATAGCCTTCAGTCTAAACATGGTCTTCACAAACGGAAAGTGCATGCTGTTTCCCAAGTGCTGCCCCAGAGTTTCTCTCGGGTTCCTGCCCTGGAAACCCTTATTCCCAGCCAGGCAGGATATCCCAAGTGAATGAAGGATGAGCTGCGGCAATTTCCCCTTCGGCTTTTTCCTTTGCTTGGTTCTGGCTGGTCACAGGAGAAGGCTGAAGCTCGGCTGCAGGATATTGATGGCTTTCTGGCACTGCACTCTCTGCTTCTGCGGTGTGGTGGCAGAAGAAGGGAGCTGCTGATGACCAGCTCTGCGATGGTTTGCAGCCTTTCTCCTGCACTCCATGGAGAGTCGGGGGAGTAGAGTTTTCACTCTGGACAGGCCAGCTCTTCCCATAGCTGATGCACTGCAGTGGCTTAGCTCCAGGCTTGATGGCTTTATCCAGCTGTTCCCTAGGCAAGGCAGAGGAGAGGGTGGGTGTCGCACAGCAGGAGTGCAACCCTCGAGGGCAGCTGCCTGTGTGGCTGGCAGGAGCCCCTTGGTGACACAGAGAATGCCCGTCAGGATTGTGGTGCCATGGATGCTCTCACCCGGAGGGAGCACTGGGCCTCATAAGACCTTGCTAAAATCCATGTCTTGATTGGCTGGGGCAGGGCACTGAGCAGGACCTTGCTCAGGAGGGACACCTTCTGATGCAGGGACAAATTTTAACCCAGTGAAGCCTTGGAGCGATGCAGATGTTAGCAGGAAGGAAGTGCAGTGACCGTCGCTGAAGGACTCTGGGCCATCCAGGGTGGACACCCCTGGGGTCTTTGTGCCTCCAGAGGATTTGGGAGCCAAGGGAGCTCTGTTCACTCTGCAACACTAGCAGCTAGTTCCCCTGGGGCAGTTTTACATTTTCCCTGTGGGAACAGTACTCTGAATTTCTTGAGCTTGTTTGGGCGTAAAATCTGAATTAGGCACTGAGTGTAAGTTTGGAGACTTGGAGTCTGTCCCTGGCTCGCTCGCTCTGATGTCCTTGGGTGAGCTCAGATCTCGTTGCCAGAGGAGACCTCGCTTTCCATGTGTATTAAATTTGGGTTGTCTGTGAAATGAGCTTACCCAGCCTTGATAAGCTCATTGCAAATTAGGCAGGAGCGCCAGCCTCGCAGGGCTGTTGGCAGGCCCTTGTGCAGGGGTTGCACTGGGCACGTGCAGCTGGCAGCAAACCCAGCACTGGCGGGTGGTGTCATGCGGCCAGGACCGGGACACGGCCAGGTTTGCCTGCTTGGCAAATGCTCTCGCCGGGCAGCACAGGCTCCGTCCTCCCCGCAGTCCTCTCTCCTCTGGGCCCATATGGTGAAGTCTGTCACTGGCCCTTCCCCGCGTCCAGCCCGCTCTGGGCAGCAGCCAAGGGACCAGCAGCTCCCTGCTGCTCTTTTCCCTCCCCCTGGGACGGGGGGGTTGCGGGCTTTGATGTGCGGGCACAGGGCTGGGGACAGGCTGTGTGCACTCATGAGAGCCTGGCCAGGCTCCAGCTGCCTTTGAAGTGCTCCAGTGATCAGGATGAAAGGGAGGGGAGTCCTTCCCCAAACCATCTGGCTCTAATTGCAGGTAGAAATGCCTCTCTGCATCCCCCCGTGGGGAGGGGGCACGCCGCTCTCTTCGTTAATCCCGCGGCTCTCGGCTGGGCTGGCGCGAAGGGTGAGAGCTTGGGAACAAAAGGGGGTTTCAGCTGGGCAGCCAGAAACAGGCAGCCACTGGCGGAGATGCTGGGGGTTCGGGCACCTCTGCTCCCAGCCTCGAGCTGCGGGGCCCTGCAGACCTTCCCAGGGACAGCCCGTGCCGTGGGGGGGCTTTGCCAGTTGTTCCCATCTCCGGTTTCTTGGGCGCACTGGAGCCTGCTGGCCCTTTGACTCAGGCTTTTTCATGCTGGCGCGCGCCAAGCGCGGGGACGAGGAACGTGGGAACTCGGCGCGAGCCTAGCCGTTTGGCAGGGTTCACTGGCCGCCTCCCTGCACCCATGGCTGGTCGGCACTGCCGCCCCGGTGAGGCTCCCTCCCCACTCCCTGCCCGCTCCCCCTGCGCCTCCTGGGCAGGGCTGGCCGCGAAGTGCCACGTGCCACCGCAGCAGCAGCAGTGGTTAGAGCCACTGGCAGCACTGGCAAGTTAGTTTTGTTGTCCTATTCGGCTGGGCATCTTCCCTTTCCCAAGGAGATAAAGGTAACTGGGTTATATCTACCAGCAGTTTCTTTCCCTCCTTGTGGTAGCCTTTGGGCAGCATCTGAAATTTCAATTAAACCTGCGTTGCTTGAAGTTGTCTGCCCTAATACTGACACCACAGAACAATTTATTTAGGTGAGGTTTTCCCCCTTGTCATAAAGCCCTTGTTATAAACTTTTAATATAAATATATAAAATTATTAAACGTGATCTCTGGTAACTCTGTGACCAGAAGCAGCCCTTGCCGTTACCCATCTCCAGGGACCAAGCGATGGCCAAAAAGGGAGAATGAGAAGCGGAAAGCCAGGCGAAATGGGCAATGGGACAGCAGAGGGGTGCGGAGAGGGTGGTAACAGCGATGGGAAGCACCAGCTTGAGCAGACCTGTAGGTTGTTCAGGTGCAGTGGGGCTGAGTCATGGCACAGCACAGGCCACTGGGTATTAACTTGATTAATTAACATGTTAATTGCTGCCCTGATGCTGCAATAAGATGGAGTGGAGGAGCTGTTTGGTGCAGGAGACCAGATGCCCCTTTGCTGGGCAGCGGTTTGCTCCCTGCACAACCACCCTCGGGAGATGTCCTCACCACCTCTTCCCCCTCCAGGTCTCTGCCTCGTCTGACCCCCATTCGGCAGGGGACGAGGAGCTGCCGCCATCGGGCAAGGCACGGGGGCTGAGGCGGAGCGGGCAGGCTGGCCCACGGCGGCACAGGCGCCGTGGGATGGCTCAGCAGGCTGCCAGGAGCCTGGCGGTGCCCCAGCCCAGTGGCGCTGGCCGGGAGGAGAGCCTGCCCTTCATGCTGGACCTGCAGAGCTTGCCAGGGCTGGCCAACGTGGACCTGAGCGCCCAGAACCCCAACATCCAGGTGGGGAGCTGGTCTGGGCGGGCCGCGGGGGGATGCAAGCGAGCGCTGCATGTGCTCACCAGCCTCATTTGGTTCCCTAAGAGGAAAGATCTCATGAGCGGGGTCTGTGTGGGCGCTGCCATCTGTCTTCTTGGTAACTACCAGATGCAAAAAGCTGGCACAGACAAGCTCCTTGCTAAAGGAATTTGCTCATGGCCTTTTCCCTGCCTGCCCCCAGCCTCTCTCTGTAGAGCAGGAGCAAATGCTCCTACAGGGGTGAATTCTCAGTTTCTAAGAGTGGTGTTGGTCCCTGTGGGTGACCACCAGCCCCCCTGCACCTCCTGCTCTGCCCCTGCTCAGTCCCTCTGGATGAGGCGAGACCTCTTGTGCTCATTGCGTGGTCGTGTAGCCCAAAGCATCTCTGGCCTCTTGGGCTGGGAACCAGTGCATGGGCTAGTAGGTCTGTCCCAGGGCTTGGCTCACAGCCCTGCCTCATATCTGGCCTCCAGGTGACCATCGAAGTGGTGGATGATCCTCAGGCCGAGATGGAGATGGACTTGTTGAAGGAGACAAGCAATGACTGGTCCCTGACATCCTCTGAGTGGTTGTCCCACAAGGACCTCTTCTGGCCCCTCTTCTGGGAATACACCGACCCCTCTGAGGAGGACGAGGAGGAGGAGGAGGAAGAGGATGACAACCTGGATGTGGGGGACAGGGAGGAGGAAGAGGAAGAAGAGGAGGAAGATTACACAGCAGAGTATGAGGAGGAGGAGTCTATGCTTAGTGGAGTGGGAGGTGACTGGGACCAGCGGTGGCCTGGGCAGAAGAACTGGATCTTTAAGGAAAAATATAATTATGGTGAGTCCTCTTGGGCGTGCGCAGCTGCCCTGCAGATCAGCACTGCCCTCCCCTGCCCTGCCTGACCCTCAGCCCTGTCTTGCTGCAGGGAGAGCAGCCCTGCACCGGGGATCACAGCATGCTGGTGCTCAGCTCCTACTTAAAAAACAAGCAAGCATGCTGAGGAGCAAGGCCAACACCCAGCTGGGGCTGCCAGCGGTCAGACACGCCAGTGTCCCAGCGGGAATTGCCCTTGCATGTAATCAGACTGGAGCATGGACTCTGGCGAAGGCATGCTCAGATGAGAAATACGGTGTAAATGTCTAATGGCAAGTGCTGCTGCCATCGACTCAGGTCCCTGCGGTGACACCAGTGCCAGAAGCCTTTGCCACAGACCTGGGCACCCCCCAGGAGAGGAGCTGCAGAGGGCTAGATGGCAGGTGCCAGTGAGCAAACAGACCAGTGCACCACAGCAGCTCCCTCCTGCAGCTTCCCGGCCACGAGCCCAAAACCAGTCAACCTTTGCTAACACGTGATGCTTCAGCATCATGGCCAGTGCATCGGGCAGGTTCAGTGAGGATGGGGATGGGCAGCGATGCCTGTCTGGGTCAGTACAACCATGAGCGAAGCTGTGAGAACAAGAGAGCCTTTGCTCGGGGGCTGCTTCCCTGGGGTTGCCAGCAAGGACAGGGTTGGCCCTTGGCATCACATGGCCAGGCACTTCTGTGTGTCCTGGGCAGCACTGGCCCTGTATCCCTGTAAAGGACATCCCAGGGACATGGTAGAGCTGAGGGAGGTCCCAGGTGGCTGCTGGCTCCCCTCCTGCTGAGGCTTTGCTGAGGTCCACCACTCTCTGCCTCTCCCCTGCTGTGCACAGACTATGAAGATGAGGAGGAGTGGAGCCCATGGTCCCCTTGCAGCATCACCTGTGGCAGCGGCAACCAGAAGAGGACCCGGTCCTGTGGCTACGCCTGCACAGCGACAGAGTCAAGGACCTGCGACCTGCCACGCTGCCCTGGTGAGCCCTCGGCCGTAACAGTGCTTGGGCACTGTCTGACCCCGATGTGGGCGGGCCCCCCACCGCTGCAGGCTGGGCATTGCTCATGCTTCAAAAACTAGTTACGTTTAATGCGATCTGGGCTAATGACCGTGGGGGGTTGTTTCCACGAAGAAGCTCTGATGGGGCTTCATGGCTCCCCAGGCAGTTACGTGGTGCCCAAGGGTGGTAGAGCTGGCGTCCAGCTCAGCGTGCAACCCCTTGCACCTCTCTCACACTGGGAGCTTGAAATCCTTTCCTGAGGCATATTGAGAGCCGGCTCCATCCACTGGGATGCGCATAACCCACAGCCTTGGGTGGGTCTGTCCTGCGTGTCTTGCTGCTGGCCCTTCCTTCCAGGCACAGAGCTGTGTTGCCAAAGCAGTGGCGGGAGACAGGGTGGAGGAAAAAAAACCCACCACTCCTCCTGGTGTTCAACCTGGGTCTTTGGTTTGTTTTATGTTTTCCCTTCTCAAGGAGCAGAGGGGGAAATGGTCTTCCCCACAGAGGAGATGCCTTTCAAAAGCGACAACACCACAGAGCTGTTCAACTCAGGTCAGCCTCTGCGTCTGCCTTGCACTGGGGGCTTCGGTGCCAGACCCCACGGGGGGTGTAGCTGGCTGGTGGGGAGGGCTCTGCCAAGGGCTCCTGCATCTGGTGTCCAGACCTAAGTCACCCGAACCATTGCCACTTGCAGGCTTTGGCAGTCAGGCTGGGAAGTTCTGCCCACAGCCCTGGTACAACATGGTCCTGCTTTACGGTGCAGGGGCTGAGGCCAGCCTGCCGCGTGCCCTCTCCCATGGGGGGAAGCTGCCAGCCCAGCCGCTGTAGTGATGGGTGCCCTGGGCAGAGCCCCTGTGAGGGCCAGCTCTGCCTCAGCATGAAACCCCTTCCCTCTGTCACTGCCTTGGGGATGGAGCCTGGCTCCAGCTTGTCCCAGGAGCCTGGCTGCTCCTGCCTGGCGGTTGCAGGCTCCACTGGTGGTGCTCGCGAGTCTGCGGGCAAATGGCAGCTGGGTAAAGCGGGGTGCGAGCTGTGCGTGCCCTCACCCTTTCGGTGCCCTCCCCCCCAGAGGTGGACAGCTGTGAGAAGTGGCTGAACTGCAAGAGCGACTTCCTCACCAAGTACCTGAGCAAGGTGCTGACGGACCTGCCCAGCTGCCCCTGCTCCTACCCGCTGGAGGCCGTCTACAGTGCCGTCAACCTGCGGGATGAGCGGCAGGGCAAGAGCTTCCGATGGCGGGACGCCAGTGGCCCCAAGGAGCGCCTGGACATCTACAAGCCCACGGCGCGCTTCTGCCTGCGCTCCATGCTCTCCCTCGACAGCACTACCCTGGCTGCCCAGCACTGCTGCTATGACGAGCACACCCGCCTCATCACCCGTGGCAAGGGGGCTGGCGTCCCCAACCTCATCAGCACTGAGTTCTCTCCAGAGCTGCACTACAAGGTGGACATGCTGCCCTGGATCCTCTGCAAGGGCGACTGGAGCCGCTACCATGCCGTCCGGCCCCCCAACAATGGGCGACGGTGTGCTGACAACCCTGCTGAGGAGGAGTACCTCTCCCAGCTGCAGGAGGCTAAGGAGTACTAGCCACAGCCACGCTCAGAGGAGCCATGGCCACCACCGGCTCCCACTCTGGCCCAGCCTGGCAAAGCCCTGGCCCTGCTCATGGGCTCCTCACTGGCGCCGGGCAGAGCGGGGAGGATGTGCCGTTCGTCTTGTCCCCTCAGAGGGGTGCCTCGGCCCCCCTCGGATTTCCGAGGGCACTGGAGGTTATCGCGGTGTGATCCCTGCTGTGCCACCCGGGGTGGTCCTGCACCGCAGGGTGCCTGGGCTGGCACGCGGGGAGCTGCAGGGGATGGGAGGCATAAAGGGAATGGGGGGCTGCTCCCATCTGCTTTCATTCTCTGCGACCTTTCAATGCAACCTGAAAGCTGAGCGTCTGCAGGGTGAAATGGCCTCAGCTCCTACTGGCTTCACGGCGCATCTGAGGAGCTGTCTTGCTGCAGGCAGAGCTGCCTGCTCTTGCCTGTACACCTGCCCTGGCACACACTGGTCTACTTCTGAAACTGGGGGTGGGTCCTCCTAGGGAGGGGCAGGGCTGTCCCAGCCATGCGTACACAGCAGGACCTCCCCTCTCCTCAGGTTTTTTCATGTGCAGTTGGAAAGGAGCAGGGAGAAGCTTAGCAAGGTTTCATGGGTCTGGGGGGTGTGTGGGGCAGGAGGAGACTGGCCACCTGGGCTCCCTTGGCAAGACTGCCTTGCCACCACGGTTTTGGCTGCGAAAGGGAACACTGGGTGCCAAAGCCAGACATGGCTGGACCTCAGAGGAGGTCAGCATGGGGGGGACACCACCTGTATGCATTTCAGCCCCTCTGCCTCAGTGCTTGGGGGAGCGGGGTGGCAGCACCCATGCAAGTCCCACCACCCATGCAAGTCCCACCACCAGCCTGCCTCCACGCCTGGACTCCCTGGCAAACTCCCAGCGGGTTTCAGTGCTCAGGAGCACCTGTGACACAGCCCAGCAGAAAGTCCTGCGTTTCCCACTCACAGCCCTGCCAAGGGCAGCAGGCAGCTCAGCCACCACTCGTGCCATTGCCGGAGAGGAGCAAAAAGCACCAAGCCAAGCTCTCCATGGGGATGGGAACAACTCAGGTGCCTCTGGGAGTACCCAGCGTTGCCCCTCTCTGGTCTGCTGCTGGCCTGGGGCCCTGCTCCATGCTGTGTCTGCGCAGGTCTCCAGCGAGAGGCAGCCCAGAGAAAGCAAGTTGTGGGCGCACCCTGTGCTCCTCAGGCTCGCTGCCTGGCCAGGCAAGCAAGTGTGGCTCCAAAGGAGGAAGACACGCATGCTAATAATGTCAATACCCGGTGTCTGCAGATCATGGATCATGATGCTCTCCGTTGGCGCTTTGGTCTTACTTGGGTTTTATTCAGCTTTTCACAGGATCATGGCGGTTTCTCCCAGTATATTTTGGCAGCTCCCAAGTTTCCCGCAGACAAACTAGGCTGAGCACCTTTATCCCTGGACATTCAGTTGCTGAACCTAGCAGAAACTGTTCATAGCTTTTATTTAGCAAATTTTATGCATCAGAGGAAATAAAAGAGCAAGTAAAGCACATGTAAAGAAGAATGGAGTAATTTCTAGACTAGAGGTTTCACCCAAGGCTATTGGCTACTCCATGTTTTTCTGCAGGACACTGTTGGACCAAAAAACATCTGTCTGGGTGCAGAGATCCTTGGTTGACTGTCCTGTGCTAGGTCTGTCCTTCTTGCAGGAGCTTTCTCCAGGGCCAGTGAATATCCACGGACTGATAGCTCTTTGGGGAGTCTTTCTGGGAGCATCTTATATACGTTGAGTGTATGTTGATCCTATTGCCTTGGTTACTGATAGAATGTTGCATCCTTGGTCATCAGTACCTAAGACTCCATTGCTGGTAAAACAAAACTATTAATCAAGTTATCACTGAATTATTCTTATTTAACTATTATTCCACACTCGTATCCCCAGACTCCAGTTATGGGTGCTATCAAAACACAGGCAGACACCGTCCGTTTCCCAACACGCGTGCAGTCTGAGATGACCAGTGTTATGTAAAGGGTGAGAAGGAAGACACAACCAAATAAGCATGGATGGAGACCCAGACCGTGGTAAATTTTCATGACCATTACATGTTCCTTAGCCCAAATGGTCATTTGCTCACTAGTTTCTGGTAAAGAGGCAGGTCATAAAGAAGTGGTCAAGAGGGGGTGGCAGTGATCTGGTGGCTTGGTTGTGGGAGCCTGGGATGCGTGTGGGGAGGCTCAGCAGCAGACATGGAGGCGTTTGTGCGGGAAGCAGACATATTGAGCGGCCGAGGCCATGGAAGGATGAGCTTGTTATCTTCTGTCATTCGGCAGAGCATCTTCATATTTCGTCTTCCGTATCATATGTCATCATAACATCAGCAAACTCTCAGAGGAGCTTTATTTACCATCAGTGCACAGACTTCTTTAAAACAACCTCCCGTTAAATGTGCCTAGTGTCCAGTATTGGACCCATGCATGGAAGCAGGACCTCTACAAACAGCCTTTCTTGAAGGAGACTTTCAATAGCTCAGCCAATTTGTTAGACTGGCTGCTTTCTGAGGAAGTGCTCTTATAATAAGGACTGTTACCCAGGATTTGCACCTTCCTCCTCTTTATACTGGGTATGTCAACCAGTCTGACCCCCAAAAAAGAAACTATAATTTCTGTAATAAATGAAGTTCCCATCCAAGGGCAAGTAGAAAAATTTCTTGCATTGAGCCCTCCCCCTAAAAGCTGGTTGAAAGCCGAGTGGCTGTTCTGCCTCACTGCCTCTATGGTTTGGATGATACAGGCATGAACCAGAGCATGAGAAACAGGAAGCAGTGTTGTTCCTCACACAAGCACCTTACACACTGGCAGGCTTTGCAGGGCACCATGAGAAAAGTAGACATTAAGCAGGCGTTTATTTTTATATCCCATCAAAGATTCTGTCCAGCCCACTGCTATTTAAGTGATGAATCTCTAAGCTTCCACTCCTTAAGTTTATTGTGTTTTTTATATATAATATATATAAAATGTCTTTTATTCCTACAAAATTTCATAGAGAAGAATTCTTTATTCTGATGCTGCAATAAAGCACTTTACATATATATGTGTTGCTGATGTTATTCAGTTGGGACTGAAGCATATGTTGCTATTTGTTTTGGTTGAGAAGGATGACACTACATTGAATGCTGTGTGCCTTGGGTCCCCAGCCCCAGCTGTACTGCAAAGACCCCGGTGGCTTTGCTTCCTTCCCTTAGCATTTGCATTTGATGGTGTCTGGCTGCAAGAATTGCAGCTAACAGAGACTATCCGGAGCCCACCGCCACAGCCATGGGATATGTGAAGTTCTGCTCACAGGGAAGGAAGCCTCCTACAAGAAGACCATCAGGGTCAGTGCTGAGAAGCAAATGCATTGCCTGTGCCTCAGCCCTGGCCCCAGGTTTTATTCCATGCTCAGCCTGGCCAGATCTGGGTGCCGGCTGACCTTACACCAGCACACTGCTTTAAGCAGGCACTGAGCATGGGAGCGGGTGAAAAAAAACCCCAGCATCATCCCAGCTGGAAAACTGGTTTGGCAAACCACCTCCAGAGCCAACAGCTAATGATAGCAGGGGGGATTTGCAAAGCTTTCCAGGGATCACAACTTTTCGTTGCCATTAATTTGCTGCATATATTGTGATCACTTCCAAGCTCTTGCTATTCCCAGCTGTTTTCCCTCCTTTCTTGCTCCTTTTGCTTTGTGCTGGCTGCACATCTGTCAAGGGTTACCTGCTACTCCAGCACAGGGCTCTGCTTCGCAGCTGGCTCATGCTGTTGCTGGCCCCTGCCTGGGGGGAGCAGACAGCTCCTGTCTGTGAAGGATGGTCTGAGCTTCCCTCTGGTCTTCTGCAACATCAGAAACCTTCTTGCATGGAACCCAAGCCAGGGGGAGCAGGCTGAACTTCGCTCTGCAGGAAAAGCAGCACAGAGAAAATCACTCTTTCCCTGGAGGGCAGTCAGCAGTTACTACTGTGTATATAACATGCCTTTATCCTCTGCAACAAGGTTCTTGCTGTGCTGGATGCTGAGCCCTGCTCCGAAACTCCTGGGCTATAGAAATCCCACAGCCAGAGGATGGAAGCAGGAGGAATTGCTGCCCTAATTCTGCAGGTGCTCAAGACCTGGAGATGTCTCCTGAAATCACGGGGTGAGTCTGTGGCAGAGTCTCAAGCTGCACCTTTGCCCACCGCTTTCAACACAAGACTTCTTGACCAGTTGAGTTGTCTTACTTTGCCAGCCTGGTCTGGAGCTTCTTGTGGCTCAGCTTTGCCAGTTCCCTGGCATCTGACTTGCAGCTGAGTTAGTCTGTACACAGAGGGACCCGTGCCCAGATTTTGCTAGGCACAACGGTCAGCATGTGCTTGTCCCTGCTGACCACCACTCTTGGCCCCAGACAAATCAGGAGCAAGCTGTGCAAAGACCTTTTGACTCTGAATGACACCTTGAAGACACGGGTGCGTGGTCAGCTGCCTGGGGGACAAGGCGGGGTGAGTGCAGCCCATGTCTCAGGGATGAATGCGAGATTTCATAGAAACATGTTTACAGCAACAGAGATGCCATTAGCTGTCTGCTTTTTTTCAGGGCTCCTGCTCCAAGAATCTGCTTCTTGGAAAGCACACAAAAAGCCCAGCTGGGCCCAGAAGGAGCTGCTTTGGGAGGAGAAGACAGAGGATGATAATGCCAGGAGAGTTTGGCCAAAGCCTGTGAGGCAGACCTGAACTGCAAGGCCTGGCCTTAGCCTAGGAAAGAGCAAAGTGTGGTTGTGATGGTCTGTGGACCTTGAGTTAAAACTGAAGCTCTGGAGAGGGAAAAAAAAAAAAAAAAAAAGACCTTTCAGGCACCCCTGTTCCTGATTTGTAGAGGGACCCACCCCCACTGTGCGGCCACATCAGCCCTCCCAGCTGGGTGTGCTGGTGGCACAACATGGCACACAGCCGCCAACTTCTCTGTAGAAGAGTTTAAAAAAAAAAAAAAAAAAATCACACTAGCAGAGGTTTTTCGGCAGTAGCCCTGCTGACCGCAGCGTGAACAGTGGGCAAACAGGAGCTTGCAGCAAGACCTGGTCTCCTGGGCTTTGCCTTTGTCCTGAGTGCGGAGAATCACCCCTGGCTGGTGACCAGCACCCAGCAGAGCCCGTCCTCTGCTCTGCTTTCACTGACACCATGCGGAGGGATGCTGAAATCACACTGGGGTAGCCCTGCCCAACATGTCCATGGGATGGGATCCCCTTTACTCCCTCCGTCTCCACAGAAGATGGACCCACATGTTTGCAGTCGGGAAAGGAATGTCTCACCCTCCTTCCCTGCCATGCAGCAGCCAGCTGCTCCTCAGAAATGCCTGAGAGGAGCCCAGCTGGCGAGGCCCGGCCCCTGCTTTGTTCCAGGTCCTTGCAAGCATGTCAGCTATTCTTCTCTCACTGCGTGGGAGCCCAGCAGCAGGGATCACAGCCCCGCGCAGCTTGACCGTCATGCATGGGCCAGGGGCCACAGCAGAGCCCATCTGCCAGCCAGCATCCCCCGCCACACCAGCCCCTGCCAGCCCCAAGCCCGGCCAGGCTTGTCTGCTGTAGGAGCTGAGCAGCAGCCGGCAGGGTGGCCATGAGGTTTCTGAAGAGCCAGGAGAAAGTCCCCCCCACCAGGCATCACAGCCTTCACACATGGGGATGTACCACAGAAAATGGATTTAGACAGGGTCTCGAGAAACTACATAGGTCCACCATGGGGACGTGGGCAAATCATTCCTCAACAACAGAGCCCGCTCTCACCTGGGCTTCAAGCTGTCCAGTGATGGAGATGCCACAGTAACCCTCAGCTTTACTGTTCTTGCAGGGAGAAATATTTTCCTAGCACCCAATCTAAATCCTTCCTGCTTTAAGCCCACTGCATCTTCTCTGCAGCAGTCACAGAGAGCATATTATTGCCTTATTTGCTCCTACCTCTCATGTATTTCAGAATTTTATCATTGCGCTCCCCATTTCCCTCCTTCTCCGCCATCTTCTCTTCTCTAGACTAAACAAATGCAATTCTTTCAGGCTTTCTTAGAAGCTGTAGTTGTAGACCTCCAGTCAGTCTCGTTGCCCACCACTGGGCTCGCTCCAAGTAATTCACATCTTTCTTGAAACGTGGAGCCCAAAACTGAAGCCACGAGGTCTTATCTGGGGCTTTCTTAATGCTATACAGAAAGATTTCTTCACAAGACCTACAAACCCCAGCCTGCCCAGGCAGCTTTTGTTCTCTTCCATGTTGTTATAAATTTATGTTCATTTGAAAATTCACCATAACCTACCCAGCTTAAACGTCTTTTACAGATGTGCTGCCAAGCCTGTTGCTTCCTCTCTTGTACGTGTTACTGGTGGTTTCTGCCTCAGTGTAAAACTTTGCAATTCAGTGAGGTCAAATATACATTTTTTTTTCCTCCTGGATCACTTTTCCACTTGGTCAAGATAATTTTCAATCCTAAACTTGTCTTCTAAGGGTTTTACAGCACCGGTGGTGATGTAAATTATTTTGAACTTCTAAGTTACCAATTATATTATCTTCTATACTGAAACATACTGGATTCATTACAGCTCTATTAGGCCTTCCCTTATTTACTAATAAAAACATCATATAAAGCATTGCCTAAAGTCTTCATAAAGCCCAGATATTCTGCCAAAGAAAGGCATTAGGTTGACTCGATGTGAGTTGTGCTTGATGTAGCCATGATATAGGTGTGCTGGTTGTTACTTTTTACCCGATTAGCTGGGTATTTACAGGTTACTGACTGCATTTTTCAGTATTTTTTCATGAATTTATGTTACAGACTGATCTAATTCCCTTGGTCTTCACCTCTCTTTCTTCCTCCCTCCCTGTCTCCAGCCGCATTCCTCATCGAATTCTGAAAGATTGCTCCACTTTCCCAAGTAAGTCTTCTAGGGTAAACTGCATCAGGCCCTGTCATACTGGAAACATCCAAATGCTTTCACTTTGGCTTTTTTAAAAAATAATTTATATTTAAGTTCTTTGCATTTTGCCATTGAAGTAGGGTTGGGATGATGTTTCAAAGCAGTTTTAATAGTTACTTAGGCTAGGGGCTTTCAACCTCTTTGATTTGTGGCCTGATTTTCCAATAGAAGTTTCACATACATAACTGATCAAAACGCACGAGAAAGGGCCAAGTGAGTCATAACATAGGTCCACCTAAACCAGCAGCCAGTCTTTGACAGCAGCCAACAGCAGGTAACTAGGAAGGAAGAGTAAAGAGGAGGACAAGCACATGTCGCTATTTCCCTGAAATACTTTCCTTGTTGCCAGCTGCTGGTGGCCAAGAGGCTTCTTGAGCCAGATGTGATGATCGTTCTGTTTAATAGCCCTTGATTGGTTTATTATTCCATGAATTTTTCCACTCCTGTTCTGAAACCATGTAAACTTTTAGTGGTACCATATCACCAGCTGCAAGAAATTCCAGAATTCACTAAATGCGTTCAGAGACCCCTTTGGTTGGGACCCCATATTCTGTTGTTTGATGGTTGCTCCTTACTCATCTTCTCCATGTGCCTCATAAGTGTGTAGCCAGTTAGCGTCCACCTCTGACCTCTCATCACTGTGAAAAATTCACTGTTTACTTCTATCTCTGTTTTCTGGTTTTTTAACCTTTGTTTTCTTTAATTCACAAGACTTTCCCTCATCCTGTGTCAGTTCAGGTTCTTGAAAAGCCTTTGGGCAGGAGTATACTGGACCTTGCTTTTCTTCCTCATCTTATGTAGCCCTCCCTCCCCCAAATAGCTGAAGGACTGTAAACTGTGTCCGGCTCTCCTGACACTTCCAAGTAAAGCGAAGGTCTGGGGTTTCTCATTAGCATCTGTGTAGCTGCACCAGATGTCAGCTGTAGCTGAAGGAGTGGGTCTCTGCTGAGAGCAGGCGGGTGTAGCGCAGGGACCTTCACTAGCATGCAGCAACTTAAGGCTCAGATCGCCTTTGCCAAGTAAACAGCTGAAGTGGTGTAAGGCACTACCCCCAGTGCCCCGTTAGAGTTAGCATGTCCTGACACGCTCTGTGCCTCAGGCTAAGCGCTAGCTCACAGCCTGGCCTTTTATCACAGGCTTTCCTTCACCGGTGGGTTAGTCCAATAGATTCAGTTGTGAACAGCAGCCAAGGCATGGCGGCATGGCTACACAGCCTGTTCTGCTGCTATGGGGATGGTGATTTCCAGCCCACGGGGCAGGGAGCCAGCTGGGGCAGCACCAGCATAACTCAGGGCAGTCAGTTTTGCTGGAAGAAGAGCCCTCAAATGGCCTCCGAGCAAAGCCCTGAGTCCGTGAGCCCCATGAATGTGCGTTGCTGGCTGAGGCCAAAGCGTGTTCTATTAGAGTAGCAGCAGGATGCCCGAAGTAAACCCTGTTTGTGATGAAAGGAAGGCAATTAAAATTCCACTTCAGCTGCCTTCCTGTCCCACTTCCTAACCTTCCAGCGGCAGGTGATTAGCAGGGCCTGCCTTCTGCTGCCCTCGCTCAGCTGTGCCAGCGGCACCCCGCTGCAGGCGAGCACTGCTGCCGCAGCGCGGCCAGCTGCTGGCACGGCTGCGGAAGCACAGCAAGGACACTGTGATTCAGCTGTCAAATTTGTCTCAAGTTAACTTAGAATGAGCTCATTTTTTCAGTTTTCAAATCATTTTACTCTTCTCTTATCAAAGCTCTTGCCTTGGCTGTGAACACACTTGCTAGCCCTGCTGTTTAAGGTTTCCCATGTTTCTGTCCAGGATTTCCCAAACAGAAAACCAAACATGCACGCTGCACAGTGACATCAGCGTGCTCACATCATGTTACACTCCTGCAGCCTACCAGCTGCGTACAGTAGTTCATCTGTGCGTAAGAATCCTGGCAAAATACCTGCGGCCCCTTTCCCAGCCAGACAGTCCTTTAAGGAAGACAACCCTGCAGGACACAGGGAAGCCCTACCATATCTACAGGTGCCCGGTCTTCATACCGCTTCCTTTGCGGTCACAGGTCAGCACAGGGATAAGTACACGATATAGACCTTAGTTTCATGCCGCAGTCTTGATGTCCACACACACTTTACCATGAATAATCACTTTGGAATAATGAGCAGAAAAGACTAGAAATGTTCTCCATAGTTTAAAAGGCAGCTCTAACAATTACACTTGGGTTTTTTTAAACAAGCACTAGTTTTTTTTTCCTACCATCTCCTCTAGTGAAGGGGATGGCTACAACATGCCATTCGGATTTAAAAAAAAAAAAAAAAAAAAAAAATCCCCGAAACAGTAATTCTCACCCAGTAACATTACTTACTTCTAGTTTACTAGAGGTGCTCTGCAGAAAACACTAGCAGAAACCAAAAGCATGCAGGAGAAGCTCATGCCTCAAAGGGAAAACCGAGCACTTCGGTCACCCTTGAGGTTAAGCAGATAGATTGACACTTCTGACCAGAACTAGACTTCCCCCCTATCCTATAAACAAGTTTATTGCTTTAGAAGACATCGCTGGGAACTAACTGTATTAGCAGGAGAGAACAAGCAAGTGGTTTACCCTTCCTCACCAGTCAAAGCAACAGCTGAAGTGAGGTCAGCCAAAAGTACTGCACCTTGTTTATTTTACAGAAATAAATCCCACCCCCATTGCCGAGTCTACAGTTTGCTTTGGCCTGAAGCTCTTGGAGGTAGCTGACCCTGGGCCCCACAACCTGCTAGAACCGTTTTGTAGGTGGGAGTTCCCCTAGCAGTGGTTTGCCGATTGTCTTGGGCATCAGGTGACTAAGTGATCGGCTTTCTTGTAGAGCAGGCTAGTGTAAGCGTAAGGATTATGCTGAAGGGGATGTGCAAGGCAGGAAAGGAATAGCTCGAACAGGAGCTTAGATCTCTTCAGAAATGGGAAGAGTTTGAAACATTTACTAGCGGCAGATCAAAAGCAGAGAAAGTGAGCAGCTGCTCAAACTAAAAACTGCATCAAGCTCATGCTCTCTACTCCCCCAGAAGCGAGGAGTAAATCACATTGGGATCAGCACTCCTCATTGATCGGTGTTTTTCCAGACAGATCCCTCCCTCAGCCTATCTACTGACCCTTTGAACTGAAGCCGATCTGAGGACACAAGTTCCACAGTGGTTTTTTTAAGTTAGGTTTATTTAGCAATAGAAGTATGTACATGTAAGAGAATCCCCTGCAGCACGAGACATGCACAAAGCAGTGAGGGACTGAAAGTGGTGCTGCTCAATGGCCTTCCTTATCACCTGTCATCCCACTTTACTCGGCAGCAGGGCCAAGATTACAAAGGGACAGGCGAGAAATTTATCAGTCCACGTGGCAGAGTCTTCAGGCACAGCCTTCCCAGCAACCGGTATTAAAACAAGCGGGCGCCATAGCCAAATGTCTGTTTAATGCCCTCGAAGTAGTAGCGCTGCCAGCCTTGCTTTGTTCTTTCCTCCTCACTGGCAGGAATGCCCTTGCCTTCCAAGCACACCTCCGTCTCGCCACCTTTGTCAGTGAAGTTCAAGGTAATTGTTGCAAAGTGCCCTAGAGGAACCAAAGCAAATCTGTCAGCAGTGTGCAGTGTAGTATATGCTGCCTCAAGGAGCTGCTCTGCTCCTCCTCTCACACAGCACCACTTAAAAGACTCCTCAGGCTCCTTCCCAGAGGATCTATTTATGACAGCTGCAGGCCTTCCTCAGAAATAGAGGGAGGAGAGGGCTCCCTCTTCATGGGGTTCGATGCAGTTGCAGCCACAGCTGAGCAAGCTGCTACTTCATCCTTCCTAATCCCTGGCTGCTGCTCTAAGCAGTGGCTGATGATTCTGACCTGATCGTGTGGGATATGAAGCTGGGATAAGGCTGGTGCAGCTCCCAGAAAACCATGTGCTCCCCGATCACGAGCCAGAGTGCAGTGTGGCAAATGGGGCTGGAATTCTTCAAACATAGGTAAGGGCTGTAATACCATAGTCCATTTTTGGACTACTTACCAGCTGGCCAAGATTTAAATCTCCATTTCATAACAAGTTGCTTCTCAGGGACCTTGAAAAGAGAGAGAAAGACTGAGGAGTAATTTTTTGCAAATCCTGCAGTCTAGTAGAAAACAACTAGAATTGTGTTGATTAGAGACCCCTTGAGAAACACACACACAGAGGGAGGGAAAGAGATTTTAAGTGTCCTTTTCTTTCCACCCCTCTTCTAGGAAGGTAGGCCATAGTACAGCCCCAAACACTGAGACAGCGTCCCTGTCCAGAAGACTTTAGTGGCAGGAGGGCTAAAGAGGAAAAGGGTCAGTTACTATCTTTAACACCTCTCCAACCCCTAATAAGTAAAATTACACAAAGACAGGGCAGATGCATGACTGGAAGCCAGATTTTCTCCCCAGACTGAAGTCCCATATATTAATCCATACTATAAGGAATGCTTCAATACCCTCAGCGATTATAGATAACTATTGGGCACCAGGTAGAACTCCACAATTAGCTAACTGAAGCATTGTTACAGAATTGATACCTCAAAAATAAAGAGGCTGCCCCTGAGCAAGATACACCTGCTCCAGTTGGTACTTACTAGGTCAACAAACTCTCCTGTGACACTGCCATCCAGTAACTGAAACTTGCCTCCTTTATCAGCCTCCAAGGTGGCTTGTGCGTGGGTGAAAGCTTGGACCATCTGAAAAGAATTCAGGAGGAGGCCTGTATTACTTGGCATTATCTGCTTGCAAACTTGTTGCCCAATGCCTCCCACCCAGCTACAAAAGTTCTGGAAGAGGAGGTAAGTCAATAGTGTAAGGTCTTCATCCAGAAGAGGCAAAAACCCTGCCCTGGCCAGAAAAGCAACGTTATAGCCACTACAGCAGCATTCTGCCTGCCAAGGAAAAAGAACCCCTAGCTTTCATATTCTATGCAGTGTTCTGTAAGCCACACTTTGATTTACTCTGTTGATTCCTTAATGAAACCTAGTTCTAAGAAAAGCTCATATTTTCTGCTTTTTCAAAAAAAAAAAAAAAAAAAAAAAAAAAAGGAGGAACAAAAGACTAAGACCATGTTTAAATAATGATACAATGCTGCTCTCTCTTCTTAAACTATATAATAGTGTGCAGGAGAGGGAAGCTACTCCCGAAGTACACTTTGGTACCACCTAGCCTTAAAAGGAAAAAACAAAAACAAACCAAAAAGCACACAACTGTAAATCCCAAGAGATCTGGCCACATGCAGTAAGAGATACACCTACAGACAGCTGCTGGAACTGGCTTCTGGCGCATTAATCCTCTCTTGTCAACTGTGTGAAAAGGTGCACACGCGACCTTTAAGCAACTGTTCTGCAGACAAGCTTTCTTATTCCATTCTTACGGATTGTGAGTGTCCTACAGAATGCCTTAAAAAGCTTCTTAGGAACAACCTCCTATGTGCAAAGAACAATTCTCAGAACAAGCCTGGCATTACCTCCTGAGTAACGAATACCCGGTAGAGCTCCTCAGGAGATGTTAAGAAGGTGTCCTTCAAGCTGATCTTACATGTAGGGATCTTGACTCCTATGGATTTGGATTGCGATGTGGCAGTACTGCTGCTAGCAGCCGTCTAACAAAACGACAATCAAAACAAACACACACGTACTTTTTTCACAAAATCTCAACAAGTGGTTCACATATCCAAGAGAAAAAACAAAGGCCTTTGGTAAAGATGTAATTAGGTACAACCATATTTGAGTGTAAAAAGCAGATTTATCGCTCTGCTTGAATTAAGAAATATCATGTGCTGCAAATCGAAACAGTCAGGCCTACACCACAGATTGCCAATTCCTGAATATATATATATATATCCTATAAACAGTACAGGTTGCTCCTGTAAGCCCCAGAATCTAATACTGCGTACCTTTCTTCACAGATCCAAAAGCATGTTTGCAGTTTTATTTACCTTGCGGTCTTCCGCTTTAGGAGCCACCTGAGGTGTTGTTTCCATATGTTCACCATTCACTGTGGGCAAAATCATGCCCTGGGTGAATTCTGGAAAGACAGGAATGCACCCATGAAACTAATAAAAGATCAAGTAAACCTTTTAACTGTTCTTTGAAATACACAATCAAAAAGGGCTTCCTGGTTTCTCCCCTGCTCTTGCTAGCACCCATGACTTGAAACAACTTTAAAAAAAAGTAAACAGACCTCTTTTTACAATTAATTCTTCTTGCCCTCTCTACTCTCCACCGAAGGCCATATCAGAACCTGCCTACACTAACAGTTAGGAACTTACCGCCTCTTCCTAGCCTAGACATACCGATCACTATCTTCCACGTGTTGCTCTCAATTAATGCTAGCCTTACACTTTTGTAGCTTTTTTTCTCTCTCACTCTCCAATATAAATAGCAATCACATCTCAAATACTTTATCTTGCTGGTCTAGACAAACCAAATCAAGCTTTTCCACTTCTTTTCAGAGTGGCTCTGCATTTCTCATATCACTGTAGCACAGAATAAAGTTGCTTCTAACTCCATCTTCGATTTATCTTTTTTGACACCAGATGCCAGGACTACACACAGAAACCCAGGGGAGGCCTCACCAATGCCCTGTCCCACAGCACCAGCACTTTTATAACTCCACCAGAAGCTTCAGCCTCTTTCAGCATCATGTTTGCTTCTTCTCTAGCTCTATCACTTCTGCCTTTACCAATTATAAAACAGTTTGCTCTCTCTCTTTCCTCTTCATCTGTTCAAACTGGCAAAATTCTATTATATAGCAGAATTTTATTGTATGTGTATAATCTTGTACCCCGCAATACTTAGTTCCCACCAATTCTTATTTATTCCAGCCCACAAGATCATACAGTTCTTCCTGAATAACATTCTCATCTTCCACTGGGTGACTGCATCTCCCACCCTGAACACTAAAACGCCTGAAAAAACCCAAGGGTACAGAAATTGGATCCTGGAAAAACAGCAACCAGTGGTGGTTTGTACTCAGCAAAACTTGAGTATCTAGCACGTGTAGTGTAATACAGGTAAATGGATATAAAAAGCAACTGTAACATTCCCAGCCTGTACTAAAGCAAAGCCAAACTCAACCAAAGCACACTGATTTAACTCCAACTGCTGGAATCAGATTTATCTTCTAAAATAAAGTAATTTTAATCCAGATGCTGAGACAGCTCATTCAATGACACCAACAAAACCTGCAGAGCAATTTCCAGTTGTCAGTCATTCTCAAATCCAAGTAACACTAGATGCCTTTACTAGTGTGGCAAAAGAGAAAAAAAAGCAAACTAGAGAGAAGACATCACCTTCCAAGGGAGTAAGCAAACTAAAGGCCAGATTGCGCCACATGCAGTAACTGATACTCTGTGTCACTGGGGTAGCAAACACATTTTACTGGCTTTATTTTCTCTACAGCTGAGCTTCAGTGCATGAAGCTGAGCTTCAGCATGTGAAGGACATTCTCAGTTTTAAAACATAAATCCAAAAATACTGTTTATTATTGGGTTATCACCAAAAACAATCTTTCTGGGCTGTGCTACAGCATCTAGAGACAGAAGTGCTTCTTGCCAAATGCTAACCATTTTCAAGAGACAGAAAAGTTACTGTTGTTGCTCTGACACCTTCCTGTTGAGATGGGGTGATGAACTAATATTCACTCCTCTCGTTACCCTTCTTTAGCATTAGCCCATATGGGTTTCCATAACACCTCCCTCTCTCAGTTACATACCTGTTTTGAGAGTGCTGATGTATGTTTTCATTGCATCTCTAATTTTTTTGGCACCCTCTTGCTTCATCAGGGTCTTCAAGTTAGTGTCAGGCTCATCTTTAGCAAGGCTGACGTGGATCTAAACAAGAAGGATGAGTGCTGATTAACAAAGCCGTACTTGCACGGTCCTTTTATTACTCAATTCAACATCACAGTTAGACTGCAGCTAAACTTTCACAAGCAGCAGTGCAGTTTTATTAATCCTTCACTTCATGTCTCTCAGCCTACAGTAATGTATGCATGTACGTAAATACTTTCATGTGCTATAGAGCCCTTATATCTAGAAGACAGGAATTAATTTGATAAAGATATAATATGATGGGGAGGGCTCTTTATCAGGGAGTATAGTGACAGGATGAGGGGTAATAGTTTTAAACTAGAGGAGGGTAGATTTAGATTCGATATAAGGAAGAAATTCTTTACTGTGAGGGTGGTGAGACGCTGGAACAGGTTGCCCAGCGAGGTTGTGGATGCCCCATCCCTGGAAGTGTTCAAGGCCAGGCTGAACGGGGCTCTGACCAACCTGGTCTAGTGGAAGGTGTCCTGCCCGTGGCAGGGGGGTTGAAACTAGATGATCTTTAAGGTCCCTTCCAACCCAAACCACTCTGTGATTCTATTAACTTAAGCAGTCTCTAACACTAAAAAAGTTCTACACAAGAGTTTTAAAAAAGGTAACATGGAAGGAAATATTAATGCCGTGAGGATTCCTGTTAGAACAGCCATACAGCCAGCAGTATTAGCCTTTAGCTGTGCTTACCTCAACTTCATCGATGTCATTTTCATCTGAGAGGTTAGGAATCTCCACGTAACCTTTGTATTTCACTCCTGTCTTTGAGGTGCCTGCAATTACAATCATGTTGTTCAGATCAACATTTCTTACTCCGGTTATTGTAAAGGCAAATTTGTATTGTATCACAACACAATAGTTCCCTTTATTATTATTTCCCAAACGAGGTAAGTATCCTTATCCGTAGTCTTATACTTGAATCTGGCCTTGAAACAGGAGGGGAGAATATCACTCACCAGTCCATGCCAGCTTGATAGCCCACTCATAGAAGAAGATAAGTTTCCCTTTGCGGTTGTTAATGGAGGCCTCTCCATCCAGTTTGCTCACTTCTGTCACCTCACAAGCCCCTTCCTCACTCTCCACCCTGACAGGCAGGAGGAGAGTTTTCAGCCGCTCTGTGGACCAGTTGGAGGCATCCCGCTCCGTCCTGTGAGAAAACCAGGTGGTGTGAGAGTCTGGGACAGGCCACACCGCCAGCACACACTGGGACTACCTGGCCTTCCCCCGGTCCTTCCCTCCCTGCCCCGCTCCAACACACACAGACAGCCCTTCCCCAGGGCACCCACCCAGGCATTCCCCAGGCAGCCCCAACACACACGGAGGCGGGGGCCTTCCCGGGGCATCAGCCCGGACACCCCCACCTCAGCACCAACACACACGTAGGGGAGGGAGGGAAGAGCCCCTCCCCGGGACACCGGCCGGGCAGCCTCCCTCCACCCAGGGGCACGGGGGCCTCCCGTGGGGCCGCCCGGGCGGGTCTCGGCGCCGGCCGGCCGGGCCGCCCCACTCACCAGTGCCAGTTGTTAACGTTGGTGGCGTCCGCCCGCTGCTCGACGATCCAGCGCGGGTCTCCCTCCCCCCACTTGGCCATCGGGACCGCCGCCGCCTCCTCCGCACCGACCGCCCGTGGAAACTGCTAGAACCGCCGGCCGCCGCGCCACCTCCCGGCTTCCGTCACCGGCACGGTCCCTTCCGGCGCCCTTCCCCCGCCTCGCGCGCTGCCTGGCTTCTTGGTTCCGCCGCCCCGCCTCCAGTTGGCGCTCCCGCCCCGTCCCCGCCAGTCGACGGCTCCCGGAGCCGGCCGCGCCGCGCCGCGCCTCGCCTCGCCTCGCCTCGCCTCGCCGCCTCCCCAAATCCGGCTGCCGGCAGCCTAGCCCTCAGCAACCAGCCCAAACGCCGCACCGCCGTGCGCGGCCCGCTGGGACTTGTAGTCCAGCCCCTGTGGCAGCGCGGAGCACGCCGGTACTCGTAGTGCGCGAGCGGGGAAACGCCGGGCCGGGCTGCGGCGGGGAGACTACCCGTCCCGGCGTGCCCTGCGCGGTAGCCGCCCTTCCTCCCCTCCCCTGCCGTGCCCTGCCGGTGGCCGTGCCTGGCGCGGCAGAGGAGGCGCGGGGAGGTGAGCGGCAGCGGGGGGCGGCGGGGCCGGGAGGCGGGACCGGGACCGGGACCAGGGGCGGTGGTTCTCCTCAGGTAGCCGCTCCCCTGAGGCAGCCGCGCGGTGCCGTTGCAGATGAGCAGGGCGAGGGCGGACGAGGAGGAGTACTGGCACAGCTCCAAGTTCCGGGCCTTCACCTTCGACGACGAGGATGACGAGCTGTCACAGGTAGGGTCCGACCCCGGGTCTGCCGGGGCGCCGCGGCCGGGCGTGAGACCCCCCCCGAGCAGGCCTCCCCGTGGCCGTCTCAGCCCAGGCCTCGGCCCCGCGCTTCGCTGGGGGTCTGTGCTTCGTGGGTGGGGTGGTTGCTTGCCTTCTGCCCTGTGTGGAGGCCACCAAGTGCTCCCGTCTCGCCCCCCATGGTAGCCAATCCGAAATCTCATTAGGACCGTGGCTCCTCGCCCATGCACCAAAATGTATCTCCTGCTGGTTGAGCTGTCAGTGTCTGTGTAGGTGTTGGTGGCCTTTCGATTCCCAGTGGTGAGGAAGGGCTGCTGTGTCTGTTGAACACCTACAGGCGTAAGATGTCTCCTCCAGAAGAGGCAGTGGAAGCTGTATTCAAAGCTCTGAGACTGTTTGAGGGTAATAGGAAACAAAGCGCACTCTGCAACACTGGTGGTCTTTATACAAGCTCTTTCTTTTGTCCATAGCTAAAGGAATCCAAACGGGCAGTGAATAGCCTTCGGGACATTGTCGATGATGATGATGACGACCTTGAGAGGGTCAGCTGGAGCGGAGAACCTGTGGGAAGTAAGTGCAGAAGTACTGCAAGTTATCCTTGAGACAGAGGCAATTTAAAATTACAGCTTAAGTCATGTCATTTAGTCGAGGTCAGTAGTACTACTTGCTATCTAATCCTGCATATCTAATCTAATTCTAGTCTCAGATCACGTTGTGAGCCACTTGATTTACCTGTGTCGGTCCACTGAAAAGAGAGTGAGCAGAAGCCCAAATTACGTAAAGAAGAGTGCAGACAAGTGGAGGGAATTCACTGTGTTTTTCCCAATATGTAGCCCAGCTTAGAGCAGATATTTTGGAGGTTATGGCTTAATATCCATCATGCTCAGCTGGCCTGCAGGATTCTAGGTGATCATTACCTTCACACTGCTGCCTGAAATGTCACCATTTAAAGTTGTCTGTGCTTTGTCCCCACAAGGAGATATTCCAAGGTTTAGTGTGTGTTTATAGACTGACTCTTATGCTTGAAGTTTGAAAGAGAATTGTAAGCATTAAGCAAATGCATTTCTAGTGATGATGGGAGCAAGCTCATGACCTGCACACGATGCTGTCTGCCACGCTTTGGAGTTCACAACCCTCAGAATATGTGGCACTCGCTAGCCAGTGCCAAACAGTGAAAATTTACATTTGGATCACCTAGAGGACCTTCAAAGAGTCTATTCTTCTTGTCCTATGCTGTAGCTCCTCCCTCTGGTTCAGGCCATTTCTTTTCCCACCCAAGGTCTCTACCTATCGGCTTTTTTGCTCTATCACCCTGTCCTAAAATGTGTGTGTTGTGCAGCTGCGTGAAAAGAAGGGAAAACTGTGTCTCGAACAAGCAGGAGGGAGACATATGCACTGTTGCCAGCAGCGTCTGCACATTGTTAGCTGTTTTGTCTGTGTGGGGAGGAAAACTATCTTAGTTTTCCAGTGTTAAGGAAGGTATGCTCTTATGCTTCTGTAATTTGAGGTAAGCCAGGGATTCTCTGTCTTGCTCTGTCCCTTTAGAGCAAGGATTATGCTTTACCCCATGCAACAACATAGAAATGCTGGGTGGTCTGTGCATTTTTTTTATACAAGCCATAACCAGCTGTACAACATTGCTGAAATCAACCATTTTTGGAGGACAATGCGCAACTGTTTCACAAGCAGTACTACACGAGATTGGGATTCTGTGCACTGCATCTACTTAGTGCTGAGGGTCAAAGTTATCGGGATGTACTCATGCAGAACTGACCAGGACACACTTGGTAACGTTCCTGTTGTGCTGTAAGATCATTCTTTATAGACTGGTTTTCTCTTTCTCTGTTATAAATGACCTCTGTCTGCACGTAGGTATCTCCTGGTCAATCAAAGAGACAGCCTCCAGCAGCACTAGCTTGCTGGAGGGCCGAGACTCCAGCCTACAGAAGGGCTCTTCCTCCTATGCTGCTTTTCCCAAACAAGTTTCCTCCTACTCCCTAAGCAGCCTATTCAAAGGTGAGGTTCCTCATATACAATATGGACAAATGGGTTTTCCCTCAAGAGTGTCAAGGGGCAGTTGTGTTTTCTTATGTAAATTGTCTTCTCTTAAGTGTATGGCAAAACAGGAAAGCTCTGATCTCTCCTCAGTGTGGGAGTGTATCTCTCACTGGTCAGAAATTAGAGACTGTCTTGTGCAGAAGATCGCATGCTCCTGTGGTATGGGAGGGGCTTTTGAGATTATGGCTTCTTAAAAGCCAGGTTCCACAGAACAGCAAGGTAGAGCATAGCACTATACAGCAATCTGTTTGCATGGTGGAAAAAAGCAGGCTACAAAGGGACTGGCTTGACCCATGTGGCCTTCGTTTGATCTTCAGTACTGTAGAGAAGACAGGTTGATTATCCTTTATTTGGAGCTCAGCTGGCTGCTGTTGATGTTATAGTTGGTTCAGCAAACACGTGGTAGCAGCAGTGGTAGCATAGCTGGTTATGGGGGGAACCGCGCAGCAGGCCATGGGGAGACTTACACAGCTTGCAAGAGTTCAGCTCTGTTGTCTCACAGCCAGACGACAAACCAGCTTTTACTTTGCCTCTCTTTCTCTGGGGTGGTTTTTTACTCTCAACTTTGATAATACAGTGATAATGAAAGGCATCCAAATCACAGCCCTGGTGAATGCAGCTGTCCATGTTGCCATGGCCTAAGCAGTGCTGTGTGCTTGAGCCTCTGCTCTGCAGGTAGATGAGTGAATTCAGGCTCTCTAACCTCTCCTGGCCTCAGGAACAAGAGGGCAGATAGGGCCAGGGTGTGATATGGTTTGTGATGCCACAGGCAACTTCAAAGCCTTAGACTGCAGGCAGGTGAGCTCCAGCTATGCCAGTGTAGTGTGAATCACTATACAGAGTGGCTTGTTCTACAGTGGCACAGCTGCAGCACACTGGCTTGCAGTCTAGGCTTGTGTTCCCTCTGCAAGAGATGTTGCTGGTGAAGAGACAGTCTCTCATGAGTGTTTATTTTGATTTCAGGACGAAACAAACTTCCAAGTTTCCAGTGCCTTTCAGATGGTAAGTTTTGAATCCCTGCCTCATTTTGGGAGGGGTGCAGATTTACGTGAAACAAAACATTTCCAAAAAAAAGGGAAGTGTCATCTTCCTTATGTTGCAGAAAGAGAAACTGAATCATGGGTTGTCTGAAAGTCATTCAGTAAAGAAGCAAAAGAGTTGGCATGATGGTTTGGGGTAATCTGCTTATGTACAACTGATGCCTGTTGGGATTAGAGCAACTTTGTATTGCCATTTGGTGCTTGAGTTTGGGTCTTCTACCATGAAAACCAAGAAAAGGGCAGTTTTGGAAGTGGGTGTGAATCAGGATTTGATGTGCTACTCACCTTGCCTTTCCCTCTCAGCCCTCTCTGACACAGGAGTTAAAAACTACGCCCCAGAGCTGCGCAGACCGAAAGCTGAGTACAAGGTGAGCAGCCTGTGTTTGTAGTGTGCTGAGATCAGAGTACTGCCGGGAGAACTTCTTACTCTGTTGGTTTCATGGGAAGTGATTAATCACTACTTCAGACAGCAGAGGGCAATGCAGGGAATAGGACTGCAAAATGCAGCCTCACAGTAATTTAGGTGTTCTCTGCTTTTGCTCAGAAGTAGGGAGCTTTGCTGGGGGTCTTAGTTACTCCTTCTCCTAATGAATGGCCCAGCAGTCTGTGAAAAAGATTTCTAAATAGTGCTTTGCCTGTAAGTTGCTTTCATGCTGGGTCAGATGAATTGGCATCATGTGTGCTTTTTAAATTTTTTAGATCTAAAGGCTTCTAAATTTCTTTTTCATGAATCACTGGGACAGCACAGAGGGAGTTGCACAGAGGTGGGGTTCCAGTTGGCAGGAATGTTCTTCTCCCAGATAGGCAGTGTTAGGTGCTGCAGAATCTAGTGGATTTTGGGACTGGGTGGATTCCTCCTACTAGGTGTGAGATTGTGGCTCTATGTCCCCACGTCCAGCCAGTAACAGGACTGAGCACATATTCCCAACAGATATAGGTATGCACAATACTAACACAGCTGCCCACACAGATTAACACAGACAGAAACCAATGTCTTTACTAACAGACACATAAACATACAACACTCAAGCGTGATCCTGAGCCTCCTTTCTGTCTGACCAGCATTGAATTCCACTTGTGGAACATACACACACTCTATGGGACTCTCCAGTAGCTGGTCTTAGACATCCAGTTTGTTTTGTAGCTGAATCCCAGACCGCAGTCTCCTCCTGTTGCTGGCACCTGGACCCTTGAGCCCCTAGGGTTCACGGTCCCATTCCGGTTCCTGGTACTCAGTCACTGGCTGGTTGAGCTTGAAGTTCACTAGTGTTCATACGAACGCATACACTTGGAATAGAGAGCCCACCCACACAGAATATGGTTAAATATAGAATTTAATAGGAATATAAGACAGACTGCAGTGATCCATTGCAGGGCTCAGTCAGACAGGCACACTAACTAGCCACTTGTTTAAATGTGGCTAGCACCCTATGGCCCCTTTCCCCTCTATTTTCCCATGCTTGTTCCTGCCCAATTAATTTTGATCCCTCCCTTTCCCTGCTTTTTGTCTTTCCTGTAAACTTCTGTAACAAGCCTCACACATTTACACAACCCTCTTAAAACATTCCAGGATTCTCTTTCCCCTGTGTCTCATGCTAAGTCCTGTGCCTCTTTAGGGTTGTATGGTGTTTAGGGAAAGTTTCTTCGGTTTACTTATCTTGGAGGGTTTTACACAATGGATAATGACCTAATCTGTCTCATTTGATGGTGGCAAGGATTGGCCAAGTCAGTGTGCTCAGATTGCACTGATTAGGTTACTGGGTTTTCTCCACCTATCCTTGGCTATCTGATCCTCACCAGGTTGGTGTGTTTATGTTGATTAGCCATTAATCACATAACCTAACAGGCAGCACTTCCTGAAAGCACAGCAGGAGAAGTAAGTGTGCCCTGTTGTGTTCTGTTCTGTGCCTTCAGAGGCAGTGAAGCAGGAAGGAGAAGGCTTGTACAGCCCCTTAAAAGCAGGCAGGAGTATTGTAAGTGGGGTGGAACAAAGAAGGGAAAGTTAGTGGCAGCTTTGAAGCAGTGTCCTGACAGTGACAGGCTGAGGAGCTGCCTCTGACCAGAGGTGCTGGAGGGAGCCCTGGTGCTCAGGACATTTGACACTCAGCTATACATTGACTTGAGAGACTTGTGTGCAGTGGTCCATTAATAGGACTGGGTCAGCCCTTTTTTTCTTTAGATTTGGGCTTTTAATAAATCTTCAATGAATTTAAAATTCAGTGTCCTCAGAGCTGGTTCTGGTTACTCCCTTTCTCAGGCTCTTTTGAGGCAGAAGGCTGAATTAAAGCTGCTGGCTCGAGTGCCTCACAAAGACTTAGATGCCTTCTTGGAGTCTGAGTTCAGGAGTGGCTCAGGCCACTGCCACTTTTTATCCAGCACTTCCAGATCATAGTGTCTGCAGGGGAAGAACTTACGGTCATTGCAGCAGCGGTAGCATATTACCTTAAGATGGTCTCCCTACAGGCTTCAGTGCTCTTGTTACATTGTACTAGTCCTGTGCAACTCTCCAGGCACTTGCCTGAGGCTGTTGTCCCTGTGTTCTCCACGCTGCTGTGGAAGGCTCACCAGCAGGTCTGTTTCAATTGTAACAAGAAACTGACTCCTTCCCCCTCAGTTTTGGGTTTGTCAGTTTTGCGTGTAGTTTGTCCTTCTGAAAGCAACATTGGAGCTTTAATTTGCAAGGAGGACAACCTGTTGAGATGCACTTCTTATAAAGGATATGATGTCGGACTTTACTGAGGCAATAGAAAGACCATGTTAACATCTGAGCCTCTAGCTTCCCTCCCCACCAGCATGTAGAGTCTGAGGGCCCAGCACCTGCACCTGAACACTGTGGGGACACATCTTATCAACAGCCCCCCTGGAGCAGCTGAATGATAAGTCTGAGAAGCTACACCTGGGCCATCACTCTGATCCAGCACAAGTGGAAAGCAGCTTGGAGACTGCTGGCGTGATCTGGCCTCTCGAGGCTCAAGAGCTCTTTATTTTTCTTGTGGCAGGATTACAGCAGTGATTGGAGCCCCAAAGATACAGTCAGGCGAATGCAGAGGGGCAAGGTAAGGACTTTCTACTCCCACCTGCTTGCATGAGACGGAGGGTGGGTGGTCCTAAACTGCTTTACACTTTGCTATGCTCCTGGCTGTTCTGGGAGCAGAGCAGGGATCCATGTTGCTTGCAGCATCTAGCAGGGACGGTGCTCTGCCTGTTTGCTGCTTTGCCAGGTGGCAGTGCTGGGATCACACTGGCTCAGGAGAAGCAGGAGACCTTCAGGGTTTTATTGCGTTGTTTACTTGAGTCGTCCCCTCAGCTAGGCTCTGACAGGAGGTATCTGTACTGCTGTGTCCCTCTCTACCCTTTCTGCTCCCTGGGGCAGGGTTTATAGAAAAAATCCAAGGGTGTGGGGCTTGACTTCCCTTCTTAGTTGGTGGCAAATGGAGGGAGGAAGACGGAAGCAATCTTGGTTATGCTGGAGCTGGAATCTTAGTCTCAGCTGCCTCAATTTGCAGTGAGCACACAAGGAGCTTGTGGTTTTACTCTGCATGTGTTTCCTCAAAGGCTGAGGTGAACTAGGCTGAGAGAGGCCACAATTATGGGTTAAGAAGAAGGGAGGAAGTGTCTTACAACTCTACTTTTCTGGTCTCCTCCACGGAAGGGGCCCTGCAGAGTTCCCTTCTATCAGGGCTGATGGTTTGTGGTGTGCAGGGAAGTTTTGCCTTGTTACAAGGGTGTTTGTGCTGAACGTACAATGTCTGCTGTCCTGGCCTAGGCAGTAATGAGGGCTAACTCTGCAACCCCTGTGGACAGATTCCCAGGGATCATGCAGCATGTGGTTTCAGCTAAATGAGAAGTTCTCCGCTGGTTGGGAGGGCAGTTATTCATGTTGCTGAAGGGCTGATGGGGAAAGAATAGGTAGTACCTTGGGGGTTGGTTCAGCCTGGGGACTGTCTGAAGTCCCGTATGCCTACTTACACCTCTTCTATCTCCAGGTCTGCTCTCTAGAGAGATTTCGCTCCCTGCAGGACAAGCTGGTGCTCTTGGATGAAGCTGTGGCAGGGCATGATGGGAATGTCATTACAGCTGTGAGTCCTGTTGGGGCCATATAGGGCTGGGACTTCCTGGGTGACCCCATCGAGGGTGCTTGTGTGAATGCAGTCAGTTGGCCATCTAATCTTGCAAGATAGGGGGTTGTTCCTTACTTAAAACCAAGAAGTTACTGAAAAGTGTTAAAGCTTGAGACTGGGAAGTTCCATATTCCTGCTGGCTTTCCTGCCGTTCTGCAGAATTCATGTCAGGGTAATAACAAGGAACCTGATCCTTCAGCCTCACAGATCTTTGCAGCAACTTCTTGAAGGCCAAGGTTTAATTTGCTTATTGCAGCACAGAAGATTTGAGGGGCCTCTCCAGTTTATCTGGCTTCCAAAGCATCAGGCAGCAAACATGGGACTGTGTCAGAGCTTCCCTCATCCAGGTCTTTTAAGCCCTTGGATCTCTCATGGAAAGGTTTTTCTTTGTACATCTTGGTCTCACTTACCTAAGCTCCAGAGTAGGAGCTTAGGCAGGCATCCAGGCAGCTGTGGCCCTGGCTCACTGCTTGTCCTGTGTCTAGTGGGTAGCAGAATTCAGTTCAGTGCTGTAAGAGCTGTGTCTTCAGAGGCCCTTTGCAAAAGCTTCCCAAGGCCTTGACCAGTTTGCTGTCTGTCTGTCTTAATTCTGGTGAAGACTGATCTGGTCAGCTGAGAGCTGCCTTTCTGTGCTCACAGGTCCTGATATTCCTGAAACGGACGCTGAGGAGAGGTAAGTGTGACTGCGGCCAGGGTTTCCGTAGTGTGTTTCAGATAAGGGCGTAGGGGCTAGTTCTTTCATTGGGTGCAAGTCACAAAGAGACCATCTGGAGTATTGGTGCTTTACTGAGCATGAAATATTTTTGCAGCGAGTGTAACATGGGAAGGGGGATGGTGATGCCCACGAAGGCCCCAGAGAGGAGCTTTTAAGCAGTGGTAGGTGGTAGTGGTGATGGGGTGAATGAAAATGAATCTGTAGAGGAAGCACACTGCTGTGAATTCAGCTGGCAGCCTAGTGAACAAGCTCTTCTCCTGTGCTCTAGCCTCCAAGACTGTGCTTTGAGATGGGATAAGGTTGTCAAATCCTGCCAATGGCTTGCAACTCCATGCGCCATGCTTAGCCCCCTCTGGCTTGGTAGTGCTAACTTACTTTACCCACCTGTACATATCTCTCTCTCCTGTAGAGATCTTGTTTCGGGAGCTGGAGGTGCGGCAGGTGGCCTTGTGTCATCTGATCCATTTCCTCAAAGAGACGGGTGAGCAGAAGTTGCTTCTGGATCTGCTCAGGTGAGGCTCTTGCCCAGCCTTGTGGCAGGGCTGAGCACGCTGCTGGGAACCTGCCTCCAAGTTAATGGTTGCTTATTCCCTTTTGCAGGTTCCTAGACAGGACTGAGGAAGTTGCTGTGAGTATTCCCAGGAGCAGAAGCTCTCTTTCCTCAGTGAAGAGGGAGTGTAGTGGGCAGGGGGAGGCTGGCTGCAGAGTGTCTGATAGTCAGGCGAGAGCTTTGCATCCCCATTTTGCCCTCTGGAGTCCTGTATCTCCCAAATCCATGAGAATAGACTGTGCTGCTTTTCCCTCTCCCTCCAGCTGTCCCAGTACCGGGAGCATTTGAACATCCAGGATGTAGAAAAAAGGAGGGAATTTCTGAAAGGCTGCATTGGGTAAGAAAAAATGCAAGAGGGTGGGAGGGATGTGGGTGCTTCACAAAAGGTGGTAGTAAAGAAAATGAGACCTCTGTCCCAGTGCCACAGCTTATGTAGTTTGAGAGCTGATGTTGGTTTTGCCTCAGTGGGAGTAGGGTGTTGTGGACAAAACGTAGACCAGAGAGGAAGAATTTGTGGTGATCACTAGTCCAGCAGCTTTTGCTGCTTACTTGGGGGCAAAAATGCTTCAGGGACCTTCTGATCATTGACCCTTCAGGTTGTGAAGGATGAAAGCTTGGGTGCCTGAGCACTTGAGGAAATTGGTAGCATCAGCTTTAGGTTGTTCTGTGAGAGATGCCACATAATTTTTCCTTCTCTGGAGCCTGTCTAGGAGAGAGCCAGTTGGAGAGGGCAGCAGGGCAGGAGCTTGAGTACCTACTAGCCACTCAGGCTGGGGAGAATGGGAGGTGTTCTCCACATCTCTGTGAGGAGCATGTTTGGTAGAGAAGAGCATCCTTCTAAGTGTACTGTGTTAAGAGCTGCTGACAGTGTCTCCTTCCTCCATGTCTGGCCAGGCTGCCATTTTCAGCTGAGGATACCTCCCACATCCAAGACCATTATACCCTGTTGGAGCGACAGATCATCATTGAGGTATGAAACCTTCCCTGCTGGTCAGGAGATGAATGGGACTAGCTGCGAGATCTCTATCTGTCCCTAACTTACACCACTTTGGATCCAACCAGCCTGCCCTGGCTAGTGTAGTTTAACTGCTATCCAAGCTGCTGTGCCAGGCACATGTGTGAAATACCAGACCTGAGACTTCATGGCATCACAACACTCTCCCCAGGCCTATTCCACAGCTAGGTCAGGCAGTTGCCCTGGCTCATGTTCACCCTCTCTGTCTTCCTGTTTCCGCAGGCCAATGATCGGCACTTGGAGACAGCTGGGCAGTCAGAGATATTTCGGAAATATCCTCGCAAGGCTTCAATTCTCAACATGCCACTAGTGACCACCCTCTTCTATTCCTGTTTCTACCACTACACAGAGGCTGAGGTGAGGAGGATGTGGGAGAAGAGAAGGGTTACATCTCATCCCTGTAGCCTTCAATATGTGGGGTGATTAAGCTGGGGCACGTTAAGGAAAGAAGGGGAGGGAGGTCATATTTCATCCCTCAGAAAGACCTAGAGGAACCCAGCTCCCCTTGTCCATCTGGGACCAGTTTGGAGTCTTCTTTTGTGCTCTAAGATGGGACATTCAACCTGGGACAGCCTGTCAAGGAGTTGCCTCCTAGAAACCACTGTCTTTTACTTCTGGCTCCAAGGAGCCAGAATTGGCCCTTAATCCCATGAGGCTGAGATGTGTGATACTGGTCTTGGAAGTGCTGGAGGTGCACCAGTTGAGGATGTAGGGGAAACCAAACCAGAGGGCTAATGGGGTGGGATAGTTGCTCTCTTCTGCCAGCTGTCTCCTCCTGTGGCACTGACATGAGCAAAAAGCAGTAAAAACTTGGGGAGATTCACCCTGTGCGAGGCAAATGCCTTACAACAGGTGTCTGAACCTCTCCCGTGGCCTGCCCTGCTGCATTTGCACTGACTTGTCTGCTCTCTCTAGGGAACGTTCAGCAGCCCGACCAACCTGAAGAAAACATTTAAGGTACATGAGTCTTCTGCTGTTGTGGCAGCACTAGCTGAAAATGTGGGCAGCCAAATTGTATTTAGCGAGGGGGCTGGGTAGGAGGAGTTTGAGGGGCTCAGCACTGAGATAGGGAGGGGGGCATGGCATCCTCCTTGAGCCAGGGCCATTCTGGAGGCTCAGAAAGGCAAGTGGGAGCCGTGTGGACCCTGGCAGCAGCAGCACTTGCAAATCCCCACCTGCTGCTCTCTGCAGTGCTGGCCCTGGCCTCAGGCAGCATTTCATCTCCTTGCCTGGCTGCTGGTGTGGGTCCTGACAGGGCTGGGGGCAGATGCCATTCCTGTCCAACCCACACAGGCCTTCTGAGCTGTGCTAGTGCTCTGACTGCAGCTTTCTGTCTTGCAGATTCCTGATAAGCAGTATGTGCTGACTGCCCTGGCTGCCCGTGCAAAGCTGCGAGCCTGGGATGATGTGGATGCCCTCTTCACCACCAAGGTGAGCTGTGGAAAGACTTGCTGGGGACTCAATTCCAAGTACTGATATCTACTACTCATAGTTGGCTTGTTCTGGAGTTACCGGACAGGCTGGTTTTATTTCAGCGGGGCCCAGTACCTCTGCTGCAGGGTGTTGCAATATGTTCCTCCTCTCCCTGCCTAAGACCTCTGCTGGGCCTGGCTTGGCTGCAGCAACAAGGTCAGAGAAGGGGGCTGCTCTTGTGCTCTGTTACCAAAGGGTTCACAGCCAACCTGCACCCAGCCACTGCATGAAGGCCTCTGCCAGTGGTGCATGTGGTGACTGGTGGCGTACATTGCTGGCACTGGGGAAAAACATTTTCTTGTGGCTGGAGGGATTGCCCTTTAGGATTAACACAGGGTTTGGCTCTCATTTCAGAACTGGCTGGGCTACACCAAGAAGAAGGCACCTATTGGCTTCCACCGGGTGGTGGAGATCTTGCAGAGGAACAATGCTCCTGTGCAGGTGAGCAAGGAACCGCTGCTTATGTCCTCCTGCTCTTTGTTGGGATTTGGGGTGTGAATGATTCCCCGAGTGAGCTGCTTCCTAGCTGGGAGTGGGAGAACAGCTTGCCGAGCTGCTGGCTCTGCCAGGTGGGCGCAGCACTCAGCTGAGCAACCCATGCACCAGCAGGAAGTCTGGGTGGTAGTGAGGGCTGGGTCCTAGGTCTGACTGCAGGAGCGACAGCAGGCCCAGAGTTGTCTGGGAGCTCTCTCCCCACAGTGCATTGCCACCTTTGTTTGCTACATTAACTTTTCTTATGCTTAATCTGGCTGGCAATGGTTAACCCAATCCGTAGGTATGAGGTAGCCTAGGACTCTGAGCTTTGTGAGCAAAGCTTTACTGCCTCTGGGGTCCTGAGCAGTCTTGTCCTGGTCACTTGTTGCCTTAGGAAGGAAGGGGTCAAGTCTGTGTGACCAGCGACCTTGAAAGGTTTTGTGACCGGGGTGAGAGAATGAGGCAGGAGGTACCTGCAGAAGGGAGCTGAGACACTCTTCCTTTCCTCACAGGTGCTGCAGGAGTATGTGCGCCTGGTGGAGGATGTGGAGACACAGCTGAACCTCGCCACCAAATACAAGTGCCATGATGTTGTCATTGAGGTAGGTCCCTGCTGTGTGTGTGTGGAAAGATGGGACAAGAACCTACTTTTTCTCCCTAGCTTTCCCATGCTCTGCCATGTGCCACTGCTGTCATGTGCCTGGTGAGGTTTGTTTATCCCTGTGGCCTGGGAGCAGTGATAGGGTTCCCAGTGGAAGCCAAATGAGCCAGGAGAGTGGCTCCTAGCATTTGTGCTGTGGTGGGAACTTGAGGGGGGATTGAAGAGTTGCCCTGCTCATCTACAGGGCACCATCTAACTGTGGAAGTGTCCTCTTCACTCAACTGGGGGCTGGTTTTGCTGTTTATCTAGACGTACAGGGATCTAAAGGATCGCATCCAGCTGACAGCATATAAATGCAAGGTGGAGCGAGGCTCTGCAGAAGAAGAGAAGATAAACAGCATTCTCAACAACGTGGTAAGAAACGCCTACTTCTTCTTCCAGAGACTCTCATCAGAAACGGCTGTAGATTAGGTGTAAGAGCATAGCTGTCCTGCATACTTTTTATCCCTGCTGAGAAGCTAATCTTATGTTTGGGGTTGTGGTCAGCGTAGGAATGAAGGGTGAAGCTGATAGAAATAGCACCCTCTGGCCATAGTTGTCCTTGTCAGGGATTGGAACTCGCTAACTTGGCCCTTGAGGGTTCTGTGTTCAGCACTGATGTTAGTCATGTCTCGTTCTCTCTTTAGCAAATCCGATGGAAGAACTGAGCACCCGCAAAGCAGCCTGCTTGGCCGTTGCCTTGCCAGTGAAAAAGGAAACTGCAAAACCCAGTCCAGTGCCAACAGAGCAACTCTGTTACTACTCATTGCATGATCAACGTTCGTCAGTGACAGTGGGTGCCCGTGGCTTATGGGACAGTGGCATTCAGGCTGGTTGAAGGCAGCTGCTTGCTCCAATGTTGCCAGCAAAACCATGGTACTGATCCACCAGGGTTGATTCTTTTTGGAATCTGATTCTCTTTGACTTGGCTGTAAGCCAGGCATTGCTTTTGTTTACAGAGAGAAGTTGCTGGGCACAGCAAGGTTACATTTGCTCTGGGTGGTGCCTGGGCTTATTCTTGCAAGAGGAACAGGTCAGTCATGCTCGTGGGTCTCTCCACCAGACAGTGCTGACCAGTCCCTGTAACACTCAAGGTGGCTTGGACATCACCAGTCATGGCTGTGGCTGGAGTAAAGCCTACTGGACTGTGTTCTCCCTGCATCAAAGAGTGTGTTGGGGGAAGGGACCAGCTGCACCTTAAAGCTCATTTTTTTTCTGTTGGTTTGTTCTGGCTTACCCTAGAAGAGGTGTTGTATGAACTCCTGCAGAGAGCCAGGACAGCAGCCTCTGCCAGTATCCTTGTGCTGGCTCTCTGCAGCTCTTGGAAGATCTCTTTATCAGGGAAGAACAGGCACCTAGTGTGGAGCTGGTCAGCGCCCTGCTGGGTTGGATGGAGAGCAAGGAGGGACCCCTCTCAGTTGGCACAAACCTGCTGGCCCCAGCAGCTCTTTTCTCTGAGGGTGTTATGCCAGGAAGGATTGAACTGCACTTTCTCAGAAACACAACTCCTCAGGCAACTGCTGGCTTCATCCTTCCAGACCTCACTTCAATTCCTTAAATAAAGCTGTCTCTTTCTCCTTGGGCTGTTTATTTCCTTCCCACACTGAGCACTTTGTCACTCTGTGTGCTAATCCTGAGCAATTTACCAGACCGCCCACAAGGTGAGTATGCAGGGTGTTTTCTCATGTCCTGAAAAGCACAGTGCACACCACCATGGAGTGGCTTTGCTTGCAGCAGTACCTTATTTCACACCTTCAATGCCATCAGCACAGATGAATTAATTTTAATGTTGTAGGAGAGTTTGCTGCCGCAGGGGCACACAAAGGTGAAGGTTATATGTAGCGATATACCAGTCTGAGGGCAGGTTTGGGTTCCAGCCTCCCTGCTGCACTGTGCACTCTCAATTTTTTTCTGTTGGTATTTGGTTTTTATTCTCACAGAATCATTTAGGTTGGAAGGGACCTCTTGATCATCTAGTCCAATCCTGCTCAAGCAGAGTCACCTGGAACAGGCAGACCAGGACTGTGTCTATTTGGGTTTTCAGTATCTCCACAGTTGGAGGCGACTCGGTGTCTCTGGGCAACCTGTTCCTGAATTTGACCACCCTCACAGTAAAAAGGTGTTTTCTTGTCTTCAGATGGACTCTCACGTTTCAGTTTGTGCCCACTGCCTCTTGTCGTCGCTGGGCACCACTGAAAAGAGTCTGGGTCCCTTTTCTTCATTCCCTCTTATCAGATACACACATTGATAAGATCTGCCCTGAGCCTTCTCCAGGTTGAACAGTCCTAGCTCTCGGCCTCTCCTCATACAAGAGATGTTCCAGTCCCTTAGTCATCTTAGTGGCCCTTTGCTGGACTCTCCGGTATGTCCGTGTCTCTCTCGTACTGAGGAGCCCAGAACTGGACACAGCACTCGATTTAGAGAGGAAGGATCACCTTCCTTAACCTGCTGACAACATTCATCCTAAGGCAACCCGGGATGCTGTTGGCTAGGGTAAGGTTTGCTGCCAGGCTCTCCCACATGCCCCAGCCAGGACATTGCTTGGCTGTAGGAGTTGGAATGGTGGGATTTATGTCAGGAGCAACGGCAGAAGCTGAACATACCCTTGGAGGAATCTGATGAAGCCATAAAATAAATCTTCACGCCTGTATTCTCCAAGCATGGGTCCTGGATGCCCCTCTTGTGGTATGACCAATGATACAGATGTGTAAGGAGATGTGTAAGTCCAGCAGCAGGGGAGCCGTGATCTGGCTATGCCTACTGATCCCTGACCTCGGTGCGCAGCTTGCAGGATGCGGTGCTTCTGACCTGTGGGCATTGGCGCTGCCAATGTCCCCAGCAAAGCAGGACCACTTGTAACAGAAAATGCTGATGTGCCACATGGAATGGGGCTAGTCGTTTAGTTGTTCCTCACACCCCAATACTAGAAGCTGGGTACCAGCTTTGTGAGCACCTTCCAGAGCACCAGGACACCATGGCTGGTGTAAGTGTGTGATTGATTGTGCGTGGTGCATGAGGGAACATTTGTCTATAAGGCAGCATCTGGGAGCCCCAACAGTTATTCCTGGGTTCCTCTGAGGCCGCAGCTCACAGGTGACCCATGACTACTCTTTGTGGGCAGGAAGAGGAGGATTTCCCGGGAAATGCGTCCTATGGCTGGGGAGGGTGGGGTTTATGTAAGTAATAAATCTAAGATTACTGTAGAGCTGCTGGTTTTGGTTGGATTTTTTTTTTTTTTAGCAATGTGGCAGGCACTGCCCAGCTGGTGCAGATGATTTTGGGACAGCCTCAGTGGGATACAGGTTTCCTCTTTAATACCTGTCCGAAGCCCTGTGTGCTTCTGGCATGTATCTGCTTTTAGGCAGCACAGTCCAGCTGATGAAGTAGATTGTGGATAGAATTTGCATGAAGGTAGCAAAATGCTTTTTTTTTTTGCTTCCTTTGGAAATTCAACCCACCTGCCCCCACTGGAGAGGCCAGCCGCCTTCTGGTTGAGAGCACCCTTTCCCCATGAACACGTGTGGGCAGGAGCTGGCATAGAGACATGTTCAACCCCTGCCCTCTTAGTTTTTTCATGCTAACCTAGCTGCTGGCTCTCGGGGTGGCACAGCTGTACCCAGCAGGAAAAAAACAGACTGCTGCAGTGAAGGTGGTCCTCCCCCATGATCGATTTCTGCTTTCTTCTGTGCTCCGGGGGATGCTGCGGTAGCTCTGGAAAAGCCCATGCTCCCAGCTTCCCCAGATGAACGTGTGCAATTCTCCACTAACCAGGCACTCCTCGTGGCAGCGGCAGTGCCCAGGCTGGGCTGGCTGGGTACCCCCAGGGGTCTGGGCTTGCTACCCCCACAGGTAGGGCTGGTGCCTGCTACACACCGGGGGACATGAACCAGGACAGAACCTGAGCGGGTGGAAACTTGGGGTCCTCATTCAGGCCGCCCTTGTTCCTCACGCCGACTATGGTGCCATGGGCACCAGCAGGCTGCGGGTGGTGAACAGTGCAAGACAGGACTCCAACCACTTGTGATGGGGCATGGGGTCATTTTTGTCCCTGATAAGCTTGGCTGAGGGCGTTTCAGCCCGTTGGTGCCTCTCACCCCACGGGAGCCATGCCTGAGTTGGGTGAGCTGCAGACAGCCTTAGGGAATGGGCCAGTTTTCACCTCTCTCCATCTCCAGTGCAGGTTTGTGATACACTGAAGTGTGCTCCGGGTTCAATCAGGGGACACAAGTAATTCAAATAGCTCAGCAGTGTCCTGCTCTGGCCAAGAGCACTATACATTTGCCTCATGTCAGGCTAAATGGTGCACCAAGCTGTCCTCTGCTGAAGCAGGCAGGGCTGGGAGGTGCTGCTCCAGCCACCTCTAAACCCCCAGCACCTTTGCTGGCTGAAACACCATCTCCTTAGCAAAGGAGGGAATCAGCTGCTCTGGTTTTCAGAGCTTTCTGGGCTAGTCCTAGTCACTCTGCTGTTGTGACGATTGCCTCATACCCCTGAAAGCATCCCAAGCAATAAGGCAGGTCCTGGGCAAGGGTTCCCACACCTGGATGCTGCTGAGCTGGCCATGCCACGACATGGGGACTTCATAGCAAATACATGCAGGGAGAAGAAGCTGAGAGGCTGCTCAGCTGGGGAGGGCAGGAGGCACAGTATTGGCCTAGGAAAGCTGAGGGCGAATGAAAAAATAGCTTTGAACTGGAAAACTGAACCCACTTGCTGAAGGTTTGATTTTCTCATTACTTCCAGCCCAGGAGCAGCTCCAATGAATCTATCCCAAGTGCTGTGCCAGCAGCTTGCAGGTGGCTGGGCTTTAAAGTCCAGCTGGGACTTGTGTGACAGAGAAATGTAGCGTCAGAGAAAGCACAGGTTCAGACGTCCACTGATGCATTGTGTTCTCAGTGGCTGCGTTGCATGTGGGGACCAGCCAGTTTTCTAGGTCCCGTGTCGGCAAGGAGAAACCCTGAGAAGGTGTAAGGGACGAGGCCCAAGTGACTGTGCTGTGAGCACAGACAATGCCCCCAGGGAAAGCTCCAGAAGCCAGCCACGGGGAGGGACCCAGTGTCACTCTCCTTGACTGACTAATGTCTCAACCACTCCTGAAACCGGGGTGAGAGAAGATTCTAGAAACCTTGGACTGGGGCCAATAAATAGGGGCGCACACGAGCCTCCTCGGGGCGCTCTCCACACCAACACCCCCCATTGGCAGGTCTGACGCTGGATCCAGGACTGGTGATGTCTCTCTCTCCTGCTTCCCAGCTCTCTCTTTCTCTCTCTCTCCCCCCCCCTCCTCCTTCTTGCTCTCTGCTTTTGATGCTGCTAAGTAACACAAGGCCTACCTCAACTCCTCATAAAGCCGCTTAGCTTGTATGACATATTAAGACACAGAGGGTTGATGCTTGTAGAAGTGTTCGTGCCATTAAAGTCAATGTTCGAGTTTGGACCTTGAGCGTTATCTCACCTTAACCCACACCGAGGGGATTTGCGGACCTCAGTCACTCTCCCCTTCTCCTAGGTGGGACGTGACATATTAATTGGCGTCACGGACAGGATCCCCTCGGTGTTGGAAGGTCCTAAGGGATACCGACTCTCCACCCAGTGAGTGCGGGCGGGGAGGGCCGGGAAGTGACCTCTCAGCAAGAAGCCGGGAGAAGTTTGAGCAGTGGCAAGCCATGGCTGCCCGGGAAATGCCGGTGCTTGACTGCTCCCCTGTTATTGAAAAGTTAAAGGAATATGAGGCATGCCCTTCCCCACCAGGGATGGCATGGGCCCATATTAGTTGGCATGACCCAAAAGCTGTAGCAGATAAATTTACAACAATCATGAAGGAACAAAAGGTGTGACTGGGAAAAGGAAAAGCGAACTAACGATGAAATGGTTGAATCCTTACAAGAACAAATAAAAACCCTGCAGGGCCAACTAGCCGCTGAACGTAATACCACTCAGCGACTCCATGCGGCCCTGTCAGATGCATTGGACTGAGAGAAAATTTTGCAGTCCGAATTAGAGGAAGGGGGACAAAAATCTCCCAACCGGACAGATCTTGTTTCTGTTCCGGATAGTGTTCTGGGATTTACAAGCTTGGCACAGATGGCCGAAAAGCAGAGCCTAAGACCTTTGTACCCAAGTAAAGAGCTAGAAATTGAACAAGAAGTATTTCACCCCAAGAATGGGGAAGTGGTGATGAGGCCAGTGATTAAAACGGAGACCACTGATGACGGCCAAGGTGGGGGAGCTCCACAAATTACCACCCAGACGGTGCCGTACTTGGCAGCCAAAATGTCAAAGATCCAAGAAAAATATACCAGGTTGGCCCAAGAAACTGAAACGGAATATGTATGGAGAGTATCGCTAACTGGTGGTGACCGGGACCTGTTGTCGGAAGATGAGGCCCAGGGGTACTGGTGGCCAGGGGTTTTCCTAACTACTGATGACCCCAGGGAGCCATGGTCATTAACCCAGTGAGCTGCCTATTGGGCAGGGGGTCTAGACCCCTTGGAAAGGGGAGATTCTCTGTGTATTGAAACTCCGACCACAAACCATTTGATCGAGAGTTTGCAAAAGGCTGCTTGTCTCCAATTAATGCATGATAGGCGTTTGGTCCCTCAACAACCTTCCCCGATGTTATTAATTGCTAACCCCGACAGAATTACTCCCCTAATCCGAGGTTTACCTGACTCCTTGAAACTACATGCAGTGCAACTGCAAGATCACTTGCGGGATGCACTGGCCCCATGAGGAGGGAGACAGGCACGAGGAGGGCCCATGACTTGGTGTCGTGGTTTAACCTCAGTCGGCAACTGAGCACCACGCAGCCACTCGCTCACTCCCCCCCACCCGGTGGGATGGGGGAGAGAATTGGAAGAGCACAAGTGAGAAAAACTCGTGGGTTGAGATAAAAACAGTTTAATAATTGAAATAAAATGATAATAATAATAATAATAATAATATAATAATAATAATAATAATAATAATAATAATACACAAAGCAAGTGATGCACAGTACAATTGCTCACCACCCACCGACCGATGCCCAGCCAGTCCCCGAGCAGCGGCCCCCCCGGCCAGCTTTCCCCAGTTTATGTACTGAGCATGACGTCACATGGTATGGAATGTCCCTTTGGCCAGTTTGGCTGTGCCCCCTCCTGGCTTCTTGTGCACCTCCAGCCTTCTCAGTCGGTAGAGCATGGGAAACGAAAAAGTCCTTGGCTAGTGTAAGCACTACTTAGCAACAACTAAAACATCGGTGTGTTATCAACTTTGTTCTCATCCTAAATCCAAAACACAGCACTGTACCAGCTACTAGGAAGGAAATTAATTCTATACCTGCTGAAACCAAGACACTTGGGGAGACAATACTGTAAAAAGTTTAAAGTTATGGTTCAGTTATCTACCCAAACCCCAATCAATCCAATCGGATAATGGAAGCCACTTTACTGCTGGGGTGGTTCAAGAGTGGGCACAAGGCAAAGGAATCCAGTGGATCTTCCACACTCCATACTACCCCCAGGCAAATGGCATTGTCGAGTGCACCAACGGACTCTTAAAGCGGGCTCTGAAACCTCACGAACCTGGGTGGGCACAGTGACTGTCAGATGCAGTATATAAAGTTAGGAGCCGCTGGGGAATTAACGGGTGCCCATGACTCACCGTGTTCTGTCCCAAGCCTCTGTCCATACTTCCCAGAAAAAGGGAGGCTAAGGACCCTGTGAACCCACTCCGTTACCCGGGACAACCCATTCTGGTGGACCTACTGATGGTGGGAGCGGTGCCTTTAACCTTAAAAAAGCCACTCAATCTCTATACTTGGGTAGCCACCAACGCACATGGGAAGGACTACCGAATCCATACCCAATGGATTGTCCCATCCTATTAATCATTGTTCGTCCTTATGGATATATTTTGCAGGTTGCCAGAAGCCCACCGTGGGACTTATGTTTTCGGTTGTTGAGTGGGTCATTCTTTGCATTGTTTGTCTGATTTTATTAAGCTTGTTGTGTTTCTTTACTAGAGAAAGATGGTGTGGGAGAAGTTTATATTCTTACTCTGTGAATGTATAATCTTGTTTCAACCAACTGGGAATTTGAATAACCAACCCAACTTGGCATGGGAGCTGATTATTGGCTTTACTCGAATCTGGAATTGAACAGACCAAGGTCTTTGTATGGACCTCCCCACATCCACGTCAGCGGGATTTAAATTCGCCATTATTGGCCAAATTTTTCACGAATTCTAAATTCGAAGCTAGAAATGTTAAACCAAAAGTGCATTAGAAATCCACACGGGAAAGGAAAATGTTTGTGGGGAGTGGACTCATCCCCATTCCAAGAATATAGCGGGACAACTTGGTATACACCCTCTCCAGTGGCCTACCTATTTCCAATTAACACGACCTGGAGAGACATGTGGAATGCTACCTGTTGGAAGCAACAACTCTGTAAGGGAACTACAAGCGCTGCCCTCGCAGCCCAGAAGAATTGGACATTATGTCCCCAGGAAGTGAAGATCCCTTGCAATCTTGTACTGAAATGGACGTGGTGTTCCCGGGAGGTGGAGGTCCCCTGTAATCTGGTACGGTGGTGGGACTCCCCGCCTCACGGTGAGCCCCTACATCACGAATATAAAGTCCCATTCTCCCCCGGTTGGTGTGTTCAAATTCCTAATAAGTGGGGTGGCTATGCCCACCATGATCGTTCTCGTTATGAATATGCTTGGTCCCTTAAACATTTCTTATCCAGTCCAGATAATATAATTCATATACGCAAAATAAATCCCCTACCCTATGAAAATACTCCTCTAATGAATTGCTGACAAACATTTAGCTGTGATTCGTTATGGTGGGATCCAATAGAAACCTGGTACGTACCAGAACTACGAATCTTTATTCGAGATATGTGTATTTGTTGGGGTTTTTCGGTACCAGGATTTAAGCCTGGAGATCCCATGTGTTATTGAAATGTTATCAATCAAGAAACCGCGTTAAAATGCAGAGTTATGCTCACCCATGAAACTAAGTGGAATCTTGCGTGGGAAGGGGAAGCCAAACTAGCCGAATCTTACAACCCATCAACATGCTCCACTGCTAAATATCCATCCCCTCAGGGTACCTTTTGGGCATGTTCAGATGGGAAGATGTACTCACACCTGCATGTACATGAAATGGCAGGTTTATGCTGTGCCACCGGGATTCCCTCAATGTGCCCTTCCAAAACATTTGATTTTATTAATTCAACCGAAAGAAACGAGATACTCAAACACCCCAGTCTGCGCCTGAGTGGGCAGTACATGGAGTCCGAATACGTGATTATTACACCTGGGGCATGACAACATCTCTGATGCTAGAAAATATATTCACCCCATATGTAACTCTTAAAAGACACCAGTTTGTGTTAGAAAATTTAACCTGGCAAATGCATGTCTTGAGTAATTGGACCACACATGCTTTTGGAGAATTAAATGTACAAGTACAACAGGTGCCGAGGATGGCCTCGCAAAACTGCTTAGCCTTAGACATGCTGCTAGTTAAAGAACGAGGTGTGTGTGGAGTGCTAAACCATACGGCTGGAGAATGCTGCGTTACCATACACAATGCTACGACCACGATCGAGGAAGCCCGTCAGAAGATGCAGGAAATCACAGCCAAGACAGAAGACTTGTTCCAATCAATGTTACCTAGTGATTGGAAGGGGGATTGGAACCCTGCCTCATGGATTTCAACTTTGCTCAAAAACCTCAGACTCACGGGATGGTGGGATTGGATAGTGGAAGCTTTAGTAATGCTTTTGTTAATATTAAACGGTCTAGCTATCAGCTTTGCTGTAATGAGGTGCCTAATTCACCGCTCCTTCTCTTCTATCTCCTCCTCTCTACGATATGTCCAGATCACCACCATCGAAGAGGACCTTGGAGTGTTTGAGCCACGGGGTGGTGTAAGGGACGAGGCCCAAGTGACTGTGCTGTGAGCACAGACAATGCCCCCAGGGAAAGCTCCAGAAGCCAGCCACGGGGAGGGGCCCAGTGTCACTCTCCTTGACTGACTAATGTCTCAACCACTCCTGAAGCTGGGGTGAGAGAAGATTCTAGAAACCTTGGACTGGGGCCAATAAATAGGGGCACACACGAGCCTCCTTGGGGCGCTCTCCACACCGACACCCCCCATTGGCAGGTCCAACGCTGGATCCAGGATCGGTGATCTCTCTATCTCTCTCTATCTCTCTCCTGCTTCCCAGCTCTCTCTTTCTCTCTCTCCCCCCCCGCCTCCTTCTTGCTCTCTGCTTTTGATGCTGCTAAGTAACACAAGGCCTACCTCAACTCCTCATAAAGCCGCTTAGCTTGTATGACATATTAAGACACAGAGGGTTGATGCTTATAGAAGTGTTCATGCCATTAAAGTCGATGTTCAAGTTTGGACCTTGAGTGTTATCTCACCTTAACCCACACCGAGGGGATTTGCGAACCTTATTCACTCTCCCCTTCTTGTAGGTGGGACGTGACAGAACGGCTGGGGTCTCACGCTGCAGGTACAACCCTGGCAGGTGCTGGGATGGACTGGGATGCTGCGTGGGTGGAGACAATGTCCCTCTTCTAAATCCTCGCTTCTGATGCTTGTCCTTCTGGGCCAAGATGTGGGACATTACAGAGCCTTTCAAGTCCTCTCAGGCTGATGAAGCAGTAGAACGTGAGGAGGCCTGACAAGACCTGACAAGGCGCCGCAAGGCCGTGAATGTGTGTGCCCATACCACCTTCTTCTGCAAACTTACCTCAGGTAAGGTAGAAACAAGCTCCTCACTGTCGGTAAAATGTGCTGGCTGGGTGACATAGTCATGTCAGGGAGAAACCTTGACGTGCCAAACTCTTCCCAAACTACTGCATCTTTACTGAGCTAAAACGTGACACAGGCACATCACTTGTCATTCTGGTGTTGGTCTAAACAGCATGAACGTGTCACTGGGAAGGTGGCTGGTCTCTGTAGGGCATTTCTTGCGTGGTTCACACCAGCTCTGTATAAAGTTAAGCATTATATAAGTATTCCTACACAATGCTACAGTTTGTTAGCTTTTTATCCGGTTCTGCATGGTTAAAAACTCACCTACTGTTTGTACCCACACTTGTCAGTCACTGAACACGTGCATTTGTATAAACTCAGTCAGTCAGTCTTAAATCACTTGGACTAGTTTTCCCCTAAGAAAACAAGGGAATGGAGATTGTCTCTAGCACCAAATCAGGGTTTTATCCCAGAAACCTTGTAGTGCCCAACACTTGTGACTTGTTCCTGCCACTACTCTATATCATTTATAATGAGCCAATCGTCCTCCACTAGCATGTGCTGTCCCATGCCCCTTCTCAGCAGCAGCCTCTGCTGTCACTAGTCTATCGTCCTCATGCTGACTTGTCCCTGAGCTTGGTCATTGTGTGGGTTGATGTGTCTGCCAGGTATCAGCTCTTAATTGCTGAGCTGCTTTACAGTTAGCGGCCAGTTAGCCTCAGCATGGGTGGTGTGTTTTGGGATGGGGACACCAGGCTCCCCGGGGTCTAGCCCCAAGCCCCATGGAAGCTGTGCATGCCAGGCTGCAGCCATCAGCTTCTGCCTCTCTGGCAATCCCATTGGAGAGCAGGGACATGAGTTGGGCTGGACGCAAAGAGTGGGGTTGGGATGTGCTATCCAGACATGTGGCATGGGACCCTTCCTGGAAGGGTAGGACTGCATGTGGTCTGGGGAAACCGGGGCTCGTGCTGGGCTGATGCCAGCTTCTCTGCTTCCCCAGGCAGAGCGGGACTGAGAAGGGCTTGCCAACTTCCTTCCTTGCCGACTTCACAGCCACGGCCTGAAGGTTGGGATTATTGGTATTATTGGGGGGGGCTACCTTGGGAAGCAGTTGGCCCAAGCACTTCTGACACTGAGCTGGGCTCTGCACCCCAGTAGCTGTGTTTGCACTAGGCGCCCTGAGAGCTTCGGTAAATGCTCCCCAGGCTGGGCCTGGAAGTGGCACTGCACTTATGTGGACTTTTAACTGCACTTTTTTCATAGCACTTCAGGCAGAACTCACTAAAAAATGTTTTTCTGCCAAAAATATTGAAGGTATGGAAACTCCATTTTTTTTATTGGGAAGCAGACGATGCTGTTGTAGAAAAGATCTTTATTTGGTTGGAAACCCACTGTCCACCAAACATTAATTTAGTTCTTTGCTTTTTTTTACCAGTCCCATCTGAGTGGTGGAGTCATTAACCCTGTTCTTTGAACCCTGGCTAGTTTAAGGCCTGGTTTAGTTTAGTCCCCCCATTTTTGTAGCTCTTCAAAATTCTCCTTGTCATTTGCCAAGAACCTGGTCGATGACTGAGACTCCAGGTTGTTAAATATTCACCCAACAGAGAAAACTTCTCCCCAGATGAGCGGCAGTGCTGAAACAGAGACATTCCTCTGTTTCATGACTGCAGGGTCAGTTGTAGCAGAAAAGCTTCTCGCTGGGCTCTGAACATTCAGCCAGGAGAGGAGATCAGCCTGCAGCATTACAGCAACTGTTTGCATACAAACTGTCAACTGCCCTGTAAACTCTTATATAAAACAAGTGCGGAGAATGGTCCTCCAGGGAGATGTTTGGAACAATAAAATCCTCTTTCTAATCATCTCAGGGTAGAGAGGAAGCAGGGATTATTAAATGGCTTTTTATAGATCTTGAAAACTGGCCAGATCCCAAGGCTCGGCTGTTTCAGCCAAAGTCTTTAAATCAGTGTGCATGAACTAGGGCCAGGCAGCCGAGGCAGCTGAGCTCTCTGCATGTTTATTCCTGGCAGAGAGGCTGCCTGCTCTGTGTCACTCTGCTGCTGCTCTTTGCCATGTAAGAATGGTGATGGGCAGCAGCCAAAGTCCCTCCATGCCACTTTGGGCAGGCAGCCAGTGGTCCCAGCCTGGGAGCGGTGGTTTGTGTTTCACTTGCATGTGGCAGAGCACAGGTAACTGCGCTGCCGGTGCCCAGAGATGCTGGTCGGTCACCTGTGCTTGTTCTGTGGGCTCTTGAGTCCCTTTCTCCTTGCTTGTCGCAGCAGACCTGCAGAAGCAGGGGCTCACGTGCTTTTATGACAACACTCAGCTGGTGGCCCGGGCTGACATTGCGTTCCTCTGCTGTCTTCAGTTGCACGTGCCGTCCATCTGCTTCGTCATTCAGCCTGCCATCCAGAAACCCTCCGCTGTGTACAGCCTCGTCACCACTGTCCCTCTCCTCAGGTAAAACAGACCATGTCATTTCAGACCCTTGGATGTGCTGCCATCGTTTGGGACCTCACGGGGCAAGCACAGTGCGCATGGCTGTGCAGGAGCACAGCTCTTATTGCCTCTCACAATTTTATTGTGAAACGTCATTGCAAACCTTGCCATGGTTTGTCACTTCCCCAAGCCCCCAACTGCTGGAGTCACAGGAACACTTTAGAGTTTCAGCTTTCTGTTTGTCTAGAGGAAGTTGTAGACTTTGTGGCTATAAACCTGAAAACATGATCAAAAGCAGTCAAGGGAGCTCCAGATCAAATACAATGCTGGCATTGAAACCCTGCTCCTCCAAGGGCTTCAGATTATCGCTGCAAGATAACCTGTTGTGAGACAGCGCAGGAAACAAGGTGCAAAGAAGCAGCCTGCAGTCTCCACGGTCAAAAAACCAAACTCAGTGCATCGTGTTTCACTTTAAGCTGCTGCTGTAGCTCTCCCGAGGGCTCTGAGTGCAGGGGTATGACCTGTACCCCCTGCTCCTGACCCCTGGGGGTGCCCAGCCCCTGCGGTCAGACCAGTCCTGGCCTTCTGCTGAGGTGACCAGTGAGGGGCCAAATGTGACACTGCTCTTCATGCTATGGGCGAGGCTGTTTACTAGTAAAAGGTTTGCAGATCCTGCAAAGGATAACTGCTTCCTCCTCCTTACCAGCTAAACCTAGTTTCTCCCCATCAGCTAAACCTGAGTGATGCTGGCTGTTGATTGCAGGGCTGACAGAGGGCAGACAAGTAGTGGGGATCCAGCTGGAGAGGGGAGAGCAGAGGAGAGGAAAAGATAGGAGAGACCTTGCTTGAGGGAATCTGCCTGCAGTGGGGAGGGACCTGGACCTTGACACGTTCCTGTGCTGCTGCAGGTGTGGTATGACCTATGTGCACCGGGGGAGAAAATGCAAAGGATGATTTTTACACACACACACACCTTTTTTTTTGTTAAACAGACAACTACATGGCAAATTAACAATCCTACTGTGGCCATCTCTCCACTAGCAGTGTTAAGGCCCATGGATTATCTTTTACACAAGGCAATGAGGGTCCATCAAATAGGAATAACCTTTCTAGCTGGTTAAGATGGCTATTGGAAAGGAGTCTTTACAAGAAACATTAATGGGATGAATCCCAGCAACTGTTGACTCAGCTACGGATGGTGCAGTGGAGTATTCCCTGCGGCTTCCCCCGAGTTTCCCTCACGAAGGACCTTAAAACCCCACCATCCCACCCGTGCTGTGTGGCCACCGCCGGCTGCGGGCACCCGCTCCGCCGCAGCGCAGCCCGGGCTCTCCGGGAGCACCCTCTCCCTCTCCCGCTACGCTCATTTCGGCCGCCTCCGCTTTCGGGTTGAAGCAACTCCTTCGCTACAGTGCCATCGTGAGGCCGCGGTACCAGTGCTCTGGCCAGGAGCCTATCGATGAGCGGGGGGCGAAGGGGACAGTCCCAGCGCGCTGCGAGGCCCTGCTGCTGTGCAGGCAACGTGCCCCTGCCGTTCCCGAGGTAAAAGCTCTCTTTTTGCTTAAACTTGGTAGCAGTTCTTCTGAGGAGTTGCGCTCGGCTGTTCCCCTGCCTGTATGATTCAAGGCTGGATCTGAGCTGGCCACAATTTTGTTAGGAGTGCAGTGTGGGGAAGAAAACCCTCCTAGAGAAATCCTGCCACTGTGCAGCTAAAGCTGGAGTGGAGAGAGTGTGCATGGAAGGGGGTAGTCATGCACGGGAAGTGGATGGGCAAAATGAGGCAGTATGTGGCTCCTTCACCAGTTTCTCTGATTAGCGCCCGGGGGTCACCCTTTCTTTCAGGAGCACTGCTTTCCATGTACCTGCCACCAGTTTCTAAAGAGCTACCATTTCCCCTTGCGAAACAATAGTAGCTCTGAGGCTAAACCAGTGAGCAGGAGCTGAGATACACTTTCTGAGCAAGAACATGGTCCAAAATCTTTTTCTCTTCCCTCAGGCACAACTTCTGTTTCCATGGACGTGCTGTTCCTATTGCCGGCTGCTACTGCTGTCCATCACAATTTCATTATACACTTCTGCATGCGCTTCTAATTCTTGCGTTGCTGAACGCTCTTAAAGCAGCTACAGTGCTCATCATGCCATGATGGCTGAATGGTTATATTACTTTATATGCAGCCTGTAAAGGACTCCTGTTTACTCGATGAGAATGAGCTACAGAAAATACAAGCTATACTAGACTTGTCACTATTAATTTCAGCATCCCTTGCCTAAAATGATCCTAGATCAGAGGTTTCAAATACTCCAGCTCTGATTGATTGCCAAAGCAATTCTTCACAGGAGTGGGAGATGAGACTATCTCTTCACACCTGTGTGCACACTGGTAATTGACATTTGATTTTGTTTGTCGTGCAGGGAAAATAATGCTGAATGGCTGGTGGCCATTTTCTACGCAGCCCTGAACAGCAGCACGTGGCAGAGCCTGCCTCACCAGAAGGCACTGAAATTACTCAGTGACCTCTGTTTTCCTGAACGCTGCCCCATCTGTGCAGAGCGGAAAACTTCCCGCCCACGGTTTGTGTGCAAGAGTTTTGTCAACAAAGGTTTTGCCTCTTCAGTGACTCAAGAGGAGTAAGTAAAGGGTTGAATGCTGAGGTACTGCTTGTCCAGGCTTCCTCTTTGCTCTGAAACTTGCCTCATCCCACAGCTGAAGCATGGGCTGTCTTTTTGGGTTGGAAGGTGCTCAACTGCGTGTTGCCCTTAGGGCCACGTACCCGCCAGGGAAAATTGCCTTAGATGATGTATTAGCAATGAAAGACCTGGACTATGATCCCTGAGTGATTTTGTCCCTGGTTCCCTGAAGCCACTGATCAGGACTGGGGCATTGGATGCAGAAAAAAAAAATTCCTATGGGAATATCTAGAGAGGACAGTTCTTACGGGTAGTGAACTTATGGTAGTACATGGACTAGACTATTGAGGATGTTAAGTCAGGGGAACACTGCTTGAGGGAAAGGACTCCTGCTTGTGCAGGATTGTTCTAGAGCCATTAGGCTCAGTTTTGCTCCACATGGCAGAGTAATGCCTGGAACACTTTAGATTCAAGCCTCTGAGTCTGACTGTTTCTCAAAGACCCAAGAAAGAGACTCGTAGTCAGACATTGAAGAAAACCATTGTTTGTTAAATTATTAGCAAGCTGCCTCAGGCTGTTATTGCCCATAAATGTTTCCACTTGTTTTCTCTTCCCAGAAACTTCCCCTGGTTTGACCTGACAGCTGCACAGCTGAGAGAGTGTCCCTTTAGCCAGTTGCTAGAGCAAAATGGTACCGGACAAGCTCACTCTTTTCTAATCCTCTAAACTATAACGAAGCCCATGGCAGAATGCTTTGCTGAGATCTCATCCCAGCACCCTGAGGGGTGCAAGAACCAGCACTGTTCACTCTTGGATTCTTTAAAATGTTCCAGCCAATAACCCTATGTACACATTTGCTTCTACAAGTTTCACTCTAGACTGCTCAGCAAACTTGCTTCTCCCTGGCTGCCTGAGTCTTGCTTTATTTTGGTCTGAATCTGCTTATTACATAGGCATCTTGGCCTACAAACTGCTTCAGTTTCACAGGGTTTCTGTTGCAGTTTCAACAGAAAACTGAATTACAAAACCAAATTACTGTTCTTTTGTAGTGGCTACAGCTTTGGCCTAAATAATTAAACAGGATCGGGCCCAGGATTTTTTTGGTTTGTGGGTTTGTTGGTTTTTTTCCATGGGGGATCTCGAGAAAGTTGTTGATGCCAGACAAAATAGTAATGATTTAGTCAGGAGCAGTCTTTCTGTTGAGCCGGGCTTTAATCAGCACTTATTCATACTTCCTTGCTGGCGATAACGCACACCACCACCACCACCACAGACTACGTGATACTTCTTTCAAGGAAAAAGGAGGTAACTGGATATTCTGTCCAAATCCACCCAGGACAAAGCATTTTTTTATTCCCTAAATTCGCTAGTTCAGCTTACAGTATTCTCTTACACTTCCTGTCGTCATCTATCGTGTGTTTCGGTACTGTTTACTGTGATAAACCACTGCCTGGTTTTGCCTCACAGGAAATAATTTCTGTGGTGAGGCCAGGGACTAGTTGTGCGTGTTGTAACTAGTCCCCTCGCTTAATTACGATCGCCGACAGCAGCTGGCACCACACCTGTATACCAGTTATTGCATATGCCGTTTATCTTACATCTGGGCTTTACAGTGAGCCCAGTCTGCAGACACTAAAGCCTGGAAGAAATCTATTCACTTGAGCTGCAGGGAAGTTGTTATCAATCACTGGTAATTAAAGTATGTCTATGATTGTTTTTTGGTCTTTTTAATCAACTGTGAAGCAGAAGTGAAAGACAGACAGTGGTACAGTCTGATTTATAGCTTCTGCTTCATTTAGTTCCTGGAAGCAAACAACAGATTGCAGAAAAGAGCCAATGTGGGGATGTGTTTGCTGTCATCAAATGGCTGAGAGCTGCAATGGCCTTTTCTACAATCGGGAGAAGGTGGAACTGTACCTCCTTGGACAAACTGCAAGGTAGTAAGGGTATATTCTTCTGTCCCTGCTGGGCTTCTTAAAAAGGTGGAAGTGCAGTGTGAGTCTCTAATCCTGCCTCCGGGTGCCCTGCGATACAGGGAGAGCATCTGGTTCTACCCCAGCCTGGGCTCGTTGCAACGGAGGAACTGTATAGGGCTCCAGTCCTGCTTCTTGAACAAACTGTGAGAAAGTGAGGGCATCTGCTTTCTTTCCTGATCGGGACTTCCGCTCCAGGAAGAGACCCATGTTGTCTCTGTATGGGAGGGCAATGGATCTGTTGAAGAGAGGCTCCTCAATCTCCAGCAACTCTTGCACGTGTCGTGAAATCTCCTGAAATACAAGACAAAATACCGGAAAAGCTAATTTCACAGGCCAACAGCTAATACTACTCATTCTGTGTCAGAGCAGCAGGAAAAAGAACTGAATTTCTGAATTTTGGAAGAGTTTCACGCTTGAAGTTGCAACTCGAGAGGGGTCTGAACCCATGAGCCCTGTGTGACATTGTAAAAGCAGAGCAGACTGCTCATTCTCCAGATTTACTCTGGGGGATGGCATCACATCTGGTCTCTGAGTGGTACAAATAGCTCTGCTTTCCTCTTTGCACTTGCAGAACAAACAAGTTATGGGTGAATGAGCTGGAGTCTATTCTGCCTAATGCAAAAACATTGCTGTTTGCTAAGTTATATTGTCAACAACAGAGTCTATACACAGAAGAGGTGTAAAAGCTAATTAAACCAATAAGCCATATTGCTCATGAAGAAAATGATGGGTGACTGGCTGTCTGAGCAAGCTGGACCTGGAACTGTCAGTGAACAGAGCCTTGCCATTATTTTTGAAGTCACTTCTGAGAATGTAACCTTCTGATTCGACTGAAGCTTCAAAACACAATTCACAAGGTTTTACTGATCTTTCACAGCATTTGCTCAAAACCTTCCCCCAACTTTGGCTTGACTCTGAAGAGCAGTACCCTACTTTGTGTGATATCAGAACTCCGGACTAGTGTCTTCAGTGGTTTTGGTATTTAAAATATCAGTACAGTGGAATTAAAACCAGCAGTAACTTCATTTGTCCATGCTGCGTAGCTTCCACATAATTCACTGTGTAGTTCTCTACCAAACTGCCATTTCCCCTAAATTGCAAAAAGTTTCTATCTCACTGAGCTGATGCTATCATGTTTATTTCTATAGTAACTATCTCGGTTTCAACTGGTCACAGCCTTTCATTTATATTTCTTGTTGGGAAGCTGATGTGCCCAGGATTATGGCCTTAACTTTGCACCTGCTCTAGTACATGCTTCCTGAAAGACCCAAAGGGCCACATTCTGCTCAGAGCTCTGCACGCTTGGATTCTATCAGAGTAAAGTTCTCTAAAACACAAATAACTAGCAGGCTAGGGCATGATCTTCAAGAACATCTAAGTTCCACTGAAGTCTGTGAGATGTTCCCCATTCACTTGCAAGCTTTGGAAAACATTACAGAGACAGTCTCATTTCCAAGCTTGCTGCAGTATGCTGGCTATCGCTTATCCTAGCCCTGAGGAATTTCAGTTTCTACAGGAGGAAGAATGGGTTACAGTTGATATCTCTAATGCATGGCTTAGTGTTTCTCAACAGTCAAACTACCACCATACATAATCCCTATATCCCAGTGTGAGGTGAGGCTTACAAAATCTATAGAATTCTTGCTATCTTTGGTAAGTGCAAATGACTATAAAGGGCTGTATCTGCTTGTACTAGAAATACTCTTGAAGGGCTGCTGTCTGAAAAACTAAGCGTTGTAATTTGATGCCTTCTCCAACCAACAGGCAAAGTTGTGGTGCTAGTCAATGTTTTCGGCGGCATGTTTCATTTCAAACAGTTAAGATTGTGCAGCCAGACAGAACTGTGGTGAAATTGCTTTTTGGTGCTCTAGAATAAAACAAACAGTGTTCATACCCTAGTCATTGGAGCATAAAGCTTTTTCTCTCTTCCTGGTTTTTTGAACTTCTACCTTGTGTCCTCTGAGGAAAGGAACTTTAAATCATGATGAGAAACAAATGATTTGACTCTGTAAATGCAGCCCCACATCCCTCTGTGGTTTCCACTAGGGAGGGGAAGGAGGGTAATGAAATTTAAGTCAACTTGCTTATTTTCTGAACCTTCAGGAAGCTTTGGAAGGCCAGACTGTAGCCCTGAACTTCAGTCTAGTTAGCTTAACTATCAGTATTTGTTAAAGAAAAGATGTAGGTTTGAAAGGAAAATGACCAGACAATTACAGGTTTATAAAATGAGGAAGAGACAGAGATGCTGTTTGTGTTCAGCAAAGTGTAAAACAAGGAAGTAATAATGAGTTGCCCTTCTGCTGCTTGAGATTGGTGGCTCAATTGCTGCAGGTTAAATGTGACTAGATTTTTGGAAGTTCTACAAATCAGTAAGTGGAAAATTACTGAAAAGAAGTTCTGAAGGATATCTAAGAAAGGCACGTGCATCTTGCTAAGCAATTTCATGGGGCAAGAGGAGCAACATAGGCTTAAAGAAAGGCTAAGCACTTCTGATGAACTTATGGTGTCCCAGAGAGGAGGCCTGCGATCTCCAGCCGGCTAAGGGTTTATACCTGAAAAGACTCAAGAAATTTAACTGTTTGGCTGAACAAATTTGGTTGTCCAGTTTCAGGCTCACTCTTTGAATAAGCAGTCTGCCTGGGCGGACAGGCTATAGCCTAGCTTGCTCGCAAGCAGAAAGGGTCAGGGCTGGGCTCCGAGGGACTGAGGAGGGAGCTGCGGGACCCGCTGCCGGCCGCACCTGCATGTGGCCGAAGTCCGTGACGCCCATGGCGGGCAGGCTGGAGCAGTTCGCGAGGATGAGGCGGCGGCCGGTGATGCCGTTGGCCCTGAAGCACTCCTGGGCAGGGAAGCGGAGGGAAAGGCGGGTGGGCCGCGGGCAGCGGGTCACGTCGGCCACTACCGCCCCCCCCCGCCGCTCACACACACGCACGCACGCACACAGAGGGTTCAGGGCCACCGGTTCAGGCGGCGATGAGGGCGGGGGCTTCCCGCCCGGGCCGGCAGCCCCGCACCTCGTACTGGGGGAAGCCGAGCTGCACCACCCACTCAGCCACCTCTGCGGCGCTCCAGGCCAGGAAGGGGCAGGCGGACCGCAGCCCCCCCGCGCCCTCGGGCTCGGGCTCCGGCCCCTCGGCCGCCCCCGGCCCCGCGGGCCCCGGGCTCGGCTCCATCGGCGCCGTCCCCAGGCCGCCACGGTAACGCGTCCTTCCGGGCCCCCGTTCCCACGGCAACCACCACTTCCTGGAGGTGCACCCCGTTTTCCCTTCCGCCACCCCCTCCACGCCATCAGCCTACAAAGCCGCCTGCGTCCCGTGCCCGGTGGCTCTGCGGAACTAGTTTTTGATTGGCTGCGTTGTCGAGGGGGGAGGCTGGGGGATGAGCACCGAGGCGCCACCCTCTCCCTTCTGCCCGGCTCACGCGCACCCGCTCGGCTCTTGCCGCCCCTCCGCTCGGGTGTTTCCGCCGCCGGCGGCCGCAGCGCTTCGGCCCCGCTCGGCTCTTTCCGCCGCGGTGGGCTGCCGCGTCCGGCTCCGCGCGCGCCGCCCGCCCGCCCGGTCCTGCCCATGTCGGACGTGCCGGCCATCGCCGGCTCCCGCTTCGAGCCCCCGGCCGCCGAGGCGCCGGGCGGCCGCGGCGGCCCCGCGCCGCAGGTCCCCTCAGGTACGGGCTCGGCAGGGGAGGGGGCAGCCGGGCTGGCCGCGGGGGGTAGCTGGAGCGGCTCCCCGCCTGCGCGCTTCCCTCCCGGCGGCGGCGAGCGCTTGCAGCCGGGCCGGTATCCCAGAGGAGGAGTACCCCCGGCGGCGGGGCGGGCTGCCCGCGGGCTGCCGGGCGGTGCCTGAGGGACTGCCGGCGGTGAGGCGGCGGGCCCGGGGGCGCGTATTTTAGCGTTGGCCTTACGGCCGGGGAGAATGCCGTGAGTTTCCTTTCCGTGGTGGGTTTTCTCGTTTCTCCCGGAGAAGCCCGATTTCCACGGTGGCAGTTTGCTTCGGTGAAAATACGGTACCCCTCGCGAAGAGCGGCATCGGGAATTAGTCCCTGGCTAACGCGTGCTGTACCGGGTGGGTTGGCTGCTGGGGGAAAAGGGCAGGCTGTGGTGTCTAGGCGTACCCTTCTTCTGCAGCTGGCACCTGCGCTTAGGGGGGACCCCCACCACCGCTGCGCCCTGGGGTGCTCGGCTCGCCTGCCGCTCGAGCGCCTGAAACTACAGCAACAGTTCCCCGTGTTTCTTCTGTGCAGTGGAAGGAGCGAGGATTGATGGAGGTTTATTAGAGACAGGGTGCTTTCCCCGGTGAAAGAGTCCCCGTCTAGCCGGGAGCTGGACCACCCCTGCCATGGGGTCTCTGCCGTGGGCTGGGGGCCCGCTGCTGTATGCCCGTGGGCTGGAGGTGCCTCCCAGCTCCAAACTGACTCTGCGAAACGGCCAGTGGCTGTAAGGCGTATCATCAGACAGCTGCAAAGGCTGGAACTTGTCCATACCCACTTCACTGCCTCAATGCAATCAGACAGCAGGGCTGCAGAGTGCGTACCACAGTTATATGGGGACAGAGCTTTCCCAGAGTTCAGGAGACTCGGGGGAGACCAGGAGCCATCTTTATAGACAGTCCTTTTAGCAGTGACCTAGGAATTTCCATCTCGTTAGTGCCCTGTGGGAACCGCTGCATGATTGCTTTTTCCAGGGCTTTGTCAGCCCAGTTTTACATGATGAAATTTGGCCTTGTTCTGTCCTTCTAAAGCTAGGACTGGCGATTCCTGAACAAACCCTGCTTCTGAGATTGGTTCTGCACCAAAAACATGCATGTGTTTTTGTTCTCCCTTTCCTAGGGTTGAGACAATTAAAAATCTTTGTTCTGCAAGGTACTAGATACAGCTCATAACACGAAAAACTGGTTGGCACAGCTCTTCGTTCCACAGCCATGTGACCTTGTCAACATTTGAGCGCTGGCTGTAGTTTTTCCTCCTGTCTGTGTATTCTAAAGACCGAAATTTGTTTCACCTTCTTTCTGTATATTCTGTTTGTTGTTAGAAAATGAAGACTCAGCCCAAAAGACAGAGCCTGCAGATCAGCTGGTTGATTCTTTGGAGTCCAGTACTTCACAGAGCGGGTAGGAAAATCCTTTTGTGTATTGGGGCCCACATGCGTGACAGTCTGTTTCACCCCTGTGACCTCCTCCGTATGGCAGTTGATTCTGTGCAGGTGAAGAGAAGGGACTGGAGACTGAATTGTCTGCTTTGGGACAGTATATACCAGAATCAGTATAGGAGGGGCTGTTCTTACAGGCTTAAGCTTGTTTTAAAGCTTATGAAATGATGAAGTGTAGTTCATGGCTCAGCTATTCAAATCACAGAATCATTTAGCTTGGAAGGAACCCTGCAAGGTTTTGTAGTCCATTGTAAGAGCTAATAAACTTTCAGCGGGAAATTTTCTCTATCCTGTCTGAAGGATACTTTAATAATTAAGCGTTCCCACTGTCTATAATACTGGTGAAAGCTGAGCAAGAAAACACCTTGTACTATTTTCTTGATAATGTTTTGGTTTTTCTTCACCCTTTGTTTTCTGTGTCACTCCTTCATTAATGCTGCTGATCGACCCTGTTATCAGATGTTTGGCTTGTTGTTATCTGTTGGGTATGTGGTGCTTGTGACCAAGTCATTGCGCTGGTTACAAGCACTAATACCGTATGCAGTGGAGTTTCATTTGCCATCATACATTTGTTGTACAGGATACAATTTCAGAAATGTATGAGTTAATTACATCAGACAGTAGATAAACCACAACCTCATTGAAAAAGAGGGGAAAAAAAAATTCCAGCAAAAAAACCAACAAACCACCCTACTTACTAAAATAGCAGTTTGATGCCATCTTGGCTTGATGCTAATGACATCTGCATCAGCCTTCTTGACTCCAAACGTGTATTCTTCCATGTCTTTATTATGTCCTCTAATTTTCTTCGAAGGGATTAATATAGACTGTGAGCAAAATGGCCAAAGTAGATGCTGGATACTTGTGGATGTTACCTGATAAATTTGTCTAAGTTAGATCTCCTTTGAAAGGGACGGGTGTGGTCCAAAAGGGTTGTGCGAGGAGGAATCAGCTGAACTCTCTTTGTCAATCTGCTTATAAAGCTTGTGTAGCTCTTCCTAATCTTTCAGTGAGACTCTTGAGCTTCAGTGGTGTCTGGAGGAAAAAATGCCTAAGCTGTTAGCTCCGATGTTGATGGAGAGACTTTTGAGCAGATGGGTGCACCTGTGGTAGCAAGTGACCAAATAGCCCTTCTAGGTGTGATCATGCAACAGCTAAGCTAAAAGGCAAATGGGCTGGAAAACGATGGCATAGAAGTCCAAATTTGTCCTGGGCTGCCAGAGAAATTGTTACGGATCACTGTGAGAGTTCTTCCTTTAAAAAATTGTCCCCTCCAAGCGTCCCTTCTTTTCTTATATTGTCCATCTGCTGCCATTTTGTGTATCCTGGTATTCAGCTCATTTGAGTTGTTCCTACAGACCTTCTGGTCTATCATGCCATTGCTAGGAAAGAAAATCACACTGTTGAGAGAATTTAAGTAAGAAATGGCTTTATTTCTGGATAAAATCTGTACCCCCATGGGACTAAAGATTTGGAAACAAAAGCCACATTTGCCCTGTTCCAGTCTTCTCTATGGATGCAGCAAGGAATGTGTCTGAGTTGAGCTGTGTATGGTTTTTTTAAATTATTTTTTAAACTATTCCACACTATACTGATAGTCTGCTTCCTTGCTAATGAGAATATTTGTCAGTTCTGAAAGGAGGCATTTGAGGAAATGCACCTGTTTTCCATTACTGCCATGTTCTCATGTTTCTGATCCTTTACACCAAGGCAGTTGACATTGGTTTTATAGCGCTGTGAGAAGGCTTTGCTTTTCAAAAGGGCAACTGTTTCTGTTCTTGTGAAAGACTAGGTTGCTTCTCATGGAAGTTTCACGTAGTATCTGAGAGTATGACAGAGGAGACTCTTCTGGCATCCATCTGAGTTCATTTGGGATGATAACTCTTTCCAGTTATAGACAATATGCAGCATTTTTTTAATATAATTTAGAAGAAAACCCCCAACAGAGAATGAATGCCAAAGTTGTTTCCTTTCTTGCCCATTCTTTTCCTGCTATGTACCTTTCTTTTTGTTCTAACATGTCCATCTCCTCTTGTCACAGTGCAGTACTTGAACGTCTTTGCTATTATTGTGGCTGCCGTTGTATGTCTTACGGCTTGCTTGTCTGTGCAACATATTTGAATATGGCAGAGAGACACCTGGGTGCTCCCTGTACCCCTTGGGATTGCTAATAGGAGAGGCATAATGGGCCACATAAATAGAGGGCATTTTCAGGATGGCTGTCAAAACTGTTTTGAACCCTTTCACTGACCAGCTGACCTCTGATGGAATATGCAGATGTCATGTAGTAGCTGGCATAAAAGAAGGTGTCCTTTCTTGAGCAGAAAAGTTGCTACTGGTTTCTGCACTTAGTACAGTGTCGGTGAGCTAGCGTGGTGTGGGGCGAGTGCAGTGAATTACTGCCGTCTAAAGGATGGTAAATACGGAGTATCTCACTGAAGTTGCTCCCTCTGGCTCACATGGAAGATAGTCACGTGGAGATGAGGGCAGGACTGGGGTGCACAGGGCTCTTTGTGCAGTTGGCAGGTGCTGACCACAGAAGCTTGTTCCCTTCAGTCCGTTTGAATTTGAGTTCCAGAGCAGAGTGATTCCTCTGCTGGCTGTGCCCTGGGTGCAAGTGCTGAATTGTAGTGCTCTCTTCCTCCAAAAGGTTACAGATTGGGTCGCTCGTGAGTGCGGGCGCAACAGAGGATTTGAAGGAAGAAGCTGGTGCTTTGGAGGACCAGGAAGTGGCTGAACTAGAAGAGAAACTGCCTGACCAAATCCAGTCCCTCAAAGAGGTAGGTGGGTGTTTCTTGTGTCTGAAAGCAAGGACAGAGGTGCAGCAATAGTTCTTCTACCCTACTGCTGTGCTTATGGCTATGGGACTGAGGCTTTAAGGGTTGTGTTAAGACAAAAGTAGTATTAACATAGATTCAGTTATATTTTTTTTTTCTATACATTAGCAGGAGGTAAATGTTATCGGTCTGATTTGCAAAATCCTTCTTGTGTCTTTGGCTAGTCCTTGCTTCCTTGCAGTTTTTGCTAGGCTAAACCTAAGCTAAGGCTTCAAGGTTATTCTCACCTTCTGCCTCTTGTCTGGGGCTTCTGGGAATTCCCTTCTTGTAGATTTATGGAAGAGGGAACTGAAAGTGACTCTGCTGTCTTTTGTTTCTTTTGGTGAGCTGCCAATTTGTTTGCATTACAGATACAGTAGGGAAAACCTGTGCAAGTGGCACCCTGCTCAGGAGCTGTGAGTTTGCATATATGAGGAGAGAGGGCTGGCCCTAGTGAACCAGATGGACTTCTAACTAGGACACAGCAAATGACAGTTTGATTGTGGCTGTAGTCTAGATGCACACAGAGCTGAAAGGCTCTCCCTAGAGAGATTGTGTCTTGGGAATTCTTTCGAAGAGTAGTCAGCTAAATCTCTAAGGCTGTTGCTTTGTTGAGAGGTCACAATTAACTCTGAGGTAAATGCAAAGATGTGCCTGCCCAGGGACTCCTGGGCAGGCCAAGGGGTGTGTAATTTGTGAGACTAACGCAGCATTTGACTTCAAAGTTCATGGCTTTGGTGCTGTGGGGGAAATAATGCAGAGAGGTGTCTTGGAGCCAGCCAGTTCTTTTTAACCAATAGAAGCTTCTGCAGGGTCTGACTTGACTTCAGAAAGATGTCTGAATTACTAATGAGTTGTTTTAAATCTGGCTGGGAACTTTCTTACCACAATGGTCTTTGTGACAATGGTTTTTTTATGTGCTTTGTGCAGGAAGCTGTCGTTCGGATAGCCAACTACCATGTACCTCAAGGAGCAGGGGATATAGTCATGATTCAGTCAGATCACACTGGTGCTGTGGATATCCTTTCAGCTGAGCTGGAGACTGCAGACCTCCTTGGGGAGCAGAGGAAAGGTGAGTCCTGAAAGGAAGACACTTGTTGGGGGCCACTTTTTAAGTGCCTGCCCTGGCTAGAGAGGAGCAGAGGCTGTCCTGGATATACTGCTAATTCCTGCTGGAAATTTGTGCTCCTGGCTAGTGAGTGGGAAAACTTCACATCCAAGGCTTCTGGGATCAGGCTCCAGAATGCAAAAGCCTTATCAGAAATAGCTTCACTGTTTTCAGATGACAGTTTGTCAGTAGTGAAAAGTCAGGTGAGCCCACGATCTTTTCCCTTGTCTCAGCTCAGCCTCCCCGTCTGGCTCCAGCCACCATGTGGACCACTGAGAAGATGAAGGAATTCAAAGCCAAGATGGGAAAGGAGAAGAATGGCCGGATGGTGGTGAAGCGAGGCGAGGTGGTGACAGTCCGCGTGCCAACCCATCCTGACGGGAAATGCATTTGCTGGGAGTTTGCTACAGATGACTATGACATTGGGTTTGGAGTCTATTTTGACTGGACCACGGTTACTAGCACTGCCATTACTGTTCAAGTCAGTGAATCCAGTGATGAGGAGGATGAAGAGGAGGAGGAGGAAATTGAAGGTTAGTGTGGAGCTTATAAGGGTTAATTTGTGGTGCTTGTTGCCATGCTGCTGAGAGTGTCTGTCAGATGCTGTAATTTCCATCTACTTTGTTTACTCAGCCCACTTGTTATCTCTGCAGCCTTTTGGGTTCTTGGTTAGGCTGTGATGAGAAAGCATTTAGCCTTTCCTGCTTCAGTATATGTCAATGGCTGTCCTTCTCCAAGAGAGTTCTTAAAATTGAACACATTGAGAAATAAAATCAGAATTCACTTGTTCAACTTCTAGCTGATAAAAAGATTAGGGTCTGAAATTTTAACTTGACTGTTTTTCTTAGCCTCTCAGACTGAGAAATTTCTGGTGGTGAGTAGGAGCAAGGAAGTTTTGTTTCTGGTTTTTTTTTTTTTTGTTTGGTGGTCTTTTTCCACCCAGTACATCTGTAGCTCCTGCTGACTGCATTTGAGAGGATTGCTACCTGTGTCTTTGTACTTGTGAAACATACAGTGATGTTACCTTTTTCGTGGCTTCGGTGTATGTGTGACCAGTGTAGCTGGGGGGTTGGTGTCTGAAATAAATTTTGCAGGTTCCTCAAAGAGGGGTAAGTTCCTGTATGAGGATTCCTCTTGGAGAAGTGGATTGAGGACATAAATGCAGTGAGGTTAGAGCTAAGAGCTTTCCCGCCTTTCTTTTTCTTCAAGTCTGTATATCACTGGACCACTGTTGTGTGTATAAAAGCAGTTGAGGTGTTTAAAAGGTAAGTCCAGGGAGAGGAGACCAGGCTGGCAGGCAAGTGGATACTGTCCCATCAGTACTCCCAAGAGAACTGGTTCTCGGCATGTTCTTTGTCATGATAAGAAAAGCTGGACTTTGTGGGTATTGTTTGCAGAAAGGTCAGAGCAGACGCTATGGGTAATGCTATCATAGTTAGCCTTCCGTATATCTGCATGCCTCTGCTGCATTCTGGTCTTGTTGATCTTTTTCTGGACTACCTAGAAAAGAGTACCTAGTGGCTTAACTGGCTCTGGCCTACTTGTCTCCTCTCTCCCATTCAGGACTCGCCCCTGTTGGTGACGTGGAAAGGGGCTCCAAAAGCTATCTGCGGAACCGCTACGGGGAGATCATGCCGGTATATCGGAGGAACAGCCATCGGGAGGTGCAGGCAGGCAGCCACGAGTACCCAGGCGAGGGCATCTACCTGCTGAAATTTGATAACTCGTACTCTCTCCTCCGCAATAAGACTCTGTTCTTTCATGTCTATTACACTAGCTGAAGAAACGGGAAGGGGCAGGGACGGCAGGCAGGTAATTGTGAGTGTAGCAGGCTGCCACCCAGCCCTGGTACCGCCTGATGGGCACTGCTGTGTAACAGAACCAAGGCACAATTCTGCCGGCTCCTCTTCAGACGCTAACTGGTTTCTCCCCACACCCTCCTTCCTCGCTGTCCCAGTGGAGAAAGGTAGTTGCGACTGCCTGGTTGTCCACAGGCAGCTGCTCTTCCTGTAAAACTTCGGGCAGTCTGCTCTGTGCAGGCATCGGGCTGGGCCCTCATGTCACAGCCGGTAAATGCCCAGAGGCCAGGTTCAGGTGGTTGTGGTTTCGATCTGTTGCGCTGGTACGAAATGAAGTGAAAATATTCTTGATCTGTTACTACTTTGTGAATAACTTTTCCGACTCTCCTGCTGCATCTGCATCACTAGAGGGCAGCTGTCAGCTGCAATGAGCCAAAAGCACAGCTGGCTTGTCACCTAGCCACTGATAATCTCATCACCTACCACCACTACATGTCACCAGCAGCCAGTGCTTCCTTCACTCTGGGGGTGGGGGTGCAGCTGGCCAGCGGCAGCCCGTGCTGCAGCGGCTAGGCCATGCTACAACAGGCGGACCCCAAACTGCAGTCATGGCATGTGTTTGAACAGGGGATGGGGGGAGGGTGCACAGCTAGAAGTCCATAAGAAGGTTTTCCTACAGATTAAGAATTGGATTGTTGGGATATGTAGATGATTAAAACTTCAGTGACCACCAAAAGTTTCTTCTGTAATCCAGATGTGAAGCAGAAGAAATTACTTACTGCTGTGCTGAATAAATACAAAAAGGTTGAGTACAACCAATAAATATACAGGAAATGTTTCTTAGTAGCAGCATGTTGGTTCACTGGTATTGCTGCCTGCTGGACATGTATGGGGAAAAAAAAAGCTACATATGCCATATGTAGCAAGGAAAAGGCTCCCCAGAGAAGTGTAGCTTGTCAGCTGCTATTGCTGTTGCAAAGGTATTGTTAGAAAACAACATCTGTGCCTAGAAACTCAAAAGGTGTGTGATTTAACCATTCCTTTCTGTGAACCAGAATCAGCAAGGCCGTTCCTAACCCTGACCACATGGTAAAGGATGGAGTTCCTTGGCATGTTTTGGTGGCTAGTGATGGCATTAGTGATGACCTTCTGCTCAAGTACTGGCAGAGTTGAACAAGGATTAAGTTAATCCTTCAGAGATGAATTTTAAATCATGTTTATCTGTAACTGTTGTTTATTTTAATACTTTTAACTTGAAATCATTCTCTTTTCTAAGAATACTGCTGTATCTACGTTTTGATATCTCTTTGCAGAGACACAAAATGGCTGTTTGCATGGTGATTCTAGTAGAGTTCTGAGTTTTGTTTTTAAATCCTCCAGCTAAAGCACCTCTACTTGGCCCGTTCCTTCTATTGAGAGGGAATGATGGACAAAATGATTTTGGGGTAGTTAAAGCCAAAGATTTCACTCTTGTAGGAGGGCTGCATATTTCTTACAAAGGCTATATTGTAATGCTGTGCAATTTGCTCCATATTCAAGTTCTTCTTTTAACTATCTCTGCTTACTTATTCACTGCTCCAGAGCACTTAGTAGGTCAAAACGGTAAGAGAGAGAGCAGTCAGTCTACAGTGGAGCAAACCAAGCTGGGAGCAGGAGAAGTGGAAATGCAAAGAACACTGGTTGGAGCACAGCAGCTTTCTGGGTGAGCAGGCAGGGAGCAGAGTTAGTCAGGGTAATGAGCAGAGCTGTTGGTGCTTTGGGCCCTGAGATGGAGAGAAAACAGCTGCCTTTCTCTCTTTTTTTTTTTTTTTTTTTTTTGAGAGAGAGAGAGAGAGAACGCACTTGAGCAGGGGGTGAACTGCAAAGCTGCCTTATTCAGGCAGGGGCAACCACAGGACAACCTTGCAGGGAGACAGAACAGTAGGGCTTGGTATCTGTCAGGGTAAGATGCTTTTTCATTTAGCAGCTTGAGGAGGACTATTCCTTTCTTTAGCCTCTCTTGGAGGAGATGAAGGACCATCCTGTGGCACTTGAATCAGGCCTGAGCAACTTGGGTAAGGCGCGCTCCTTTTTTTTTTTTCCTCATCCTTTGTCTATCAAGATCCTAGACACTAAACAGAAGACAATAGAAAAGACCCTTCAGTCTGACCACAATGTCAGCACTGCCCCACTCAATGACTGCCTTTGGTCCTTTGCTGTGAGATCCGCAGAACCCTGCGTGCACTTGCTGGTTAATGCATGATGCACTGTTTGGCACCCACTCCATTTTCTAATTAGGATTTATTTACGATGAAGGGAACTCTGACCTGTACATACATTAGATATTCCAGAATTATTGATCCTCAGTTGCACAGCTTATTGCAGGCTAGTGGGTTATCTCCACTAAAAAACCTGTTTCCCTTATAGTGTGGCCCCTCTGTTGCTGACTTGTAGCTACTTCCCTCTGTCTGTCTGCTCATATTAAGATTCAAAATACATTTTGTCATGTTGTAAGAAGTTAATAAGGCCTGCCTCACAACCAATTTTGATCACTCACTGACACATAAATAGTATGTTCCAGTTTTCAAGCCATTAGTTAGTGGTTTTAGTTAAGGTAAGTTGCACTGTTAGATGGTAATCCTATTGCTCAGTTCTAGCTTTCTGAAGTGTGGACCAACCTTTAATAAGGCTCAGGTCACTTGTTTGGAGCTCTGCCCGTCTCCTAGTCCCATTGACTTAAGCCCAACAGCAGCATTGAATATGGTACGTCATCCCAATCAGCACGTGCCCAGTCTGCAAATGCAGTGTGCCTATAGACAGGCCTGCTGCAGTGGAACTGAAAGCATTTGGTGTGTGTTACTTCACTGCTTAAGCCTCCCAGAATCATCTGGTATCTCTTATGAACACAGGATACTTTTAGGCACAGAATATTTCATCTGCAGGAAACAGAAGCTTCACAGTTGTACAGGATAATTCCTCTTTTTTAAATTTTTTTTAATTTCCACATTATGTGAGTATGAATTTTCTCAGGTATTCAGATAGCATTCATTATCCAAGTGACAACTTCTCTTTGGAAGGATGTATAGTCTTTATTCATTTTCTCATAAATCCAATAGCTTGGCTGTGTGGCTAGTGATTAACAGCAGCCATTCCCATTCCGAATCGAACCCATAGTTTGTTCAAAGAAGTAATCTTATTCTTCATGCATCCTTTTTTTCAGTTTGGTGTAATCTCCTGGATTTGTATCCAGTCCTGCTATCTGGCTGAGGTAGTGATGGAAACTTACTATTTTAATTGGAGACCTTTGGAACTAGACCATGGGTCTAGAAAGAAAAATTAATTAAAAAGGCAGTTGCACTTCAGTGAGGGAAGTTAATCCTTGAGAAAGGAAAATTCCTTCTTTGTTTCTGTGGAAGGAGGAGTTCAGACAGGTTTTTAAAACGTATTTCTTCTCCCTGTAAACTGTGTCTAGAAATTCAGAAAGCTAAATCAAGGAAGAAGCTTCTTTTGCATTTTGGGCTTGCTTTTGTGAAAGCACAAAATAGTTTTCCATTTTGTTTTGAATATAATTTAGATCTAGAAATAAGATTTACATGTTCAGCCAGAGATATAAGACAGCCTTGTAGTGCAGGACTTGTATAAAAATTAGCTTGTATAATTGTTTATTTATAATAACGGTAACAATCCGCTGGGCATTTTTTTATGTCAAAGAAGGTCATAAGCTTTCCATTGTTTTCTCTTTTTTTTCCATTTAGGTGTAATGAAGCAGCAGTTTAAAATGTATATGTTTTACTGAGGACAGAGAGTTAAAATTGCTTAAATCAGGGACCACTTGTACTGATTTAATTTACTCATAAACTCTTTGGAGGCCAGGTAATATAGATTCTTGTGAAAGGTTATTGGTGTCAGACATAGGCTAGTTGCAAATTAGTGCTTGGGACCCGGGACCTATTTAATAGTTACGTAGATTATTATTGGTAATGAGCTGTTTACATGAACAGGTAAGATGAAAATGCATACAAGAAAAAGCTTAGTTGTCTGACTTCAGGTGCTAAGGAGAAAGTCAAGTTACTATGCGACTGAGTCTAAAAGACAGCCACACGCCTTTCTTTTTGGCTCTACCCTGGGCGCTTGTCTCCTTGTAACATGTAACCTTCATCTATGGCCTGCAGTGGTTCAGTTATTGTGGTGCTGGACCTGGTGAGGTGGGTTGGAGGTGAACCTTGTCACATGTCTAGTTGCTGAAAGACTTACTAATTTCTTGTGGGGAATTAGGGTAGAGAATGAATCCCTAAATGAGTTCACTTTTATCCCCGCTGCTTATACCCTTCCTTCTTGTCTCACTACCCCTACTAAAGCCACTCTGCAGAGGATTTATCACAAGGTGCCTTAGGAACAAGGAGCGTGTCTGAAATAAGAGCCGTAGATGTCATTAATCCAAGGGATTTCTTCTTGTTTCTCTGCCTGTTTGGGTAGAGGGGAGGCACTTTCTAAGGTCAAGCAAGGAGAGCCCCTATAGGCTGTTCCTGGAGATTTAAGCTGTTCATTAGACTGCCTTGTTGCTGTAAGATGAGTAGTAGAATGGTGTTTGAGTTTCCTGGCGCCATAAGATCTTTGCCTTTTAAAATCACATGCTGCTGTCAGATATCGAGGAACACCAGAGGACTACTCCTTTTGATATGCTGATGCTAAACCTGAGGACCAGAGGAACACTAGATAGACATAGAAGAGCATTCCTTTTGGCCATTCTTCATTTTCTCTGAAAAGATTGTCTGAATCAGTGTTGTGAGTGGTGTGTGCTTATGTGTATTGAGGCTGGATAAGACACCAAAGCAACAATTTTTTTTTTATCTACAAGCGTGAAAGAAAAGACTTTCTCCTTTTCTCATACGTGGGAAAATATTGGATGTGACAATGTCATGTAGATGTAGCAGAACATCTCAATTGGTAAAATGAAAAACTGGGAACTAATTGTGTAAAATACATTGGCTAATTAGACTCTGAAAAAAGCCAGAAGTTTAGCAGGAGTCAAAGTGCTAAGTCATTTATCTAAATAAGTTGATTTGCAGTAAATACCAACTAAATAAAGTTTTAGAAGGTACATAAAACTGCAGAGTTCAAATACATCTTGCTAGGAGGAGAATTTTCTGTGGGGTTATTCCACATTTGCCTCCAAAGAGTCTCTGGCAACTTATTCTGAAACACTGGTGCTGTTGCAGCTGAAGACACAACATCAGGACAGGTGGATGGTGGGTCCAACTCCCCTTGGCTTTTCTGCATTCCGTTCTGGATTTTACATGTTGCTTTCTCAGAAGCTTCATCACAAGCAATGTACCCTTTATCAGGCAGGGACAGAGGGAGAATTTTGTGATCCATCAGTGAGGGTTATCTGGAGTGGGTTATTGAGCCCATCTGGAGTGGTGAGTCAGGTCCCTTGGGCAAGAAGCTGGATGCCAACCATTAAGCTCAGAGCTAAGGAGGCTTTGCCAAGTAATGACCCTGAAGTTTAGGAGCTGCATTTGGAAATTATAAATAGCTGGAGATGGTCTCCCTGCAACCTCCAGGATGCCCTGGTGACTATCTGCCCTCCTCAGAGGGAAGCGGTCTGCTCTCAACTCGCTGCTCTAAGCTGCTAGCATAGTCTTTCAGTGGGGAGCATCTTGTAGCTGGTCATGCCTCTTTCAGACCTATATTCTCGTGAACTGTGATGGTTGTCTGTCAGTCCTTATCTATGTGAAGTGAATATTTTTGATGTCCTGTGATTTCAAACTTGAGTTCTCAGTGCCAACCGTTTGCTTTTCATGGCCTCCCAAGAGATGAGTTTTAAATGGAGGAGAGGATATTTTAGCAAAATGTGGCACTGAACCTCTTGCTGAAGGGCACATATGAAGACTATATTTATAGTGTGCTTGCATTCCTTCTATGCTTGGTTTGTATTGTTTATATTTGATGTGTTGTGGCTGATTTGTAATAGTATATTGGAACTTATTCCCTTTAAATAAACTTTTCACTATGCAACCACGAACTTTGTCTTCTGTTTAAAGCAAGTGTCTTGATATGAAAAACTGAGCTACAGACTTTCCAACAAAACAAGAATACAATTAAACTTAGTTTTATGAGCAAAGAAGAGGCAAATACTCAATGTACTTTGCAGTGTACTGGATATTCTGGTTGCAAATGGATAGGAAAATGCCCTGTTGTCAGCTGCTGCTGATGGTTCCAGCCAGGAAATTTTCTGTCTGTTAAAATGACTTGTTGGAATTTTTTTTTTTTTAATTCTTCAAATTCTCTGCAACGCTTGAGATTATACTGAATGCCTGAAGAATTAGAGAGGAACAAGCAAGTAGCCAAGCTCACATCATGGACACGGGTAGAGTTTGAATGCTTTACCCTCCAGTGCTTCATATTGGTACTTTTCACCTCCATTTGTAGAGATCCCCTATAGCTAGCTATTCTGTTACTTCAGCTTTCAATCTGAAGGATTAAAAACATCTCTTCAGTTACCAGGTACTGATTAAATTATCTAGAGAAAAGTGTTTGCCCTTCATAGCTCCTCATAGCTGCTTGCCCATCAACTTTATCTTACTATGAAGACTATATTTACATGGCCTGAAGGAAGCACCTGCTGGTCAAAATGAGGAATGATACCTGCAGCCTGAGCCATCCTTCCTCACTTGTCTTGTTATGAAGCTCAGTAGGACAAGTACTGCGGAAGTTCAGTTGTCTGTTCTAGTCCTGTGTTTCCTTGGAGCACTTTTATAAAAATAATTGATGGCAGGAGCAATCATAAAGCAAGTTGATCAAAGGGATAGATGACTCTGCCAAGTTAAAGATGTTTCATCTCGTTTTAAGACTGCTGAAGAGAAACAGTAGTACAGCTATTTGATTATCATGCACTCACTATGAATCCCTGTCCTTGTGCTTGGCTCAGGCATACGGCCAAGACGAAAACTAAGCAACTTGGTGGGGATGCAGGGAAGTGAGAATGTTAGTTCTTTCCCACGCTTTCTGTAATTTTTGTGGTTGGGCTGCAGCAGAAATGGTCTGATCGCGAGCTGCTCAGTGAAGATCTCGCAGCAGGCTTTGTTGGCCTGGGAAGTGATTCTTCCCTGTTTCAGCTGCACATGGAGAATATCATTCTTTGGCTGCTGAAGCCCTGTCGTTGCTTTTAGTGGTGTTTGATTATCAACAGCAGTTTTGAGCTTAGCAGAGCTATTCATTGCTATACAGGTGGTATTGGATACACAGCGGAGTCTTTGTAGTAACACGTACACAGATTTAATTATTGTTTAAGGAGGATCTGCCACCTTCTTGGTGGGAGCCCTGACTGCGGGGTAAGGGAAGCAAGTTTCACACCTGCTCCTTGTTATGACAGCTACAAGAAATGTGTACAGATACCATCATTTAGGAATCAGAAAACAAACTATCCCTCCCCGGAAAGAGATGGGTGGCTTGCGTTCTAGCAATGAGTGTAATTTGCTACGGAGGCGAGGGTGGCCCTGAGGGCCAGAGCTGATAGCTTTGCTCTCCCGCCCTCCTCCCTGCTCCCACGGCTGCCCCCCAGGCACTGCCGTGAGCGGGGGGTACTGGGACCTCGGGCGCTCCGAACGCCGGCCACGGCGGTGCGGCCAGGGCGGGCCCCGCCGCAGGGAGGCCGGGGGCGGCGGATGGCCGGCGGCCGCTCGCAGCTGCGCCGCGGCGCCTTAATGGCGGCAGCCCGCGGCCCGCGCACCCGCCCGCCGCCATGCTGCCCGCCTGCGGCCGGGCCCCACCGAGGCCGGGGGGCAACGCGCAGGAGCGCGGCCTCGCCTTCTACGTGGTGTGGGCGCTACGGGAGCCGCCGCGGCGGCTCGGCAGGTGCGGACCGGCCCTGCCGGGGCAGCCCCGCCGCGGCAGCGACCGCTCCGCGGGCTGCGAGGGAGCGGTGGGGCCGGCCCGGCCCGGCCCCGGCCCTGGCCCTGTCCAGGGGTGGGCTTCCCCGCGGGCCGGGGGCGACCTGCACGCCTCGCCTTGCCTTGCATCTCTTCTCTGGAGCTGCCCCTGCCCGCATGGCTGTGCTGCCCCAGCTCACGGCTGCGCTCCCTTCCCAGGCTACAAACTTACTTTCTTCATCGCATCCCTCCGCAGTCTCCTCTTTAAATGACACAAACCTTCTCCTTTCGCCCTCCCCTGGCATAAACGCGTTTTCAAGCATTTTCATATATTTTTTGGACCTTCCATTTTACTCCTTGATGATTACCTCTGTTTTCTGTTGTTTTTCTTCTCTCCCCTTGCAGCCAGTCCAGCAAGATGGGTTTCCAGGCTTGGCTGCCCCTGCCGTTGCCAAAGCAGCTGGTGGTGTTCGGGCTGGGAGACTGGAGCTGTTACTCTCCGGACACAAGCATCGCGGTGGACGTGCTGGTGTCCCCGGGCATTGCGCCGCAGCAGATTGGCACGCTGGAGCCTGCCCGCAGGTTGTGGTGGGAGCTGGCGCTGCCGGGGTGTCAGGAGGGGCATCCAGGAAAATCTTTCTGCTCTGTGATGCTGCCCAGTTCTGCGGTGTCAGCCCAAAGCTGCTCAGGCCTGCCGGTCCCCCACCATGGTGTTTCTCTCTAATGATGCTTTCAGCTTCCTTTTGGCTGCTTTCAGGGCTGGATCTTTTTCAGCTCCGGGGTGTTACCAGCTAGTATGGGAGCAGGAATTTTTCCCTGGTCAGTGTCACTTGTGGGCTGAAAACCCATGATCCCCTGTGCAGGTCTCTGGTGTGGGAAGGTGACTGGAGGACAGATATTTTCATGGCCTCGTTGAAAGAGATGGACAAAGGCAACTCTGTGAAGCTTGTCCTGACTGTCAATGGACAGGTAAAAGAACCGACATTCTCCTCTCTTCCTGCCCTGGGTCCCAAATGTTGTCACTTCTGAGCTACAGAACTTCCTCTCCCATCCTCTCCTTTTCGTTCTCTTTGCTACTCCAAGGCAGAGCCACCTCACATGGATCTGTTGATGCACATCTGTGCTGAGCCTAAACCCTCTGTGATGCTCCAGGCCTATCCCCCAAACACAGCTTTGCCAAAATACCTAGTGTGTTGCAGGAGACGGGCAGCAGAGAGCAGTTCGCTTCCAGTTCCACTCTCTCCTGGGTCTGTGGTACTTACACAGTTGTTTTTACCTTGTGCTGAAGCCCTTGGATTTAGCATCTCCCAGTGCCTGGCTTTGTTTTTCTTTGTTTATTCTGTTGGTGCTGGAGGTGAAAGCACTTCCAGGGAATCTGTCCCTTGCAAGAAATCTTTTTGGTCACCCTTTGTGGATGGAGGCCAGCATACTTGGTGTGTCCTTTTATTCTCACTGTCACTGTTTCTGCCGCAGCTGCTCCGAGGTGTCTCCAGCAGTACGCCTGCCCGCCCCTTCCTCGTCCCAGAGACCACCCAGTCACCAGTGCTCCCAGCAGATGATATGCCCCTTGGCCAGGATCTGGAGGATCCTACTGTGGTATGTGTATCCTGGAGCCTTCCTCTTGTTATTTCACCCTCTCCTTAATATCTTCTCCCTCACTCGTAGCTGTTCAGTTGATGTCTAGCAGAAACATTTACTGCTGCTGTCTTAGTGGAGACCTGGCTAAGGAAGTTTTGGAGCCAAAGATTCACGTGTGCTAAAGAAAGTGGTACTCTCCATTGAAATGCCTTTGGAAGGGTTGAATTTAACAGCCCTTGGTGGGGTGCTCGATCAGCCTGGTTACTCCTAGCACAGATGGCCTTTCTGTCTTTCCAGTTGCCTTGTGCTAGCTGTGCCTATCGCAGCCAGCAGTCCGAAAGCGGACCCCTGGGCATATAGCAGCAGGTAGCTGCATTGCTCAGCATATATTTGGTGGCTGATCTGTTGGCATGCTGGCCCTTAAGACTCAACGGGAAGACGAGCCTGAAAGCAGTCACCACATGAAACTAATCTCTGGCCCAGTAATAGACAAGTCACAGTGGCCTCAGGTCTTTTTCTTCAGGGCTGATTTGACTGGGACTCTTGTCACAGGTTAAGAGTCAGAGTTCAGAGGTGACTGCTAGAGCATCCAGGCCTGGGAGGAAGGACGTCCGCCCACCACTGAGGACCCTGGCGATACCCTGTGCCCTGAAGCCACCATCTGGCAGGGTGGAAGCCAGTGAGGCCTGGAGGAAGAGTCTTGTCCACACCAAGAAGCCCAGGAAAGTTTTATTTGAACCCACAGCATCTGAGGGAGATCTCGATGAAGAAGGTAACTCTGGCAGCTTCCAGGTTTATTTTACAGGTCTTGTCTGAACGATCTGTCAATGCTGCTGGGCAACAACTTCCCAGTCCATTTCTCCGTATACCTCCAAGGCAAGATAGGCTTGTCTGTCTTGGCTTGTGAAATACTGAGAATGCTCCTTAGTCCTGGATAAACTGCTTAATGAATTTTTGCCTGTTGGGAAAAGGTCAGAAACAGAACATGGGATACTCTTAAGTGCCAACACTCTGTACCGTAACATAATATGCGTATCTCTTCATACGAGTAAAAGTACTTTGTAAATGGAGGCAAGTATTGTTAGCCTTGTTTTACAAAAGAGTAAATTGAGGCACAAGAAAGTTACCTACTGTGACATTCTGTAACCTCTCCATTAGTCTGTTCCCTTACTAACAGCGTACTACTTGGTCCATAGAAGACATTGGCTATTATTAAATATAGAGAATTTGAAAAGGAATATATGTATAATTAGTGTAACTGTATTGACTTTTTAGTAGTGAGAAGGTAGCTGCCGAGGGGTTTGGAAATAAAACCTTTAGCTTCCAGAGTGTGAATTCCAAGTCAGCTACAGGGTGTGACCAAGTTTGTGTGTAAATGTTTGACAATAACTCAGTGGTCCCCATGTGAAGTGACTTCTTGGGACCTGGCTTGCTTCTCACAAAGGCAAATATAGCTCCATCATAAAGCCACTTCCGCTGTAGGCAGTGTGAGAAGCTTCCATCGGAGGGGTAAAATGCAATGGTGACAGCATGATGGCAGTCAAAGGAAGTGTGCCCTGCTCTTACCTGACTTCTGCATTTCTTCTGATGAGACTTTCTTCAGGATTCTTGGTCTTGGACCTTGTTTGTTGCAGTGAGGTAGCTTTGTGCTGGGGGTTGGAGGAAGGAAGGCCAAAGGGCTCTTAAGCCGTGGAACTGAGCATTTTCCACAGTATGTCTGCTGGTTGCTTTCTTTATGGGGCCATCTCTGTGTTTCCTCTGCAGATCTGGCGGTGGAGGAGTTGCAAGGTGAGGATCTGGTTCCTAGACCCTGGTTTGTCTTTTCAGCCACTTTGTGATGCCATTCCCTTTAATGTCACAGGCCTCTCATGCTTCATCCTTTATCTCCCCAATGATCAAGAATAACAAGTAGGTTGTGTGTATATACTGTTCCTCTCCATGCAATTGCCCTCAGTATAGGTGCTTCCAGTACTGTCAGGGTCTCCAATACACTTCTGTAGCCCCTCTGAATCTCAGGCACACCTCTGGGTGCATAGCCCTTTGAGGCAAAGGGTAAGATGTGGAATAGACTTTGATTAAAAAGGATTCTTTAGCTTGCTCAGCCAACCGCAGGGGCCGCAGGGAGAGGAAAGGAGGAGGAACAGAGCAGTACGAGGACTATCTCTGGAAGCAGCTCCAGGCTTTTGGTTGCTGTATCTTACGCACTAACAGGCTGTCCCTGGATAGCCCTCCCTCACAAGGACTAACAGGGGGATAGCACAACTGGGATATCCCTTTTGGGGATGGGTAATCAATGGTAATCAACGGGGGGCATCCAAGCCTGTCTGATGTGGCAGCCTGTATGCATCCTACATCCAGCCAGATTCTTTGCTGGCTCCCCCTGCTAGCAATGTCTCTCCTAGTACAGCAATTATTCCCCAAAGCCAACAGAAAATCTTCCTCAGCAAAGCCAACACAAAATCTTCCTCAGGGAGCTATGTCTTTTGCCACCCTAGAGGGAAGGGACCTGGGGCCCTTGCCTTCCCATTTCTCCCCTCTGAGCCTTCAGCTGCCTTGTTCTCCCCAGCAGGGAAGGGCTCTGGGGGTGTCTCGTCTGACTCTGCTCACAGCCCTGTGCTCTCCCCTCCCCAGGCAGTCCCAGCCCACGGTGGTGCCATGCCATGTGCCTCAGTGACCTGGGGACAGCTGTTCTGATCGGTGGAGAAGGTGTCGATCAGCAGTCCTGCAAGGATGCAGTCTGGAAGCTGGAAATTGGTGGGGATTTTAGGGCTATCAAAGGCAATGGGGGCAGTGGGACTCGAGGACAACTCATGCAGATGGGAGGGGGTACTCAGGGGTCTGTGCATAGGGAGGGGACAGCAAAGGTGTCACATCTCCTAGCATGGTCACCAGGCTGAGCTGACAGTGTAGGGTGCCATGAGAGGCTGTGGGGTTGTATGTGAGAGCCCTCCAGGAGATAAGGTTCTGGAAAGAGTTGGGTGAATTTTAAGGGGTAAAAGCAACAGCGCGGTTTGCAGTCTGTGTGTGATACAATTCCAGCGCCTTGCAGCTTTCTGTATCTCACCAATCCTCTCTTCCACCTTACTATTCCCCACCTAGTTAGTGCTCCCCTTCATTCCTTACACAGAAACATTTCTGTATGAGTCCCCTCTAGCCCTGAATCAAAGGAGAGGAGGAGATGAAGGGAGCAAGGTCTTGAGTAAAGACTTTATGACATATTCTTTAAATCTGGAGAAATCGAGAGCATCTTTGAACTCCCACACCATCTGTCTGGTGCTGCTCCCACAGACAGTGATTTCTGGCTTCCAGTGGGTTTCCAGCTACGAAACGCCATGCCATTGTGCTTGCATGGTCACACAGCTACCTACGACCCAGACACCAAGCGTATCTACATCTTTGGGGGCATAAGGGAGGACAAAGACTACAGTGGCATCTACATTCTGGACACAGTCACCTGGAAATGGCTCCTCGTGGCTGTAAGTACTGCAGCCCTTCCAAGACAAAAGCACAGGAGGGGTGGCAGGTCCTGCCTGAATGTGGCAATCAATGTGCCCATATCCTTATTCCAGTAGTCTTGGTCCACTGTTGCTGCAGGTTGTCTGAGCTGCTTAGTTGGGATTGACAGATATAAGGCGGCTATGTTGAAAGGCCACAAGTTTGGCAGAAACCAGGGGCTGTGCCTACGATGAATGAAGCAAGGTGAAAAAATGGTTGCTGCAGTGCTGTGTCTGACCAAGGTTGTGGGTGGGAGGTACTGTACAAGCAGCAGAGGGAAATGGCCTCTCATATATGGTGCTATTGAGAGCTGCACTGGATGCTGAGGTGAAGAGCTGGTCTTCTCGAATCAGGGACTGCTCTGAGCACAGCAGATCTCTGAGCTCTTTAGTTGCCTGTCATGTCCTTGCAGGGGGCCCTGTCAGCAGGGGACTGTCTGTCTCTCTCCTGGCTAAGGCACAAGATGGCTTTTACAGAATAAGCCTGGATGAGATCTTTCTGTTCTCTGTCGTCTTCTGAGGAAGCTGGGGTAGGAGGTTGACTTCTTTCTCTCATCAGAGCATTCTGGTAGTGCAGAGTACACAAAAGGATGTACTGTCTGCCTGTGTGGCAAAGATCTAGCTGGGGAGCCAATAAAGTGAAAATTGAGACTTGTCAAACTCACTGGATGATGTGGGCCCCTTTCCTACGGGTCATGCAGCAAATAAAGCGCTTCTCATAACAAACGTATGTTGAACTTTTTCCAGGCTAAAGGGAGGATGCCAGTGCTCACCTACCACAGTGCAACTATCTACCGCAAGGAGCTCTTTGTTTTCGGAGGGACTTTCCCCAAAAAGGCATCACTGGCAGTTGGACCCTGCAGCAATGTGCTCTATGTCTTCAATCCAGAGCATGAAATTTGGTATCAGCCCATCTCAGAAGGGGAGAAGCCTCTGCCTAGGCTTGGGTGAGAGTGCTTTTATTGCAGCCATCCAAAATAGAGCAGGAAACCTCTGCTCACCTTCCCTCCAACCCCAGTGTAATTTCCTAAATATTAGGTGATTGTTCTCCACCGTTTGCTCCTTAAGATAGCGCTATGTTTTGAGCAATGTGACTCCCGTTACCTCCTGTCATGAATCCTGATGGGATTCTGTCCTTGGGCTGCAGTGGCTGGGGGTAGAGGCAGGTGTAGACTGAAGCTATGGCAGCCCAATAGCAGAAGCCAAGGCTGAAACATCAGTTTTGGGAACTTGCTGAAGATGCTTTGTTCACTTGTTTCTTCTCTGCCCAGGCACTCAGCTACTTTACTGAAGAACAAGCTGCTGATTTTTGGGGGTCGGAGGACTTCTCTCTACCTCAGTGACATGCACATCCTGGATCTGGGTAAGAAAGTCTGTGCCAGATGGCTGCCTTGGCAAGGTCCATTCTAAGGCAGGGACTGGGGAATGAGGCATACTCAGTGGGAAGGTAGCAATAATGTTATAAAAACTCCTGACTAGGCAATGGAGATGGAAAACTATGGGGTAAAAAAACCCCTTTCTGGTGTAAGAGAGGAGGGAATGGGGAAAAACAAGAAACTGCTTTTTTGGAAGAAGCTGGATAATAGAGAAGGTAGGTTGCTGATGTGGCAGCGTATGGAAGTTTTTGTCTAGTTATGAGGCTGAGCTTTTTGGACATTTCACCTGCCTTTCCCCTGGTTGTCAGGTTTTATGGAGTACACACCAGTCCCCCTCCTCGCAGGACAGCCTTCCGCACGTTGGTAAGATCCTATTGCAGACCCAGGAGCTATCTTCTTCCTCTGTCCTTTCTCTTTGAAGCCAGGTTTAAATGGTGCTTGTGATCAGACCCAGTTGCATCTCTCTGTCCCACTAGTCAAAATACAGTGGATGGCCCCTCTGCTGTGGGACCAGAAATTCCTGTGCTGTCCTAGTTGGTGCCTGTAGGGTGTGGGGGTACAGACCCCTTAGTCTCCCTGGAAATCTGCCTTTCAGGCTAGGGGAAGTTTTCTGCCGTGTGCTAGTGAACTGTATTGCTTACTCTTTGGTCTCCACAGTACCAGGAGTACAACAGATACACAGAGAGGAAGGAACTCTTGTACCAGGACTATGCTGTTCCTAAAGGGACACTAGTGCCCACTAGAACAACGACCTGAATCAGACCAAAGCGCAGCTACCCTGCTATCTCACTCCATAGAGCAAAACATAGGAGTTTTGATAGCTCCTTCTGAGATAATGAGGTGCTTTTCAGGCCTGATTATGGCCTGACCTGCAGAGGCAAACAAACAGCTCTTTCAGGGTTATTCAGCAAGTCAGAGCAGAAGAGAAGCAGAAGTTAACTTCCATTCTGCAGCTTAAGCCCCCAGCCTCCTGATGAAGTCTGCCCACCCCTGCCCATTGCTGACTGAGGCAACCTCAGCAGGTTTTGCTGTAGTCGTCTTTTGGCTTTGCTTTGGTCGCAGTTTTCATGCAGCTCTGGCTGTGTCGGACCAGAAGGTTCTGATCAGTGGAGGCTGCAATGCCAAGGGAGCCCTGCAGGATGCCTTTGTCTTCCACCTAGGTGAGTGACTCTCCCTCCCTGTTTCCATAGCTGAAGGTGAATATTGGGCTGCAGTGGTGTTTCTGAACACCTAGTCTGGTCCATTTGTTTCATCCCTTGCACTAGGAATGGGCTTGTCAGTATTGATAGCCCCTTTCTACTTCAGATACTCTTTCATGGAGCACAGTGATCCACCATGACTTCTGCTCTGTGCCCCGAGCTGGCCACACATTGCTTGACCTGACTCCTGCCCACCTGATGGATGTGGACAAGGAGAACAAAGAGGAGCATTACCTGCACACGGTGTTGGTCTTTGGGGGCTCCAACTGTGCCGGGACCTTTTACAACAGCACAGTCAAGATCCAGCTGGACCTAGGATAACGCACAATACTCGGAATGAGCCTGGAACAGCAAGGGCTCTTCACCAGCCTGAATACAGACATGGATGGCAATAAATGAGTCTAAGCGATGTGGCCGTCCAGGTATCTATATGTAGGTGAATGCTACCTTGGCACAAGAGATCATGGGTTTGTAAAGTCTTTCTGAAGGCTGTGGGTATCGCCCTCTTAGGGTAGCTGATAGACAGCATCAGACTGGCAGAAATTCCCTCCCATATCCCTGGCTTGGTACCTGCGTGCCAAAACATTCAGTGGGAGCTGAGCTGAGCCTGCACAGGAACACAGTCACAGGCTTCTGGGTTTCCCTTCTTGCCCTACAGGTTTCTGGGTGGGAGTTCCCGGGGTGCTTTCAGCTCTGAAGGTGACTCAGGTGTTGGGTTTCATTTGGGATGAGTGGAATGGGATTTACTCCTGCCACTTGGAAGGTCCTCACAGTGAAAGTACAGGCATGATTCTGGTTTGGAGGGAATCTGGGGTGGGATTCCCTTGGGCAATAGTCTGCAGCTGAGGACTAGAACACCTAGAGCAGTGTCTGAGGATGGGAAAAGGAAGAGAACGCCATCATTTTCAGCTTATGGGAGTGAGCTGGTTGTGTCTTGCTGACTATGGCACAACCACCTAGCTTTGCTCTAGACAGACCTTTATTATAAATTCTACAAGACTGCTGCTAGACATAAGGAACAGGTGCAAATCAGCTGTCCCAGGTAGTAATTCTCTTGTCATTGCAAGGGGTGGCAGAATTGTTGACTGTTGGCTCTTGCAAGACCCACGGGACCTAACAAGGGTTGGGATTATGCTCTCTTCTGTCAGACACTAGCTCTTACTGTTTGTATCCATGGCACTGATGATTATGCCATAGCTCTGAGGCAGCTGCAAGGACAAGCAGGCCGGCTAGGTTAGTAGCACACTGTGTATACTGGTTCCCTGATGCTTTCTGTAGATGGTAGAAAGAAGAAGCCCCTGTGAGGAGTCCAGAATTGGCTCAATGCCTCACAGTTGTTTATCGCCACATTCCCCAACCCAAAGCCATACAAAGGGGACTTCTGATAGTTATGGATGCTTCTGCTTTAATCTGCTTCATGGAGATACATCAGATAGAAAAAACATAGTCAGAAGTAGCTGCAAGCTTTCCAGCACAGGCATAGCTCCTGTAAGTCATCCAGGCTACTTCCAGGTCCTCTGTCCTTCTTCCCACCCCGATGAAAGTGAGACAATAGTACTAGGGCTTCCTGCTGGCACTGAAGTTCTACTCAAGCTGTAGCTGTTGTCCTCTTTGACAACTGCAGCTTACTTGATTTAATGAGTAGAAGGGCTTCAAGCTCGCAGCTCTGCTGGAGTATCTGGCTGCTGGGATGGGTGGCTTACTTTGAATGCCTCTAACTCCAGGAGAGCTTTGTTTATTCTGGTTATTGTGGGATACGGACCCATGTCCACTCTGAATCTGCAAAATGAAAAGAATTTGCGAGGTACTATGAGGCGGACAGCCAGTGCAGCAGTGAGCAGAAGGGCAGAGCAGTGTGCTGTGCCTGCCCAGTATGGGAGAATCTCACAAGATGGGGTACATTTGCATTAAGAGAAAAGGTTCATCCTTGTAGGTTTAAAAACAAATACTAGAGGAAAGGTTAGTTAGTTCCTCCATCTTCACTAGGCTTTTACATAGTGTGCAACACAGGGTAAGAAGGCCCTATGCTTTTCCTGGCATCATGCAGCCACTACTTGCATAGGTTTAAGGCTTTCAACAAATATAGTCAAATTAATCTTTTCCCCCTGTGTACAGTGTAAATATAGGCCAAACAGGGAGGGAGGACGTGGAGTGCGGGCAACCTTAGCTTTTCTAAGGATATAGATCAAGTTTCCTCAAGGGGCCTCTGAGAAGAGAGCGCAACTCCTTATTTCCAAGAGCTTCCAAAAGAGACAATATTTATGACATAGGAAAGCTCATGCAGAGAAGAATCCATAACTGGATAAGGCAGGTAGGAGGGATGCTTTCCTAAAAGGCACAAGGAGCAGCAGAAGGTAAGCTCTGACAGCCCAGCACAAGGAGTAGGTGCCCTTGAAGAGCGCCTCAAGCTTAGCCTTAATTACCTTTCAGCATTGGAAACTTGCGGCACCAAGCACAGATCGGCCATGGAAACCTGCAAATGTAGCAGAGAAAAGGGGTCAAAGTAACTCAGAGCCTGTCCCATCACACTTCACTGTGGTGGCAGGTTTTGAGAGCAGGATAGAAATTATTTTATCAGCCAGTACAGAGGAGTTGTCACAACAATCACATTCTTTAATCCAGCATTGATAATATGACAATGGTACAAGGAAAGGAACTCCATAGCAGTCACTAGTAGAAGAAGCCAGCAGCCTTTAGGGAGCTTCATATTTACCAGCTGATCATGACAACCTCAAGGACACAGTGCTTCTATGGCAGCTGCCTCAGAGCAAACAAGTCTGCTGGCAAGCTGCAGAGGGCAGTGATAGAGGGAGGGGGAGTTTGCATGGCTGGGAAAGAGATAAGTAAATTTTGCTTGTTTGCATTGCAGGCGTATCAAGCAGCTCCTGCCAATGTCAAGACCTGATATGTGATAGGGCCTTTGCACACAGGCTCAGGGACTTGCAATCTGAAAAGAAGACTCAAGGACAATACGGCTAGCTGCCTATCCACACAGAGGCAGCTGCCACCACCCCACTCCCCAGGTCACAAAGCCCTGGGTGCCTTTCAGAGCACACATTACTCTCCAGCATAAGATCTTGTAACTAGCCTTTGCCCACCAAGGGCTCCAGTTCCATAAGGCTCCTACTAGACAATCCTCTGCATCACAGGATATTGCAGGAGCCTTCCTTTTTTCTCAGGCTTTTATAGGAAAGATCCAATTGCCTCCCAAACAGGACTACTGCCTGAGTGGCCTCTAGCTTGGTAAGGGTCAGAACAGCTTGTATGTGAGCTCTCTGAAATCTGTTAATGTTAAAATTGGACAAACAGAGATGAAAAATACAATACAACTTGGTTAAAGGTTCCACAGAGCAGAGCTAAGAAGTGAACCTGTGTTTCTTCAGCCAAGCTTTGCCCCTATGACAGGTCACTTTGAACTCCAAATCTCTTAAAGATGAAATATATATAATCTGTTTCCACATCCTCTAGTAGCATCCAGATCCTAGATACAGCTGCAGAATCTGGCCATCAGCAGGTTATAGGCAGGGAGAAGTAAACATCTCCATAACTATTTGCAATTCAGTAATACAGGTTGCCCAGAGAGGTGGTGGATGCCCCATCCCTGGAAACATTCAAGGTCAGGTTGGACGGGGCTCTGAGCAACCTGATCTAGTTGAAGATGTCCCTGCCCATGGCAGGGGTGTTAGACTAGATGACCTTTAGAGGTCCTTTCCAACCCAAACCTTTCTATGATTCTATGATAATGGCCTAAGTAGGATCCATGCAGCTGTTTTTCTTTTGGTGAAGACACTGCATGTAACTCCAAGCACAAGATGGGGTTGTGCTATGTCTCCACAACTAATTTCCTTTCCTATTTTATGGAATATACTGGGGTTTTCCGTTCTCCAATGGTACACAACACTCTCTCAGATACTTACTTCATCCCCCACAGAGTAGCGCCCAGCAGTGTGCTGCAGAATCTGCTCCAGCGCTGTCAAGAGAGGTGGTACACTGGAGTGAGGCATTGGAAACTGATTTGAAAGGGACACCAAAGACCTTTTAGACTGGGGATTATGAACAAGGGCATTTTGACCCTGAGCTGAGTATGAAAAAGGAGCAATTTGGGACAGAACCTAGAAGAAACAGAAATCTTACAACAGCGTAGTTATGGGAGTCTTTAGGGTCCTTCAGCTTTTTGGGACCCAGGGTGATTTCAGATGCTTCAGGTAATGCACCTGAAATACTAAGAGGACAATGTAGAGATATGTGAGTGGGGAGGGGAAAAATGCAAAGGATCAGTCAGTTCGCGTCTGTCCAGAAGTGAAGATGGGCCTGCCATTCCAGCACATGGGGGAAAGGGTTTTGAGGAAACAAAAAGCACCCTATTTCTCCCAGGGAGGTAAAGAAATACTCTGCTACTTGCTAGATTCTGTGGGAGTTTGCCATCAGATATCTTTTGTCTGATTACAAAAGCATATAAATATAGGTTGATAGAACTTTAAAGCAAAAGGCACTAGTTTGGGAGTAGCTGGGTGGAAAGGAGAAGTGCTATCAGCCCTCACACTTCAGGGTGAATCAACTGCTGCTGTGTACAGGATGGCCCCTCCTCTTCCATGCGCAGCAGTGGAAGCGCCCTGTGGACAGCATCTTTCCTCCGAGACCCTGGAGAGCTACCAGTCCCAGACAAGGCACCCTAGGCAGGAAGAGCATTTTCTCTGCCAGCAGGGCAGTACCCCAGCACGTCAGCCTAGGGGGATCTGTTCTGCTTGAAGAGGTGCTGTGTTTCCAAGGGTCGGTCAAAGTGCTGATCATTTTGTATGTGGGACGCACCTTGAAAGCCAGATGCGATGCAGTTCTGAGCCCATTCCATTTTTTTCTCCCCCATTTGTCTCAGGACACTCAGGTTCTGCAAAGGCAAGCAATCTCCAGGTTAGGTTGACCGCTGCTGGCTGGATCTTGCCTACTGCCTCATCCAGTGGGGGAGAGGGGAGATAAGGAGTTTCCAAGCCTGAACTCCCAGCCTGAGTTCAGCCTGCTGGGTCAGCCCTGACCTCACCCTCACCGAATCATGCACCCTGCTGTATCTCTCTCAGGACTGTCCTTCTGTAACAGCTGCCAGGGTATCCCTTTGCCCCTGCCCTTTGGGTTGCTCAGTTGTCTTCCTCCTAAAACATCCTAGACCCAGCAGTGAAACCATATGGGTTCAGCTGTTTCTGGAAAGAACCCTGGGGTGCTACAGGATTTTCTTTGTAGGAAATACTGTATTGTTGCCATTGGCAGATCAGGCAGAGGCTAAGCAGAGATTTCATCTGCTACACACAGTCTTAAGGTCTGCCACCCTATTGGCTGGCAACAATTTAAAGAGACTGAGCTTTTCAGAGATACAGACTCCTGGAAACCCATCCTGGTTTTCTTATTTGCATGGATGTGACAAGGCAATACCTGGAGTGGCTGAATGCCGGAGACAATGTGATCGGCGATCATTCTGACTTGGGCTCTCTTCTTCGGATCTTGGGGCAGGAGTCTGGGGTTAGGACGCGTGTCTTCTAGGTAATGAATTATAGCTAGCTGTAATGAACAAAGAGATAAAGGGAGGTTATTGGAGAGCCAAGGAAAAGTTCACATCCTGAACACCTGGGAAAGAGAATACAACACCTGATCCAAGAGAATACAACAGCTTTTGAATGAAGTTTGTTACCAATCCGAGCAACAGAATATCCCCTTCGATGTCTGCTTGGGACCTTGTTGTCATTTAGCCTAGCTGTAATTTCGGGCAAACCGTGGCACAGCCATCTAAGTCAGACTACAAACTGCTCAGTGAAAGGTAGAGTTATGAACCAAAGCCGAATTGAGCTATTGATTTATCCTTGACAACAGTTTCCCAGCAGAGGCTATGTGCTATTTCTGCCCCCAAGTGGGATTGTTTATCACAAATACCATCTCTTTTCCAATGCACAGATGAGAGCTCTGGGGGAAAAGGTGGGGCAAAGCCATCCCCTCCAGACTGGGCAGGCTGGAGTGAATGGTTAACAGGGATGTGGCTGGTAACTCACCGACTGAGAAAGGGTGATGCCATCAATTTTCAAGGCTGGGACTTGCTGCATTGGATTCACTGCCTTGAATTCAGCAGAAAACTGTGGAAACAAACCTGAGATTACTGCAACAAGAAATTCTTCTTCCTTGTTTTCTTCCCCTAGAATCCAGTTACCAAATTATATTATTTTTTTTTACCTGGCTTTTCCCTCTACCTCAATGCTAATATTTGCAGTAAGTTATGCTTTACTATTAGCCTACAGCAAGCTCTCACTGGGGCTCAGGGATCACTGCATCCAGGGCCGGACTGCCTTACCTCTTGATAAACCATCAATACAAAGCCCAGGATGGGTGGTACTGCAGCAGTGTCACTATTACTGTTCTAGTTCTCCAACTCCGTCTTAGCCCATATTGGTACATCAAGCCAGTGGTACTACTAGGTGCACAACTCCCCACTATGGCCCCCCAAATAAGTTCTCAGTGAAGATCTCTTCTGGCAACCCACCCTGTCTTTGGCAGGCCCTTTGCAGCCCCTTGCTATATCATTTAGCATCTTTTGGGAACACACCCCCTGCCACACACACACTTTCTGGTGCTAATTGTATGAGGTCGAGTCTGTGTTTAAATTGCATTGCAGCTTCTCTGAAGTCTGTGTGCCAGGTATGTTCAGTTATATCATGCTAAGCAGGAGCAAAAGATCTTCAGCCTTATGAAATTCAGTCACAGATGTTTAAGAGAGGAAAAAACCTTTAGTCTCCTGCAGTCATCTTCTCCCTCTGTCTTGCATGCCAGGGAGTACTGGCTGAAAGCAACTATTAATTACACAGAAGCGGTGAGGAATTCAGTGACTTTACCTGTGAACTTTCTAGTACTAATCCCAATTGTTCCAATGATCCCCAAGTTCAGTACCCCTGGAGAGAGCAATGGTAGCTGTATCCTTACCTGCTGCCCCCCGTCCTTCAGGAGGTTCACTGGCACCAGGTCATAGGAAATCCCTTTCAGAGCCAGTGCTAGGGAGAGCAGAGTGTACAGCTTCAGACAGGCACACTGAGACCATTTTCATTGGTAATGAGCTCAGGGAAACGTTGCCATCTCCATTTGAAAAAAGAATGGCTTTAAAACCAAAAAAGACCCTATCCCTCAAGAAAGGTGGCCTGAATCCACCGAGAAGGTAGTGCTCTGGCAAATGAAGGACCAAAGCACTAAAGATCAGTCCTGGCAAAAACACTTCATTTTCAAAATAAGCTCTGCCACTCTTTGCAGCACAGCCCCTCCTGATTTGGCTTATAGAGGGCAGGGGGCCCTGTGCTCACCTGCAAAACCTTGCTTAAGACTGCCTCAGTTCAAGTAGGGACCATTCCCAGCCCTGCTTAGCTCTCAAGACCTGGGCAGACCAGTGTGAGGCAGTATCCACGTAAAAACAGAGTGTAGGGCCCCTCTAGATAATGCGGAAGAAACAGCCATCTGCATCATGTTAGCTTTACAAAGCTGCAGGCTGAGCAAAACCCTCCTGTCCATTCCTCTCCCTTCCCCCTGCTCCAGGTAAGCTGTGGTATTCCCTTCCCTCCCACCGGGGAAATACGTCACTGTTCCAGGTTCACGTTTGCTGATCTCTTGTCTTAATAAGTGACTGATTAATTGGGTTAGTGAAGGGGAGGATGCTGCAGTAACACCAAAACAATAAAAGAGGGATCAACACTAGATCTTACCGATTCTCACTCTCCAAGAGCAGGAACTTCGGAAATAGCTATAAAGTATCGGCTGAGAAAAGAATGAGAGAAAGTGGTTATATGGTGGGAACGCCAGAGTGTTGCAAGGAGAACAATGCATGAACAGAAGGCATTTCAGAAACTGTAAGACAGGGACGAGCAACATTTGGGGGAGAGAGGGCTCCTTTCTGAAAGTGACAGTTCCTGGTTTTGGGTGTACAGGTAGTATCGCTGTCTTTCATGCTGGCCCTCTGAATATTTAGTTGCACCTGATGTTTCCAGCAATGCACAAGTGAGTTTAAAATTATCCCCTACAAAGCTTCCCTCTTTGTCCCTATCAGATGTTGCTAACTTCTATCCCATCTTAGATTTTTGAAACAAATTCCCCGCTGATTGGGCTGAGCACCTGCACCGGGTATTTGCGTGGCATGAAATAGCTTTTCCAGCCATGGAAGGCAGGGCCAGGCCTCTTTCCAAACAAGAAGAGCTTCTGCTGTTTGAGATGAGGGCCAAGAGGGCAGACAATTCATCTCTATCTGAACTCTAGCACCAAGGCAGCTTTCCCAGACGCTTCCACCCCGTCCAAGCTCTCACCTTTTCAGATGCCATGGTCAGTGTGTGCACTCTACTCCAGGAAATAAAAACAACCACTTCACTTTCCCTTTTAACTCAGCTGGGACGGGGGAAGGCTTCTCTCCTAAAGCCAATGAGAAAAGGACTATGCCCCCAAATCTGTGCCCAGGACACAAAAACCAGCCAGTCAGATTCAATCCTGAGCAACTGCCGTCAGCTGCATTCACATCCCTGTGTGTTGTACTGCAGCCCCAGCCCTGATATCAGAACCATTAACCACCTTTGAGGTTGGAAGCACATTTAGCAACCATCCTTATTTCCCTAGTTTTTTGTCCAGAAATAAATAAGATATCTAGAGAGCCTGTCAGGCTCTCAGCAGTTGCCAATGCAGAAATATATAGAACAAAACAAGGAAACTGAAGCCATGTGCAGAATTTCTGTTTCACTAGGGAACGACTGCCAGCTCCCTGGACAGGGGCTGCCTTTGTGGGGAGGTCCCTTAGGGTCCTCCTGGAGCCCTCCTCCCATCAGTACCAGCCGGTGCAGAGGGTTTTCTACGTTGCAGGCCTGGGAGAGGCTGCTACTCTGCTCCTGGGCCAACTTTGTGCAAAATACGAAGCTCGCTTTTTTGTGTTACAGTCTTTTCTTTCCACACAGGAAATTTGTACTCATGCATGTCTCTAAATAAACCCATAATCATGTCTCTCCTTCCTTCCATTGATCCCATGGCATGCCAGGGATGTCTCTGTCTCTCCACCCTCCCAAAATGCATAGAAATTATACCAGAGACTGACAGCAAGGCAGAAAAAGGCAGGGATTGGTTCACTGACACACAATCTGTCAACAGAAAACCAGAGAGACCCTGAGGATCTCTGTGCTCCAGTCCTCTTTGTAAACTTGATGCTTCTCTTACAGTTTAGATTGGTTCAAATATCTTCAAATGAGGTATGCATTTGATTAAATTACTCTAGTCAAAATTTACTGGAGAAATGGTTTATAAGTGAGGAGGGAAGTGATGGCAGTATTGGCAACACTTGCGGACAAAGTATTTACTGATTTTCTCAAATTCTCTGCTTCTGGAATCAGGGCATTAGAAATCTCAGCTACGCTTTTTTTTTCAAATGTCTAGCCTGCCGGGTTGCAGGGAAAGAAACAGAAACTATGACTTCAAAAGAGAAACATACAGCATTCACGATGTACTATTTTTACTTGTTTTTCCTGAGGACCTTGATAATTTTTTGGCTCAGAAATTCATGTCCTTCACCACATCTGTTTTGGGCTCTGGCCTCTCAGCTGGCAGAGACACCTCTCCTGATCCTCTCTACAGTTCTTTGTTGTTTTTGCAGCCTGCGCTACAATTTGTAATAAACTGTGCTAAGCTAATTGCTTCACTCTAGAATTTCAAGGCCCTGGGGGATTTCACCAAAAAGAACATGGAAAACAACCCATCCCTCAGCTGGGAACTGTGTCTCCAGAGGCTGGGGCCTGGAGTGATCTCTTAAGTTCATGCTGTTTTGCTCCCAGCAGCAGGGCAGATCACAGGCAAAACAATCAGCTACGTAAAGACTAGAGACAGCAGGAGTGTTTTCTCCTCAGTGGACAGGTCCCAGAATGGCATTATATCTAGTCTTCCTCAGAGGAAAAGCTCAGCATGGGCGAGGGAAGTAGCAGGGAAGAACTGCCTCCATTTACAACCCCGGGGGGTACAATCCCCATAAGCTGCAGGTTAGATCAGTGGGAGCTGGGAGGATAGCAAGAGGACAACATTTGCTTGATGTCTACTGAGACTTCTGTTTTGGTTCTGTTTTCATTTCCAGCATCAGTGGTGCAGTGAGGAAAGTTTGGGCTTAAATCCTAATCCAGAGTAAAAATCTGGACAGTGCATTTCACTGTTTAGGAATGTCCTGGTTTCGGTTGGGATAGACTTAATTTCCTTCTTAGTAGCTGGTACAGTGCTGTGTTTTGGATTTAGTATGAGAACAATGTTGATAACACACCGATGTTTTAGTTGTTGCTAGGTAATGCTTACACTAGTCAAGGACTTTTCAGCTTCCCATGCTCTACCGACTGAGAAGGCTGGAGGTGCACAAGAAGCCGGGAGGGGACACAGCCAGGACAGCTGACCCCAACTGGCCAAAGGGACATTCCATACCATGTGACGTCATGCTCAGTACATAAACTGGGGAAAGCTGGCCAGGGGGGCCGCTGCTTGGGGACTGGCTGGGCATCGGTCGGTGGGGTGGTGAGCAATTGTACTGTGCATCACTTGCTTTGTGTATTATTATTATTACATTATTGTTGTTGTTGTTGTTACTATTTTATTTCAATTATTAAACTGTGTTTATCTCAACCCACGAGTTTTTCTCACTTCTACTCTTCCAGTTCTCTCCCCCATCCCACTGAGGGTGGAGGGGGAGGAGTAAGCGAGTGGCTGCGTGGTACTCAGTTGCCGACTGAGGTTAAACCACGACAAGGAAGATGAAAGAGACACCCCAAACTTTGTGTGTTGAGCTCTCAGGTTTCCAAGCCTGTCTGCTTCAGTATGGTCTCCTCTGGATACCACCTCTTTCCAGGCTATATTCGGGATGCACTTGGAAAGGCAGAGTCTTTCACGTGTTTCTTGAGACCCATCACTCCAAGCAGCCTGCACACACGGACTGATGCTGAGCAGCTGCCCATGTGGGACATGAGAGAGAAAAATGCTCCTTGGAGGCTTGTGTAGGGGAAACCTCAGTGTCTGACAGGCACCACTTGTATTCTGCTGGGTTAAAATGTAAAGGTATAAGCAGAAGGAACAGGTTTGCTCCTAAACTCTCAGTATCTCTGCAGCAGGCATTGGTGTTAACAGCTCACACGGATAAACTATCTTAAGTAAACACTACCACTGCTTTGAAAGGCATTAGTTTTATTTAGCACGGACACAAATTCCTAGCTCTCCACTGAGACAGAGACGTGGGTGCAGGCCGGGGCAGCAGAAATCTATTTAAGAGACGCCGTGCACCGGGGTGCAGTCCTCTCGGTCACCACCATCCCGGCTTTTCCGGGGAGCCCAGGGCACCAGAAGCTGATTTAGGCCGCGATCCCAGTCAGCTGCCGCGGCCGGCGGCAAGGCCAAACCGAGCGAGGCGGAGAGCCGCCGCCCCAAGCCCCGCTCCCTCCAGCTCTGACGCCGCCACCTCCCCCTGCTCCCCTCCCGCCTGGCGCGGACGCTCCGCAGGGAGAGCGCGGAGCCAGCACCGCGTACCTTGGCCGCGGCAGAGCTCATCCCGCGCCGCGACCCTCCGCGGGGGCTGCAGTGTCAGCCCCGTCGCGGCCTCGGACCGCCGCCGGCCGCAGGGCCGTCCCCTCACCTCAGGTCTCGGCGGCAGCTGCGACAGCCGCCGCCCCGGCAGGACTACATCTCCCAGCGTGCCCCGCGCCCCTCCCGGACTCCGTCTTCCAGGATGCGCCGCGCCCGGCCCGGTGCTGCGCGCGGCGGAGCCCCGCGGATGCCGGCGGCGGGGGGCGGCCAGGCCGAGCCGGGCCCGCGCGGCGGCCCGCCGCGGCAGCGGGAGTCCCGCAAGCTGCCCGGGGGGCCGGCTCGCCCCGCCGCCCCTCCCGCTCCGGCTCGCCCGGCGGCGCTGGCCCTCGCCCTCGTCACCCTCCTCAGCTTCGCCTCCCGCTTCCACCGCCTGCCGGAGCCGCCGCACGTCTGGTACGGGCCGGGGCGGGGCCTGTGCCCCTCCGGCGGGGCACTGCCCCGGGGGCGGCGGGCCTGGCCCGAGCCCCTGGTTGTGGGTGGGTGTCCGCCTCCTCCCGGGAGGCGCCCCGGAAACAGCCGGCTCTCGTCCCCGCGCCCGGCCCCTCGGGCGGGAGTGCGCCCAAACTCCCAGCCTTCGCCCCGTTCTCAAGCACCCGCCCGCCCCTGCCTTGCCCGGCTGGGAAGGGATCCGTGTTTATTCCAGGCAGGTGGTGGGATGGGATCCTGGCAGCGAGGGCCAACAAGGAAGCGCTGTGCTCTCTGGCCAGCCCGCCTCCGGCCCCGGTCCCTGCCCCGCTCTCACCGCTGCTCTCGGAACGTGTTGCAGAGAGGGGACTGGGTCTCGGGGAGGTGGTTTTGGGGATCTGTGGGTTGCAGGCTGACTTTTTGTAACATCTCTAAGCTCAGCCTGGAATCAGAAGGGCAGACTAGAGGTTTTGGAGTCCTAATATCAAACTCTTTAAAAAGGATCCTGCCTAGAACGGCTGAAGTGCTCTCCATGATTTCCCAGTGAATTTAATGCGTTGTCTCATATAGAGTGTATGGCACTAACCTTCTATATGATGAAAAGCGTGAGTAAAAAGACCTTCCTGGATTTTTTTTACTGTCTGCAGCATTATAGAAGGTTGTTTGGTGGTCTTTTTTTTCCAGCTGGGATGAAACTCATTTTGGGAAGATGGGAAGTTACTACATTAATCGGACCTTCTTCTTTGATGTCCACCCCCCTTTGGGGAAGGTAAACTCTTTTGTTACATGTTCTAGAAGCCACAGGAGTGTGCCAACAAAAGTCTTCCCCATCCTTCTGGCTGAAGGATGTGATGAACACCAGTACCCTTCCTAACTGATGTTGGCATCATGATAATTTGCATTCTCTATCCAGAGCCTCAACTTTCATCTTTTCTTCTTTACAAAAATGCTTTGAATGTGGGAAAACAAAACAGTATTGCATGTTGGGTATTTGAAAGGCTTGACGTTAAATAATGAACGTGGCACTTACGTGGTTTGGAGGGGATATTTAACAGAAGCCTACAATTCAAAGGAACCAAACAGTTCCTGATAGCTTGTGTGTAAATAAGACTCCTCCCACAAAGGACCCTGAAAGCCTCGACTTGCTATTCTGTAATCGACGAACTTATTCTAGCAACAGTGTGCAGCGTTGATGAAGGTGCACTCCTCCTGCCTCAGAACGATATCTTCCTTTCAGGTTGAGTCTCCTTAAACTATAGGAATAGGGTGCTATGGGAGAATCTACAGAGACAGAATTCTCTCTGCTAAATCCCACACCTGGTATTTCTCTTGAGCTTGCAGTCATCACTATAGTCAGCAGCCAAAGTCCTTTTGATCCCTTCTGATTTTGCCTTTAGACAAAGGGCAATATGTATGCATATGAATTCTGTACATAAACTCTTGTTTGGATGATGTGTCTGAGTTAAGTAGTTATCCTCTGGATCAGACTTGGCTTCTATAAAAATCTTACCTGCTGCTGGCTTGGATACTCCTTCCTCCAATGTGATTTCCCTGACTGTTTTTTTTTTTCACCTTTCCTCTTCAGATGCTGATTGGACTTGCTGGCTACCTTAGTGGATATGATGGTACATTTCCTTTCCAAAAGCCAGGGGACAGATATGAGCAGCACAACTATGTGGGAATGAGAGGGGTAAGGCTCTACAGGCTAGTGTCAAGCTGGTTAGCTCTCCTGTGCTTTTCAGTGCAGAGTGTTATGTCATAAGAACAGCTCTCCTGGATCAGATCAGAGGTCTGTTTAGCCCTGTGCCTTGTCTTTAAGCTCCTCAGAAAAGTGTTAGTGGTTGTATTGTGAATAAGTCTTAATGTCTGGCTGTGAGAGGCCAGGTAGGAAAGTAAGGTCATTGTTGAGGCCAACCCTTGCTGCTAATTAGTGGGACTACACTCCTGAGTGGGACAGGTATCTTGCCTGTTCTGCAAAGGGAACATTGCTGAGCTTGGGCTTCTGCTCACTCCATTGTGCCTGGCTGCTCTGCTGGAGAGCCAAGGGTGTCAAAAAGCCAGGATCATCCACTGCCGCCTGCAGTTTGCCACCACCAGTGACACTGAGCTGAGCAAGCTGATGGGGCGGGGGAATTACTATTCAGAGTGGTATTCTATCTGAAACCCTGGCTGTACTGCTATCTAGGAGGACCGAGAGCCATAAAACTGACAGCAGATAACACGAGCCAAAAAAAGAAACAGTGGCCAATTGCTAGTGCCTAGAAAGAAGGATAAAAACTGGGAAGGCATATTTTCTTGTTTACTTTCCAGGTCTCCAGCAATTCGTGGTTCTAGATTTCCCTGAGCCAAAGGTGGGAGAAGTTCTAGAATCAGACATTGAAGAGAAAAATTTTACTGTGATGCTGCTTTTTTTGTTTTGATTTCTGTTCTTCCTCTTCCCAACTATCCTCAGTCTCATTTGTGTAGGGGAGGTGATACTGGTCTGCTAAAGATGTAAGGTACAGGTATATTTTGTTCTTAGATTTCATATTCTAATGTCCTGTTAAAATAAGTTGAGTGTGGTGGATGTGTAGTGCACCTACTTGACATATCTTTTTATGAATATCTGATGTAGTCTAGCAAGAGGATGACCAACTGTTGTTACTGACACCTCTAGAGACAGAACAGAGTGAGCAGCTGTCCTTCTCTGAACAGTATCTTTGTTCATTTGGCTTTTGTCTGATGTTCTTAGTGAGTCAGTTCAGCTACTGCAATACCTCCTGTTGTTGGTAGGTGTGGAAGATGAAGGAAGGGAAGGGGTGTGGGTGCTTTGGGGAGGGTTATAACTTCTCCCGTGATCTTTTCCTGCAGTTCTGTGCGTTTCTTGGCTCCTGCCTGGTTCCCTTTGCCTACCTCACAGTGTTGGAACTGTCAAAGTCACTGCCAGCAGCCTTACTCACGGCTTTCATCCTTATTTTTGGTAGGTGTTCCTGCTACAGCAAAATTGAGCAGGTTAATTGTTCAGAGAATTTAATTTCTGGATTATCGTGTGTTACTTAGCCAGGGGATATTGGGGTTAATGAGAGAGGTTCCCAAAAGCAAAGTAATTCTGCTTTATATATATGAGGCTTTTTAATTGGTGATCCCCTTGAGAATTTTACAGTCTTGTTTAGTTCATAGGTACTTCTGCTATGTGCATAACCACAGCGTTGGACTACATTTCACCTCAATTTTAAGAATTTTTATAAGATGGATGGTCAGGAATGATTTTGCCCACTAGTGACATATTGATGTCTCCTGTATGAGTTGTAGAGATATTTAACAGCCTACTGCATTACTGTGGAAGAGTTCACAGTAAGAAATGAATGAAGTTCCTTGTTGAATTGAGCCAAGTGGAGAAATTAACATTGCAAATGGAGTTATGCAAGTTGGGGTTTTGTGAGGGGACACGGATATTGAGGCATGGAGACTTAAAAAATGAATATGACTTGATATTTTATAGGTAACATCTGAAAGATGACTTCTCCTGTAGCATCCTCTGGCACCATGCTCATGCCTTAGTAGGTAGATCATTGCTGTCTGTAACGCTCTCCATCTGAATATGTTAGCAGTACCTCCCAAATGGTGCTTCACAGATACTGTTTTACTGCCTGTTTTTTGTGAGGGTTTTTTTTCATTTGTTACCCAAGTATAAGTTGAAATGTTCTGATCTGCTTCTGTTTCTAAAATTTCCCTTGTTCCCTTTGTCTTGACTACACTGAGGAAACTGGCTTCCTGCAATCTTAGATTCACTTTGGAACCGCAAGCCTTTTTGACATTGTTGTGCGTCTGTTTGCAGATACGGGCTGTATTACTTTGTCCCAATATATTCTGCTGGACCCCATTCTGATGTTCTTCCTCATGGGAGCTGTTCTGAGTATGGTGAAATATAACAGCTGTGCGGATAGGTAAGATAGAGATGATGATTTTGTTAAACTATAGGTACTCAACTTTCACACAGATAAAGTACTAGAACATGTCTGCCACTTGGTAGTCTGGGTGAATGGCTGAGATGAGATTTGTTTCAGGAAATCTGGAGGTGAAAATGGTTCATGGTAGGGGAGAGAAATTTTTAGTATGAGGGTTTGTGGAACTATGGAGAAAGTATCATGACTGGGGTAAACCAGGAGAGAGACTTAAATAGATTATTTTAGCATGAAAGGGAATTTCAGCAGAAATTGTATTTATGGAACTGCAAATCTTGAAAATGAAGGTTAAAGCTTTTTAAAACTTGACAGGAAAGAAAGCTAGTATAGGGCGTTGTAGGTCAGAGAAGGAGGAATGAAGGATGGTTGGAGCTTGTTCAAGGCTTTGCTCCTTAATGGCAAAAATATTAATTTGTTATCTTGAACCAGTCATTTTGTCTCCAGGCTGGAGAAACACAGCTTATCTGTGACTGTAATCCTATAAGCACTTACAAAATCCTGCTAGCTGAGGTAAATAGTGTAATTTGTTGGGTTCAGAGAAATTGGTACCAAAAATTTGAGAGAAATATAGCCAGGATGTTTCTGAATAAAGCAGTTAAGTTGTTCAGGATACTTGCTGTAGACCCATCCAGAGGGGGATGGTGATTTACAGATATTAGGATATGTCAGAAGGCTTCTTTGTAGCTGGGCTGTACAGAGTAGTTTCCCCACGATGCATCCAGAATTCAAAGACACAAAAGTTTAGAATACTGTGTTATATATGAGCAATTTTTGTTTCATGAAATGTTCAAGAACTGATCATATCAATCTTAGTGTGACTGCAGCACACATGGCTAAAATGCAGCCTGCAGTGTCATGTGGGGCCATCCAAGGGCCATCCTCATCTACAACACACACCCCAGGGAGTGCAAGCACTAAGTTACAGGGCAGTGTTTGATCAGCTCTGTGTGCCTTGACCTCAACTTATTTCTCATGTCTTAGAGCTAATTCTCTTTTCAAACTAGTTGATTTTATGCAAATTAAAAGCCAGCTGTAGCTATTTTGTTGCTTAGCAGGTCACAGGGATTTTGTCTAGCCAAAATACAAGCATCAAGGCATCAGGAGTCAGTAGGAAAAGGATTTTAAATTCTGGTGTCATCTTTTCTCATCTTTTCTCTGTGGTTCAATTTTAGTTTAGTTTGTAATTTGTTTGCTTTTTGCTGCAGCTTTTGTTTGTGCTTCGGGTAGATGTTTTCCACTATGGCCTTTCTGCTTTAGGAAAAGTAGCTGTTCTTTTTCTCCTGTTCTCCCCCACGTCCTTAGCTTTCTGAGAAATGTAAGTTTGCATTTTATGGAGCAAAAGTCCTGTTTCTATTTTCAGACCTTCCATGTGTCAGACTTCCTTCACACTAGTATTTTAGCTTATACCTGGTGTCTGTGTTCCCTTCCTTAAAGGGGAGATTTAGGGCTGCCCAGGCTTAAGTGTTGGGCCCTTCTGAAGCCCGTATCAGGGGTATCCTTGCATCATTCTAAAATTAATGAAAAAATTATCTTTCTATTCCTCATGGGCTCCTGAGAAGAAGATGGAATGTAATTTTGCAGGGTAGCCAATTTGCTGTTTGTTTTCCTGATCACAGATGCCCATTCAAGTAGCCATCATTTATTTACTGACCTGCTCTATCTGTCCTGCAGGCCATTTTCTGCTTCCTGGTGGTTCTGGCTGAGTCTGACTGGTGTGAACCTTGCTGGAGCAATGGGGGTAAAGTTTGTTGGCCTTTTTGTAGTCCTCTTGGTTGGCCTGAACACAATCTATGACCTATGGGACTTGCTGGGGAACCTCAGCCTGTCACTGGTGAGTGTCAAAAACTTTTCTTTACATTAAGGGTTTCTTTGTTTTGTTTTGCTTTCCTTTGCCTTTGTAATTCTCCTAGTTATTGACAAACATGGAACTAGCCAAACAGTGATACTCTGTCTGCAGCAAACAGGGGCATCTGAGGTGCATGATGATGATTAAAGATGAAGGTTATAATGGAAAAACTATTGCCATATGTTTAAGAAAACCCACCTATGTCAGCAGGATATAATGTCATAAGAGCACAGCTAAAAGGTGGTTACTTTTTCTCGAGAGAAACTATTACCTTTCCAGTTGGATGAACTTTATTTCAGTCTAGATTAAAAACGTTCATTGGGAATGGCTGTACAATGGCCCAAAGTAAGATGTTGTCCAACACTGTTACATGACCTTCTGAGGAGTACATGCTACCTGGCAGACGGGCATGTCTTGCAGCACCTATAGTTTGCATAAGCAGTGCAAGCTCAGGCTCTGCTTCACAAGAGCATGGGGGCACAGGCCGCGTAGCAGTAGCATGCTGTAGTCCATCACGAGTCATAGGCATGCTCTGCAACTTGCAGTCTCTGTAGCCAGTCCTAAGGATGAAGGCAGCCATAGCCTGCTTGATTTCACACACATTTAGTTCTTATAAGCTCTAAGAAATTTGCTAGTGTGTTCAGGTGCCCTGTTCTAATATATTGCATTTTATATTTGGGGACTGTGAAATCTAATAATTGGAGAAGTACCTTGATGTACCATTTGCTGTCTTCAACCAGGAGGAAAACAAATTCTTCAAGCACATCTTTTAAAAGGTGTTCAGTTCTCCTCTTTTGTCAGCCTCTTCTGAAGCTTGAAAATTCTATATCTTTCACTTACTGGTTTTGTCCTTTTGTCTCATAAACAGTGGGGGTTTTGGGGGACTTTTTTTTTCTATTCCTGCTGTGTGATTTGTTTTCTCTGGTTAATGTGAATCAGTATGGGCTGCAAAGATGCAATGTTCCAGCTCCGGAGAAGCACTTCTTGAGCAAAGTCAGTTAATTGCATTTGAAATGGAACAAATCCATCATGTCTAAGCTTTCTGCCAGCAGACGGCTGCACAGTGATTTCATTTGTGCTGCTGGCAGCAAAGGCAGCAAGCCCCTGAGTGTTAGAATATGTAAAGAAATTTACTCCAGAAGGTAGATGCTTTCTGAATAACTAACTATTTGGCAACCTTGGTGTTTGAGGAGGGGAAAAAAAAAAGAAGTGAGGATTAAACCCCTGAAAGCCTGAATAACTTATCTCTGCATTTGTTAGGAAACTACTCATGATTATTTACATGCAAGGTTTTTGAGACTAATTTGGTTTCTAGAATTCTCAGCTTATCTTGGTCCGCTGTTCTGGTTTGCTCGATGCTGTCCTTCATGTGCATTTTCTTTTTTGACTTTGCATGGGAGGCTGTAGTTAAAGAAAACCTTTTCACAAAGATTGAAGCATATTGTGGTCATTTTGAGTAGGGAACTGGAGAATAGTTCATATGCCTCTCCACTGCATAAATTTGGTTATGTACCATTAATCAGCATTTTTCCAAGTGCTCAGTGGTTATTAAGTGTTCTGCTCAAGTACTTGAGTTGAGCAACTGTTTCCTTTGTTGACTTCAGTAAGTTCTTAGTTTTCTAATGTGTTCAGCTCTTTTTCCATTACTTCTGAAATCTTTGGATCTGTTATTAAAGGATGGAGGATGATTAGCTTAATGATTGTATGATGGGTACCATGTAAAAAAAAAAATACAGAAGATAGCAAGTACATCTGCCTTCATCTGCTTTGAAGTTAGATGTGGACATTTAGCAAACCATTTTTGCTACTTAAAGTGTTTTCTTTTCCCACAGCTGTTTATTACCCACCCTGTATTTTAGTTTACTTACTCCACTACCAGCAGTGTCAGTAGGATGTGAATATGTAATTGCATCTTGGGCACCTGTGTACAAACCACCTTTCCAAGGGCTTTAAATAAAATGCTCTGCTTTTGTGTTGAGGCAGCTAGAAACACTCACAGGTTTTGCTGCTGACTTTTCTGTAACTTCTGGCTGAGGACCCTGAAATTTCAAGGTACCCCAGCTCCAGCTTTTGGAGATGCACAACAAGGTCTGCCTAAGCTTTTACCGCTCCCTAGGCCTTTTTGGGGTAATTTTGCACCCTGCTGGGCTTGCTTGCATGGTAGGCTTCTGCTGTAGGACCACTGCTCAGAGTCCTGTGAGATAAAGAGTGGAGTTGTTCCTGCAGCTGCACTGTTTGATCCAGGTTCTGTTTGTTACAGGTCGTGTTTGGGAAGCATTTACTGGCTCGTGTACTCTGCCTCATCCTGCTCCCACTTGCCCTCTACACGGCTATGTTTGCTGTTCATTTTACAGTATTAAATAAAAGGTATTTCACAATGTTTTCTCCAGAAGAACAATCACTTGTCTTTGCTTTGAATTAAAGGCTATTGATTATGGATTTCTCCATTTTCATTGTCAGAAGCACAGCCACAAGCTGTGTCTTTGTTTAATTCCCTTCCCAGATTCCTGCATTGTTTTTAGAGAAAGGCTCTGGCCAAGCTGGCAGTGAAACTGAGTTTGAGCTTAAGACTTTCTGAAATGTCAAGCAAGTATCGTAACCAAACTCTCTGTCTCCTTTTTTTCCTCCTCTCTTTCCTGGACCTAAAATGTCTCGACTCCATTCTTTTTATTTTTGTAATTAAAAAAAAAAAAGCATTGCATTCCTGAAAAATGCTTTGCCTGTGATTAAAAAAAAAAAAAAAAAGTCTGAGTGTGCCCAAAGGGAGGACTCTTCCCTGAATGCCTGCAACCAAGGGATGCCTTTTGTGTGGAAAGAGCACAACAGCTAGTAAAATGGCCAAGTAATGTTTTTCCGTATGCCAGCATTAAGAGATGAGGTAAATAAGCATTTCATCACAAAAAAAAAAAAAAAAATTTAAACCTGTTACTTTTCAGTTTTAGTCAACTGGTCTTACCACTACCCTTTTAGCAGAAATGAGACTTAAGGAGCCACAGGGAGAGGCTCCTTAGCTAACCTGACAGTGCATCAGCTTATTTGTCATAAGAACACCTCCAAAGATAGTTGATGGTGCTTTGTGCAGTGTCAGTGTGTACATTTTTGTGACCTCAAGTCCTTGCAGCTCTGGACAATTTCCTGCAAGACTGTCTCTATCTGCTATGATTCACAACATTAGATGTATGTGCATCTAAGGGAACTGCAGTCATTCTTCTCCTGATGCCATGTCTTGTTTTATCTTTTTCCTTCTGTAAAAACAACTTGGTAATGCATGGTAGACCTTTGTATGCCTGTTTTGCCAGACTTTGCATTGTCACATTCTTTGCTGTCTTTCGTAGTGGTCCTGGGGATGGTTTCTTCAGTTCAGCATTTCAGTCCCAGCTGATCGGGAACAATCTTTATAATGTCTCCGTTCCAGAGCGTGAGTGTCCAAAGGAATAAACCTCTTTGAGTGTTGTCAATGTACACGGGGGTTTAAATAAAAACAGCGTCTCCTGTGAGTCAGTGCAGGACAGTGCAGATTATGCCTTCATGGTCAGATCCATGCTGTTCCTCTGTGCAGTTTTATATATCGACAGAAAAGAAAAAGGCTGAAAATAACACTATGTTTAGTGCAAAGTCACTAGCTGTTTCATCATATTCCTTCTAGAGGGAAAGATGCCATTTTAAGGGATTTGACAGTTTTGTGTGCATGCATCTTTGTAATTTTTGGCATTTATGTTGCTTGGGACAACAAAAAGAGATTTGTCCTGTTCACCTTAGGCTTGTAGGTGTTCAGATGTGGGATTTGTTTCCAAAATGCGTGTAGATGAAAACTGTCAACTCCTTTGTGACACAGTGTGCCCCTGGTTCAGCTGTGTTGTATTCAAGCATGCATATGAATTTAGGGGAAAGATGGCTCTGTGGTCGTTCCCTAATCCTCAGGTTGGCTAAGGACTACTGAGCCTTTAATATGGTTTAGCTTTCCAATTACTTCAGCTTTTCTCTGTCTGTTCCCTGCTCCAGAGCTGCTACTGGGAGAGCATCAAGTCTGTTCTCCAAGACTCTGTTCTGCCACTTGTGTTGGGAGGCTATGAAGGAAGGTGTCTGAAGCCAGGGTATCAGCTCCACTATCTGATAGCTGAGCTTGCCTCCCTTCCCTCTTGTATTGCTGTAGGGGTTGGGCAATGGAGTGCTTCAAAGTAGTCACGTGCTTTTCAAACTTGATTGATTGTGTTTTAATTTGACCATATACTCTTATGGAAAGCTATCTCAAACCTCTCATTATTGAAATTACATACAAAAGAACTGGCGCTTCTGTTTATGTTAAAACTAGGTGGGAGAATCTTAAGTGTTTCAGCCAAATGTTATGTAACAATTTTACTGAATCGTGGCAAGATAAGCTTGCAATGAGCCGTGTGGAGTAACGTGTCAAACAGGAAATGAGCTTTCATCAAAACAAAGCGGGAGAATGCATGCCTAATCAGAGCACTGCAGACTAGCTGGGGGAGATATTTATAGGAGAGCTGCCTTATGCCTTTTTTCCTCCTTCCTTCCCATGTAGACTTGGCATACGGGTCTGTGGTCACAATGAAGAACCTTCGGATGGCAGGGGGATACCTTCACTCCCACTGGCACCTCTATCCGGAGGGCATTGGGGCTCGCCAGCAGCAGGTTAGTGTACTGTGGTAGTACTGCCTCTGACTACAACCATCAACTCGCTCCCATTGCATTTAGCATTAGGTGCTGTCGTGACAGGAGCTATGTATTTATTCAGCATCTGTTACCCCCTCAGTGCCACAGCTGTGCACTTGGCTTGGAAGTATGAGTGAAAAAGGATGCTTGAAGAGAGCCTACCATATTGCACCAGAGAGGTGACTTACAGTAACAAGGCTTCATTGTAGTAGCAAGACCACCCTCCATAGATGGAGGCCAAGAGGACTTAAAAATAATCTTCCATAATGAAAGTGCTGTTGTTACCTCAAGGAAGACTGTAAAACTTATGTTTAAAACAAATACATTACTTTATCTTATAGGTTTCGTTGCTGTGTTTTAAAAGCAACAGAATAGGGCTGCTGTGTGTGGTTTTCACTCCTGCCACTGGCCTCTGTGACCTTACATGAATTACTCTCCTTTTGTGCCTTGCTTTCCTCATCTGTCGCCAAAGAATTTATAAGGCTTTGCTCATTAAATTAGATATCTGTACATTCATAAGCCATAACTAAACTATCTGAACTCTCTAAGGGCTTCTGATTAAATGATTAAGCAGTAAATCAAAGTAAAAATCAGAAATCATGTAACTATCACTAATTAAGTAGTACAAAAATTAAGTGAATTTCTTATTTTTGTCCATCAAGCTTCACAAATCTTTGCAGCTTCTGCAGCTTTGCCAAGATGTATTTTGCAGTTTGCATATTAGTGTCTAAAAATTGTTCTGAGCTCCTTGAAAGAAAGTTGCCAGAGAAAAAACAAGTGTTTCTTTTTTAACTCCCTTCAGTCTCAGTGGCGAGGAAGAAGTTTTCAGAAATGAAAACTTTGTCTCAATCTTCTTTTCCTGCTGTTCTTCCCAACCAAAAATTCTAATATTGTCATGTGACATTGATGTGTATTACCATAGATAGAGATGTCATACCAAAACTGGCCCAAGGATAGGCAAAATTCAAGTGCAGAGCACGCTTTATGACACTAAAAGCAGGGAAAGGGGATTTGTAGAGGATGCTGATAGGAGTTTCCTTGAGGGTAAGTGGGAGAGGGTGGAGATTCTCCCCCTGTGCTCCCTGCCCTGGAAGTAGGACAAGGGTAGGGGGCTGGGACAGTTTGGGCGCTGTGGAGAGAGGAAGGGACTTCAGAACTTGGAGGGGAGGCAGTGATCTCTCTGCCTCCTCCTTTCCCACCACTTCTGATAATACAAGCTCAAGGTATGAGGTTCCACCTCCAGCTCTCCCTTTTTCCCCACCCTCAGACACTCCTGTGTGTTCTGCCTCTCACCCACCCACTGGGCCATCTGCTCCCACCTGAGTGGGAGGCACAGGTCTGGGACTGGTCTAGGGTCCCACAGAGCAGGGTTTGCTGCTGCTGGAAGAGGAGAGTGAGCAAAGTGGGCACAGTTACTCATGCTGCTCAGGAAGGTTGCCCTCAGGAGCAGCACCCTGGGGCCAGGTGGTCTCCCCTGCCCATGGTAACAGTAGGAGCAGTTGCTCTGTGTGAGTCTGGGCAGGCCGGTAAGGGTTAACTGGGTAGCATGTGCGGCTTTAACAGTTGATCCCTGAATCCTTCTTACCTTGCCTGGATCTTTTGGCAGAAGTATTATGGTTGTCACAGGCAGCCTGTTGTCATAAATCTCTAGCAGTGATGCCTGTCTGTAAAGCCAGCGCTGTTTCCATCTCCTGGTTCTGGTACTGGTCAGTGATTATTTAAAAAGTTCAGGTTTGGATATCCTGTTGTAGAAGGAGCCTCTGAAGTAGGGTAAGTGGAGGTCAAGCTGTATGGTTGGAGGTTGTTACTCATGATGCATGTGAACTGCCATTAAGTGTAGGGCTCCTGAGTGTACAGGCTATACGCTGAATACAAGGTGTGATCTGGGTTAAGGAGTGGCCAGTAACTGACTTTCTAGGGGGCACTACCATAAAAGTTATCCCAGGGTTTCTATGTTATTGGCTCATTCATTTGGGACTTCAATTTGCTGGTGAATGTGTGTCTGCTATCACCAGCTTTTTTCTTGTTTGGTAAAATAATTTATCCTGTGCTTTCAGGTCACTGCCTACTTACATAAAGATTTGAATAACCTGTGGATTATAAAGAAACATGATTCAGATACAGGTAACAAATACCAGTAAAGTGCCTTTTATAACTGCTGCTTCAGTTTTTCACTTAAGTCTCCTGAGTTCCCTCCAGGACAAAGTATCCTTCATGGATATGAGGGGGAGAGGAGGAAGAACAAGGGGAATCTGGCTCCATCTTGATTAACGCTGTTTGTGTCTGCTGTGCTTTTGGTTTTTCTCCAGATTGTACAGTTGAAGTAAATAAGCTTTTCTCAGCTGAAGGTTGCACTGACAACTTTTCAGCTAGGTAGGGCTGCAAATAACAGAGGAAATTAATCCGAACTGAGTATTTTGTGGAATCTGTTATTGGGCTATGGGTCCTGGGAACTTGGGTCCTGGTACGTTCTGATACATTGTGCTCAACTGATTTGCATGGATGTTTGCTTGGGACAAGATAGAGTCCTGAATGTCAAGATCTATGGTTTGTACCTACATCTGTTGTTTTAGAATGTCATATAGTGTAGCTGAGGCATGTTTGGTCTGGCAGACTTTCCTTTCTTCACCTGCAGCATGTGTATATAAAAATTAACAAGAACCATCTAAACAACAAAAAATACAAATAACCTAGATATAACAAAATTATCAGTGTTGCAAGAGTTATTTTATAGTTCATGAAATAAAAATATATATATATATATATATATATTTAGTTCTGGTGTTCAGTTAGCCTGACCAGGCATCCTCTTTATTTAAGGGCAGTATGTGCTGCTTGGGGCCATGTTCTTTGGAGTAGCCCTCAGGCTGGTCTTTAAACTAGAGCAGTCGTTTACACCAGGCTGAGTCAACACAAATTAGTTTGCCTTGTATTGTCTGCTTGAGGCATGAGCATTCCCAAGAAGCTTTCGAAGACCCTGATATGTTTGTCGGTGCATTGATATGATTAGTTTGCCTTCCTTCAGCAGATCTGTCAGACCCCTCGAGCCCTGTGGAGTTTGTGAGGCACGGAGATATTATTCGTCTGGAACATAAAGAGTAAGGATGATTTCTGGGATTCAAAGAGATTGCATGATTGAATAGAAGCGGTGGGAGATTTGTCCTGCTGGAGATTACATGGTTAGGCAAGCACAAGTGGGCTGTGTGACAGGGGTGTCTGTATATCTGCATTTCCAGTGTGGAGTTTGTGGAGTTTTTCTTCTATGGTTTATGTTTTGAAGGGTTTCTCTTAAATGGGAAACTTCTAACAGAACCACACAACTTCATTAGAAATACCTACCTAAGCAGCAGAGGGATTTGTTGTGTGAGGTGCAATATTAAGGGTAATTCTTCTGCAAAGAAACAATTTCAAAACCCTCATTCTGTTGCTTGTCCCCACTCTCTGAGTTTTCTAGGCAAATAGTGTGGTTTTTTTGTCAGTGTACTGCAAGTGTCAGTGCATAGGCAGTATCCACCTGCTGAAGTTCTCAACAGCACTGAGATCATAGCAGTGAAACACTTTTTAACGAAAACGTCGACGGGTGCCTTCCCTCTCTGTAGGGAACACCTGAGAGCAGGTAGGGGAACCTTAGTGACTTGATATTTAATCTTCATCTAGTCTAATGTCACTGTGCCACAATGCTCTGTGCTGTCACAGCTTTGATTTCTTAACAGAAGCTCTAAACTTGCGAGCCTGGAAATCATGTCATATTGCATTCAATATTGTGTGTTCACAAATCATTGCTTGGGTTTCCAAAACGATTTTAAGATTTAAAAAAAAAAAAGCTTTGAATTTTGGGGTTTACTACCAAATATATGATAATGAAGGTGATAAAATCTTAATTAGGCAATACTGGTTAGGTCTTGATTAGGTCTCTGGAATGGGAGGTGAAACTGTGGTGCTGTGGAAAAGATCCGGCAGATGGCTCTCGTCTCCTTGCATACAAACCTCATCCAGCGTGGGCAGAGGGTTTCTGTGCAGATAAGGCCAGGCTGGATGCAGCTGTATTGTTGGCAGGGGTGGCTCGTTGTCTGAGTGGTTTTATTAAGGACTGACCAGGATATGGCCAGGTTTTTCTGGTTGCCCTAGTTAGCAGTCCCTGCTAGGGCAGTGGGAGGCTGTTTGTCTGCACCATGTACAGTTGGTGCTAATGGGGGCCACTGATCCCCTCCCCCCCCCCCCCCCCCCCGTAAATCTGTGCCTGACTGAATGGTACAATCTTTCCCCTCAAAAGCAAAACTGATAATCAAGAGAGGTCAGGATCTTGCTTTGCTTCTTGCAAGAGCAGGACTGTTAGTCCTACCTTTACTCTTCATTTAAAAAAAAAAAAAACCAAAACCAACAATCTTTTCCACCTGGAGGTGGTGGATTGTAGCTTGAGGGTTGGATTTATTCATTCTGTCTCCTTTTCCAGCACTGCCCAGTGCGGCATAAACTCAGAGTTACATGGTGGGAAGCGGCAGTTTCACTGTGTGGCCCCCATCGCTGTTAAGGCTGCATCCTGCCTTACCCTAGGCTGGAATTCAGTGGTCAAAGCTCTGGCAGCTCTCTGAATGGCTCAAACCAAAGTTCTTATCACAAATTGACTGAGACATAAAAACAAAATAAGGTTTGACTTTTAATTTCATTTCAGAACTTCTAGAAATCTTCACAGTCACCAGCATGAGGCTCCCCTGACAAGGAAGCATTTTCAGGTCACTGGCTATGGAATAGTAAGTGAATGGCAAGATAAAACAAAAGCTCCTTCTTTTGGGGAGAGTTCATACCATGCCAAGGGGATTTATTTTAGCTTTTTTAGTTTGTTAGCCAAGGTGGTAGATGTGCGTCTACCATACTGGAGGAAAAACTGATTTAGTATGAAATAGCTTATCTCATATTTAAGGTGTATTTAATGTGAACACAGACAAGAAAATAACTTAAGCTTTTACTGCCAGTCTAGCTTTGGCAGCATTCAACTCCAGAAATGCCAAACTAAGCAACCTTGAAGTTGCTCTGACAAGTATTATTTTATGTATTTGGCCTTGTCACATAGACAAGTGCCTTTTTTTGACAGAATGATGACAGAATTTTGAATCACAAAAATGAAGTCTGCTTTGTGGGCTGAATTTCCAGACGCAAGGGGCTGTTGCCCAAACCCCTTTTGTGAAGCAGCCAAGTTATCCCCGTTTAAAATGTAACTCTGAGCCACAGTCAAGTATGAATTGGAAGCAAAAAAAATTAAGGTTGGCAAGATAAAAATGTATTTGTGAGTAGTTGCTCACGTCTAGAATCATCTCTTCCTGATGGGGAATATCTTCTGTGAAGTCTGAGTGAGGGTAGCCTGGGCTCCTTTGTTTAGCTTTACCACCATTAGAGTTTCAGAAGTTCCTATTTGCAGTGCTTCAATCCTGTATGTCTTCTAGTTGTTGGTTTTTTTTCTTTTTTGTGTTTTTTGTTTGGTGTTTTTTTTTCTCCTATGGTATGTTTGCATGATAGAACGGAACAGGAGACTCCAATGACTTCTGGCAGATTGAAGTGGTGGGCAGAAAGGCTGGGAAGCTCATCAAAGTCCTACGGAGTCAGGTCCGGCTAACCCATGTGGCCACAGGGTGTATATTGGGCTCTTCTGGAAAGACTCTGCCAAAATGGTAAACAGCTTGTAATCCCCCTCCACCCCTGCAAGGCCTTGAGCTGACATGTTCCTTTGCTCAGTGGTACTTTTAAACTAAGCAATAACTACATTTCCTCCATTTCTTTATCTTTAAAAGAATAAAAAAGTAACTAGCAGGTACTAAAAATATAACCAAAGGGGAAGATCTGTGTTAGAGTTATGCAGTCGTGTTACAGTGAAGGTATACAGCTCTGAAAAATAATATCCCTTACTAAGAGATCCAAGAGTGGCATGGGCGTAGATCTTGTAATTTGGTAAGTCCAGGAGGAGGTGACAGACGTGTTCTTCAGTGCCCGTTTTATCTTTGGGATTCACAAAAATTGCTAGAAACTGGGGCAGTTCATGCTCTTCCATACCATAATCCTCCAAATTTCTTTTTATTGGTATTAATTTCTTCTGTGGTTGGAAGACCTTCTGCCATTTTTGCATGCAGCATCTGAAGCGAGGGCAACGGTAACAAGCTGCTATTAGCAAGGGTCGTGATTTAATATGTCCTTGGATTATATATCCTCATCATTAAAATGAGGTATATGCAGAGACATCCAGACTAATGCCAAGCAAGCTGCTGTATCTGCAAAGCTGTACTGTGTGGGATGCTAACATGGATCCTGAAGCAGCAGGCTGTGCGGTCATGTTGCTTTTGTTTCCAGAGCAACCTCTGTTATTGCTGGCTTAAGTTTCCCTTCACTGTGTTATGGTAAAAAGGGCTTCTGAAGAATCCTGTGGATGCTGAATCATAGTGAGCGCAGGCAGATACCTCTGGTGACTGCCTGGTCAGGAATGCAAGTGCCGTTTAGACTTTACCAGTAAAACTGGGCTCATGGGTAAGTAATGTGATTGGTTTTTAAAAAAAAAAAAAAAAAAAAAAAAATCACTGCCTCTGTCAACAGCGTTCAAGAAAGGGGGTATATATATTCCCCCCCCCCCAACACAAACTTACCCTGTGAATGGAAATTATTGCCACAAAATATTGATGACGTTAAGAGCTGAGGGGAAAAACATACTTGTTAACTGCAAATAAGGATGGTTAGAGTATATTGGATTTTTTTTTTTAGGTATTTAAAGGGGAGTAATCGCTGTCTTTCAGAGAATTAAGTGGTGATTAATTAATGGAATTAATTAATCAGTGGAGTTAAGTCTGCTAAGTGGTGGTTGATAGAAAATTCCTTATTAATCTGTCACATTACTGCAAGGTTTGATGCACTTTCTCCAAAAGTGTTTGATGTGACCTGCTATAGAAATAGGGTGAACAGACTACATGAACAGTTGGTGAGATCCTCTAAAGTCATTCTTTTGTTTCTGTAATACAGTTGCTGTAGGCATGGATTGACTTGAATTAACAATGGTGATTTTCTTCTGGAGAGACTATAAGGATTGACTTGAAGTAGTTTCTAGTTGTCAGTGTGCATCATCTTCAAAAATCCCACTGCTTATGTATGGACCTAGGTTTTTAGTTTAGATGCCCAAAGTTAGAAATGTAGTTTAAATATTCAGTAGAATTTTGATGTTGGTTGCCTTGCAAATTTGTTCTGGTTTCCCCATGGTGCTTAGAGCATGTAAGAGTGTGTAAGAATGCAGCTGCTGGGGTTGAGTGGTACGGTAGCTGTTATGGGGAAGTATAAAGCTAAATGGGGAAAAAATCAGACATGAACTGGAAATATTGAGTGATCTGGTGGCTAACTGTTCTGCTGTTCCTCAGGGGTTGGGAACAAGTGGAAGTCACCTGCACACCATACCTGAAGGAGACTCCCAATTCCCTCTGGAACTTTGAAGATCATATTAACCCTAAGTGTAAGTCACTTATTTCCTTTTCCTTTGAGAGTGCATCTTGGCTTGCTGTTAAAGGAAGGGATAAGCTATCAGATGGCAAGAACCGGCATTCAGTGTTTGGAATTTGTATGTTCTTTCCCAACTCAAGCGCAAACTTGCTGAACTTGGGTCAGTTGTTTAGAGATGCATAGCCTTTTTCTACTTCGCTGTTTGTGCTGTAAGCTGGTGACAATGCTTCAAGTGTAGCGGAAGTATAAAGACTTTTTTAAGGATTTTGAGGTCTTAATGGGTGACAAAAGTGTGAAGTTTTATAGGCACTGCAGTACAGGCTGTTATTTTTAACATCATTGATTTAATTGGGAATTATTGTCATCAATAAGAGTATGTCCATTATACTTTACAGATTTTTTTAAAAAGCTAGGATCCACCCTGTTCTGGTGTATTTTTTTTCCTTCTCTTAGCGGAGGCATGCTAAATAATGACTTTGCAGTACCATCAAGAAATTAATAGAAGTGTGACAGAGAACTAAGTTTGCCAATAATGACAGATGGGCCTTGCAGCCTCATCCAGGAGTTAGATATGTGTCACAGCCTCATTTGGCCTGAATTATTCGATACAATTTTCATCCCACAAATTGCAGATTACTTGGGCTGAGTTCTGCATTATTAAAAAACCTAGTGTTCTTCATCCTTTTAGAGCGACTGTATGCAAACCAAAGGAGAGGAATCCTGGGCTGTTGACTTGGTAGAATTTCCTCTTCTGTTGTAATGCGTTTTGCATTCCCACACTCATGGCTCATTTACAGATAAACAGCAGCCTATGAACAATATGTCTCTAATTTCAGATAGAAATACAAATCTGTTTATTTCATGGACTTTTATCTGTTTCTCTTGCTCCTGGAAGTAAAGGAGGAAATCTAGGAGTACGTCAGTTGTGAAATTCACTGGGGGATACTTTTGACTGCAAGCCTCTGTGTTTAGAATATGAATGAATTGTGTAGGGGATTAAAAGAGGTGCTAGAAGCAGATTTATCACAGGAGGAGTGAGTGTAGCTTATTATGAAAGAGGCAAATAAAAGTAAACCATACAGACTTCTAATCTGTTTTTCTCTCTTTTTCTAAAGTGCCCAATATCAGCCTGGATGTTTTGAAGCCCTCTTTTGCAGAAATTCTGCTAGAATCCCACATGGTTATGATCCGGGTAGGATATCATTAATTCTAGATTATAATTTTCTTCCTCCTTTCTCTTGCATCAAAAAGAAATAGCATTTTCTGAGATATCTGGGTGATGGCTGCAAGCTAGGGCAGAATTTACATGCCCCAGCAACCTACTTGAATTTATGCTTAGAAAAAGGGGTGGTCTTGCAGCTAAATCTTCCAAACGTTTGGAAGCCTTGGGCTTGATGCCTGGCTTTGCTGCTAGTGTGATCTAGCTACTGCCTAATTATGTAATCCCTCCACTGTTGAAATTCAGTTCTGTCCCGACCCTACTGGAAGGTTTTAAAGTTAAATTAGTATTTGTGAGGCAGGAGGATATTACTATGGTCAGAGTCAGGAAAAATAGCTAATCAGACACTTAGGAGAACAATAAATGTTTGGATTGAAAATGGAAAACTTCTACTTTAAAAAAAAGTTCATTGAGGTGCTGTGTTTTCTGCTTTCGTCTTCCCTATTTATCCCTGAATATAAAGAAAAAGACCTGGATTTAATGTTTTCAAGGTGGACTACTCTTGTGGTCTTTCCCCATGATTGTTCTTTGTGCTCTTGGCCACAGCCCTTCTGTTTCCAGCTCCTCAATCCTTCATTTGAAGAACGAGAAGTTATTATTTTGAGAAAGGAGTCTAAGGTTTTATTTGCTACTGTTTGTAAAGCTCTTCTAAGATTCTTAAAAGAAAGAAGGTAGTCAAGCAAATTGTTACTAATGCTAAGCATTTCCATGGCAACCAGTGATAGTGCTGTCTCAGGTAAGGGAGCACCTGCATGGGTTTCCATGGAAATAATCTTTGAGGCTTTTATTTCAGAGTGGAGGGAAACCTGTCGAAGTAGTCTCTTAATGAACAAAGGTCTTGCTTATGCAACATGTATCTTCAGCGACAGAAAAGATGGAGAAGAGAAATGGGAGAATACTGCCTCTAATGGTACCAAAGAACATTTTCACTTGCACAGTAATATTAAAACATTCATTGTCCTCATTGTGGCCATCTCCAGAAGATGATGTGTTTATGTAGTCAGAAAACAACCTTTACTCAGGAAGAATATTCATGTATGTTTGTGTACCCAGACATTTCTGGGCAGGCTTTGCAGCGTAACTGCCTGCTCATTTAAATTTTATCTTGACTTATCTGTAGGGAAACAGTGGCCTCAAACCAAAGGACAATGAAGTTACATCCAAACCTTGGCACTGGCCCATCAATTACCAGGTATATTGATCAATCCACCTTCCTTTCTGTTTTCAAGTGCTTTTGCTGTGCTTCTTGAAGCATAGCACCTCTTAATTGCATTGAAGATGTTGTCAGCTTTATTTTGTAGCACCTGAGCTGCATGGATGGGAATTTGTCTCACCTTTGACATTGTGCAAAATACAAACTGACTGATGCAAACCCATTTTACTTCCTTTTTGTCTGTTTCCTCAGGGCCTGCGTTTTTCTGGTGTCAATGAGACTGATTATCGGGTTTATTTGCTGGGAAACCCGGTAAGTTGGAGTGGGAGGTTCCAAGCCAATGTCTTTAGCAAATTTAGCTTACTCTTATTTCTGCCAGTGACTGATTCTCTTTCTCCTCCTCCTCCTCCTCCTCCTCCTTTTGGACTGTCTCTCTTGTTGTACTCTTATGCTTGCGTGTAGCTTTTCATTTCCTCTCACATGCGCATACCTATGTCCAGCCTAAAGTCCCAAATCTTTCTTTTTTTCCTGTGTAGGTGATTTGGTGGCTAAATCTGGTCAGTATTGGGTTATATCTTCTGATGGCAGTTTCCACTGCAGTGACCCTGAAGAGAGGTGTCCAACTGACATCTGAACTCAAAGGTGAGGTCTGACCTCACCTCCTGCACTATAGAATCCCTATTATAACATCCTGGTTTCCTGATACAGCAAAGCTCATCTTGGGACTCCTGTATTAAAAAAATCTTTTTTTTATATTGTATTAAAATCCTGCGGGTTGAACAAAATACACTCAAAGCAGCTGTATGTACAAAACACTAAGCTATATAGTGCTTTGGAAGTGTAGCAGTGAACGATGTGACTGTTAACAAAGGGTTCCATACTAGAAATAATCAATCTGATGAATAAATCTCACTTTTTGCATGGCAGACCATTCCTGATGAGTTGCCAAATTTCCTAAGCCTGTAAGACTTGATTGGAAATCTTCAAGTCAGCAAGGGCCCTGAGACACCTACTTAGCCGAAGAGAAGAGCTCTGGAAGTGACTCACAGGCAGGAGATGTGATCAGTGGCTCCCCAATAGTCTTCCACTCCTTTGCTGGAGAGTACAGAGCTGGACTGGGTATAAGCTGGCATCTTAAGGTGATCCAAAGTTACGAATCTCAGTAGGCTTTTGCTGCCTTGTTTTCTTGCAGGAGACAAGGGCTTGGATTATTCAGTAGCTCACATGCCAGCTCTGCTCTGCAGGTGGTCACTCAGCCTAGCATGGGAGTTGCTTATAAACTGCTCAAGAGTCAAGATATTTGCCACAATTGCTGTCAGTTACATTGATTAGTGCAGCTCAGAAATGACCAGATGCCAATCTGTTGGAAAGACTGTATTTGATCTGGACATATCAGTAGGAGAAGGTGATAAAACATATGTCAGGGAAACCTTCCTGATGCAGAGATCTACTGGTCCCAAAGCTTGTTCTGCTTTGCCGTGCTTCCAAGATTTTTTTTTCTAGTAGAGATACTTACCCCACATAGGTTACTGATAATAGGCTTCCTTTTCACAAATGCCTTTTGCAGGCACCTTAAAAGTGTGTGGATGGCAGGGCTTTGTGTGCCAAGGGGTGGGAAACCACTGAGTTTAGGTTATTGAGCAATGTCCACAAGGAAAAGAGCGGGAGCTTCATATCTCAAATAGTTTAATAGTGAACAGGACAGACCTTCAACAAAAATACTGCAAGGGGCTACCTGTATTGGCTGTAAGGGAGACAGACCAGTTGGATCAATGCCCTGCTCTCAAGCTCTGCATGTCCTCTGTACTACTGTAGTATGCATGGTGTTTTGAAATGACAAGCGTTTCCTGATATTTATGAAAAGCAAATGACAAATGCAGGAGATGCAATGATCCTTTATTATGTCCAATGCCGAGGTTGTAGAGCTTTTCACAAACCCTAATAAGTCATACTTTGACCATTCCAGTTTACATCAATGGTTGCTTCATTTTGTAGATCTCTTTGTGGGAAGTGAATTCTAAAATGTGATGTGAAACTATTCAGTTACACAATAAGTTATTGGCTAAGCTGCATGCAGACACCAGAGCTCTCAGTCCCTTCCCCAAGCTCTGAAAGCTAGGCAACATTTCTTTCCAGGTAAGGCTGGCAAAGTGTCGTGGTTTAACCTCAGTCAGCAACTGAGCACCACACAGCCGCTTGCTCACTACCCCCCCGACCCCCAGTGGGATGGGGGAGAGAATTGGAAGAGTAGAAGTGAGAAAACTCGTGGGTTGAGATAAAAACAGTTTAATAATTGAAATAAAATAATAATAATAATATACAAAACAAGTGATGCAAATTGCTCACCACCCGCCAACCGATGCCCAGCCAGTCCCCGAGCAGCGGCCCCCCCGGCCAGCTTTCCCCAGTTTATGTACTGAGCATGACGTCACATGGTACGGAATGTCCCTTTGGCCAGTTTAGGTCAGCTGTCCTGGCTGTGCCCCCTCCCGGCTTCTTGTGCACCTCCAGCCTTCTCAGTTGGTAGAGCATGGGAAGCTGAAAAGTCCTTGACTAGTGTAAGCACTACTTAGCAACAACGAAAACATTGGTGTGTTATCAACATTGTTCTCATCCTAAATCCAAAACACAGCACTGTACCCGCTACTAGGAAGGAAATTAACTCTTATCCCTGCCGAAACCAGGACACAAAGTGATCATCTCAATGGCTTGTAGTCTCATTGCAGAGAGAATAAAAAATATCAGAAACTGGAATGACATAATTAGTCTGATGTATGTCCTGAGAAACTGCAAGTTTGGTCTTACCATAGAGCATGGTCAACTTCCTGCCAGTCCCTTGAGACATAATGCCTTTGTGTATCTTTTCTGATAACTGTTCTCCTGAAAAGTGTTTGTATGTTTATAAAGAACACAGCTAGGATGTTGCAGAGGCTTGGAGCAATTTCAGACCAGTACATGACTTCCTGCAGAGATCATTCCTGTTGAGTTTACTTACTGTGATAAGGCTTGCAAGAGTTTTTCTCTGCTGAAGTCTATTTGTGTTCCAGAACTGTCCAGAGTAGTGCTACGTGGTGGAGGGCAGATTACGCTGGGCTGGCTGCTTCATTACCTCCCTTTTTTTATGATGGGCCGAGTTCTCTACTTTCACCACTACTTTCCTGCCATGCTTTTCTCCAGTATGTTGACAGGTAAATACTAGAGTCTGGGAGAAGACAATTCAGTTAAATGGAATGCTTTCAGACTAAACAGTATATATTTTTTTTTTATAGGTTTTCTGCTTGCTTGTGCAAAGTGCTTGAAAACGTTGGCTAATTCAAAATGTTTTTCACAAAGCAGCTTGCAGTGCCAAATTGTCTTTTTTTTTTTTTTGTTACCACCCTGAACAGGCAGTCATGTCTATTGCTTAGGGCATTTAAATTTAGAGACATGATTCCTATTCTCTGCTGTGTCACTGTTCTTACGTATGCTTTTATGCAAGTTACTTCCCTTTGTTTGCTGCCCCCACTTTTCTGTCATGTCTGTTTATAGTTCAGTCTTGGTAGTTTCTCCTGTGATTTTTGTACCAACTTAGCATGGTGGGTCCCAGATCTCTTTTGCATTTATTCAAATGGAAAGGTAGGAAAAAAGAACCTTCTGCTGATACAAAACAATCCCTATAGTTCTGAAGGTTACCAAGGTAAATTAATTTAAAAATTGACAAGGTTTCCTGGTGTTAACAGAGCTTTGTCAGCCCAGTCTATGGCTGAACGTAGCAACTCTGTTCTTTGGCCTCTGCATTGCACCTGACTTCTACTTCTTCCTTCTCCTAGGAATCACCTGGGACACACTACTGAAGTTCTGTGCTGGGTTCTTGTCACCCAGCACTACAGCTAGAAGAGTATATGGAGGGGGGTTCCTGACACTGGTTCTGCTCATCATGTACAGGTGAGTGTTGAAAGCTGAACTTTTCCCGAATGTGTGACAGTCACTGTCTCAATGGAAACCTTAGTGCCTGTTAATTATCCTTAGACTTTTGTCTCTGCCTCTCTTCTCTGCTGAACTTGTCAGACATCATCAAGCCAATCCTAAACTCTCAAATGCTTTATAAAACATCTTTCCATTGCAGGGAATCCTTCTTTTATCCCAGCGCTCAGTGTGAATACCCTATTCTCCAAACCCACAGCTCGGTGGTTTCTGATTCTAGTCCTCACGTCCAATGGTGCCACATCCCTCAAATATAGGCAAATTCTTCATTGCTGTAGGTTTTCTCAGCTGGCTTTTCTCCAAAGCTGTTGCTTTCTAAGAGAAAATACCACCTGTGATAAAACTGTGTACTATGTTGTCATGGTTTAACCCCAGCCGGCAACTAAGCACCACACAGCCACTCGCTCACTACCTGCCTCCCGTGCCCCCCTGCCCCCTCCCCCCCCCCCCCCCCCCGGAATGGGGGAGAGAATCGGAAGAGTAAAAGTGAGAAAACTCATGGGTTGAGATAAAGGCAGTTTAATAGGTAAAGCAACAGCCACGCATGCAAGCAAAGCAAAACAAGGAATTCATTCACTGCTTCCCATCGGCAGGCAGGTGTTCAGCCATCTCATCTCCAGGAAAGCAGGGCTCCATCATGCATAATGGTTACTTGGGAAGACAAAACGCCATCACTGCGAACATCCCCCCTTTCCTTTATGCTGAGCATGATGTCATAGGGTATGGAATATCCCTTTGGTCAGGGGGTCAGCTGTCCCAGCTGTGTCCCCTCCTAACTTCTTGTGCACCCCCAGCCTGCTCACTGGTGGGGTGGTGTGAGAAGCAGAAGAGGCCTTGACTGTGTGTAAGCACTGCTCAGCAATAACAAAAACATCCTTGTATTATCAATGCTGTTTTCAGCACGAATCCAAACATAGCCCTGTGCTAGCTACTATGAAGAAAATAAACTCTACCCCAGCCAAAACTCAGCACATATGTATATATTGTGTTCAGCAGAGGTTAGAAGTTCCCCAGTGGAGCTTAGAGCAGCCCAAAAACAAAGGTCTCGTAGGAAATCTGTGTGGATTAATCTGCTGCAATGTTCTTGAGACAGAAAACTGTGCAGTCCCTGATGGGCATTTTGTTTCTTTCCACAGCTTCTACCTCTTCCATCCTCTGTCCTATGGGATGATAGGACCCATGGCCTCTGACCCTAGCAGCCCCATGGCAGGGCTCCGGTGGATGGACTCCTGGGAGTTCTAGAGCCAGTAAAGGGAGCCTGGGAACAGTGGATGAGAAGCATGAGATCTGCTGCATGTCAGGCTGATTCTGGTGCTTTGGAGACATGTGACTGTAAAATGCCCTCTCTGGAGAACTCTGGGTACAGTAGCCCTGTTGCTTTGGCATTTGTTTGCACTCCTGCATTGGAAGATGCAGAGGATGACCATGAGAAGGTCCTCTTAAAAAGACTCATGTCCTGAATCCTTAGGTTATATTCCTGGGCAACTGGCTGCTTGAATCTCAATTCTTTTGAGCAATATTTATCTGTCAAACAGCAGTGGCATTCCAGCAGTCAGACCAGTACAAGTTGGAGGCTGTGTGTAGTTGCATGTTTGTGTGTGTGTGTGTGTGTGTGTGTGTTTCTTCTGGTAATCTAAGCATCATTGCAGTTCGAGAGCCAGACAGTGTCTGAGACGTTAGGACTTTTATCATGATTAACAACCTTTCCTATGGCAAGGTTTTTGAAAGCTTTATGTAAGTATCTGGGGACCTCCATTCTACCCTGCCCTGGCTGGCTGCATTTTTTTGTTCTGACCCTGAATTTTTAGATTTTGAAAGGGGTCTGCTTGAAATCTCCTGAGCCACTGTGCCTTGCCTGTCTCCCAGGCCTTCTGCAGACAAAGGAGATGAAGATTGTTTATCCCTATATACTGCCTTGCTTTCTGGCCACCTTTAATCATTTATAACAATCACCTAGCAGGCCTGCACTCAGAGACAGATTGTTCCAGGTCAGCACTTCGTAGCTTCTTTGCAGTTTTGTCTGAAACTGCTAAGAAAATTACAGTGGAAATAGCAGGCAATTTATTTTCTGACCCAGTATGCTGTGAAGACTGGCTTCTTGGGGGTGTACTAGAGACTGAAATTATAGCTTGGGAATTTTACAGACAGCTGTCATTCATGTTTTGATCCCAGCTATTCCAGTTCCAGTGCTAGTGCCTGTGCTTTTAGGAGGAGGGCTTCATCTTAATGAACATCTGCAAAACTGGTTGTCAGTGCCACAGTATCTGCGTACTATTCCAGCAAGTTCCCTCTCATAGATGGCTGACCATCAAATTACTGTATGGAAGAAAATGTGAGGCCAGGCAAAAATTCTTTGCTAAGTGTCAAGAGCCATTGGATGTTGAATCCACCTCTTCCGAGAAAGCAGAATACTATTTATCAGGTGCCTTTCTCCTGTGTTAGGTCTGTTTTTGTAAATGTTCCTTTTATTCCATCTCCTACTCCTCACCCAATTTCAATTTCTTGTCACAGTTCATGGTTGCTGCCTTGTAGCATCCAACATGAATGACACTTAGACCCCAGCTGTGTTCCTGTCTCAAGAAGTAATATTTGCAAAACTCTTTTGTGTATGTATCCAGGAACTCAAGCCTTTCATTTCAGAGTTCTTGCTCTGCTTCTCAGCCTTGCATCAAAATTACAGGTACAGGGAGAGCAGCAGATGAGTGTGTCTGTCTTTAAACATGAATTGTGCATTCATTTCTCTTACCAAACCTTGAATTCTAATGTATTTCCTACAACATAGAAGGGCTGTGTTAGCATAGTTGTTCTGTGTGGGGGACTGAGACTCCAGTCAGACTTGCTTTCATTCCTCTTTAATAGAGATCCATAGCGTTATTCAGTAAGGCAGCTGCTTGCTATTGTAAGGCTCTGGCTTGGTGTGTCACATTTCTCTGCAGAAGTTGATTCCTATAGACACTATCTCAGATGGTACGGATCTATGCTTTTGATTCTAAAGGTTTTGAGTTAATCACGTGCTGGTAATACATGGTGGGAAGTCATTGTGCTAATTAGCTACTGGGTTTGATGCTTTTCCACTTGCTATTGCAGAAAGTGCTCCCATCTGCATGAGCCAGGGGTTCACAGAGGTGATATGTAGGCAAGGACGAGGGAGAAGGCTGCAAACTTCTTCAGATCCTGCTTGATCTGACAGCAGCTGTGAATTGTTAACTGTTGGCAGCATGGCAGGCAGACAGTGCAGTGCTGCTTTTGTAGCAATGTGATTCAGCATCTTCTACTCTTGGTAGGATTATCGGCTTAATACCTTGCTAATCCTGAATGAGCTTTCCCTAAGGTAATTCCATTGCCATGGGGAGGATTTGCCAGAAGAGCTGATAAAAGCCATGATTTAAAGTGTAGGATTTTTCCCAGCACATACAATCACACACTTGCCCTTAACACTAACAACAAGGAAAACTAAGAAACTTGTGAGTGTTTTGGAATGACAGTTTCTGACACTGTTTATTCATCAAATTAAATCTATGGGAAAGCAAAGATTGACTCAGTAACCTTGGTTACTTCAGTTATTTTGGAGGGGTCAGCTTTGTAGGAGCTGCCTGAGGAAGATAAGCCAGTGTGTTCCTTGGCCAGGGTCCCTCTACCCTTTATTGCTAATAATCTTTGGGGTGGGGATTGGCGGCTGAGTTTGGGGATTGGCCAGCTGAAGGTGGCAAATGTCATGCTCCCATCCCACCTTCCTGTGCACAAGCCCAGCTTCTGTTTCAGTACAGGCAAAGGTTTATTTTTCTTTAGGACTGCCATTTCAGAAATCATCTGAGAGCACTTGATTGGTGTTGAGACTGATCTATTTCTTAGGCCTTGTGTGCTGGTAAGGGGATGGAGACATACAGTGAAAAAAATCTAGCTATTCCACAAGAGGGAGCAATGTTCAGCAGATTTTTTTTTTTTTTTTTTTTTTTTTTAAATCTGGAGTGAAAAGTATTAAAAGGTCTACATTTAAAGACCAGAGGGCAGACACTTCCTCTGCACCCTCTGGACTCCAAGGGTTGGGTTTTCAAATAAGTGTATATTGATGCTGCTCTGTTTTCTTTCAGGAGAAAAATAATGAAAAATTATTTTTTTTAGAATTTGACCTTCAATATTTGCTTCTTGAAACAAAACCTGTGAGGCCATAGCTGGAACACGTAACCAGTATTTTGTGAGGTCAATAAAATACAATAATTGGGATTCCCTTGCTGACTCTGACTTAAAATGTCTGAGTGGTGCAGATGTGAGGCAATGGGTGCAGGGCACTCTACTTTCTGAATGGAATTTGGGCTGCTTCAGTTTTTCCATTTGTGCTTGTGCAATGAGTTCAGGTTCATTTTGAGGACTTATTAGTCCTCTTCCCCAGTCATGTGGAAAATAGCTAATGGTGCTCTCTGAGGCCAGAAGATGCTGTTCTCTGGAGCAGCTGCTCTCTTTGAACAGGACTCCTTTTATCACTGGCAAAGTATTTCATCAAACTGTATCTGTGGATTCAAATCACAAAAAGCTTCAGGCTGCCACATTCCCTGCTTCAAATTCTTTTTTATGTGTAAACTCTATTTTCACCTCTTCAGTCTTTGGAGGATAGATAGAAGGCTTCTAGGCTCATCTAGCTTCATCCTAGACAATCTATCCATCTTAAAAGGTTTCTGTTAACAGTCACTTCAGGACACCGATGTGCACACACCTATTCCAGCAGCAGGGACTGGCCTGTTTCCAGGAACTGGACTACTCATGCTATGAGACACAGATGTGACTGTGAGGAGGATTTGAATGGAGATTCACGTGCCAAGGTTGCCCTTGGTCCAGGTGGAGGACTTGTGTCATGCACTGCTTACTAGCATTGTTCACAGCGCTGCGGGTGGGAGAGCAACCACCACTCTCTCATCTGCAGAGAGTTTTCTTATTGCATCTTGATTGGAAGGGCTTATTGATGCACAAAGGGCATTGACAGGATCTACCTTCTTATATCTCCCTCCTTCCTTCCACTTCTTCAAGTATGCCCAAAGTACAGGACATGTCTTTGCTTCTCCTCCAATTTTTAGGCTGTGCATCCATTTGTTACGGGTGCCTGAACAAGGGGTAGGACAGGACACCTCATAGTATCCTGAGTGGATGAATACCTGTCACATGCACTGAGAGCAAAACCAGAACCTTGTTATGGAAAGGTAAACAAATGTGTTATTTGACAGTTTCCTCCTGTATCCCTCTGAGAATCGTTTTCAAGGGACTTGAGAGTGAACCAGCTGTCAACGTGGAAACACAGGCATTTACCTGAAATTCTCCGTTGCCATGCTTAGCAGCTTCCCTTCCAGAGGCTGTGCCTGTCTAACTTCTCCTCTGGGTTGGTGCTCTACGCACAAGTATCATTACAACACTGTTTCCTCCTCTCAGGATCCTGCTGGCAATGTGAAAATCTCCTTAGCGGTGCCCTGTGCCTCCACCAGCTGGGGAATATAGGTAAGATTTTTTTTTTCCCCTTTACAGCAAGTGACCCCACACATTGGCAAGTGTGAGTCATGAAAGCAGAAATGTGTGGACTGTTAGAACATCACAAGGCTATCTCCTGCTGGGAAAGGAAGGCTGAGGATAAGAACACCACCTCCATAGCACGCTTGCTCTCTTTGAGGGGCTGTGGGCTGCAAGCAGTCAGGGCTGAAAATTGTCTCTGTCTTCTTTAAAGTACTAAGACCTTGGTTGCATGGTTGTTTGTGAGTTGCTTTACTCTTAAAACTCCCTTATGCTCTTTACTTGAATGTCAAGGGCTATGATTGTCACAAATAATATCTGAGGTAGGGGACATACTAGCACAGAAATCACTCCTGCTGAATTTGTAATTGGTCCTAAAACCTTGCCAAGTGAGTTCATTGTTTTACAAGAGGTGCTGTTTAGAGCCATCCTTGGAGAACTTGCCCCGACTGAGCAAGAGTTTGGAGCAGCCGTGAGAGGGGTTCTTTTGTAATTCTGTCCTATATTCTGAACCTTTCGTACTAATACTGCGTGTGTGTGTGCGCGCATGCGTGCATCTGTCCATGAACTGAATGTCTTCTAACTAAGGTGTAATTACTACACCATACAGTGTGAATGGGAGAATGTTCCCTTGAGCTATAAATGTATTTTGTACAGGAGATCATGGAAAATGAGGTAGAATTTGGAATTTAATTTTGTAATAAATACCTCTTCTGGCAAGCATTCTCTTTGCGTCTAGATCTTGGGGTGGTTTTTTTTCCCCTTTCCTCTCTTCCTCACACGCACACTTGAAGCAGCAACATGAACTTTAAACGGACCCATTGGAGAGTTTGATCTAGGACAACAGTGATCTGCATCAGCTTTTAGCACACAAATGTTGCTGGACTGCAATTCTAGGAGGTCAGGTTTTACTGCCGTCCAGGCAATGTGCTGATAAGCACAGCGGGAAGTGGAACTGGTACATTTGGATGAGAATAAAGTACTGTCTGTTGAAGCAGGTTTATCTCTCCATGTTAAAGACGTGTGAAATTGTAAATACATATAATATATCAGGTTTAATGGGTATATTCATTAAGCTTCTGGTAGGTTGCCTATGAACACTTCACTTGACAGATCAAGCACTTTATTCAGGAATGCAACATTTTTCTGTAAGTCATTCTTATGTTGAGTGTGCAGTGTCCATAACATCAGACTGATGCACAATTTTGTACAAATGAGGCCCTTGCTGTGAACTAAGTGCAAGAGTCTGTAATAAAACTGGAAAGCTGTGAATCAGAATCTGGCTCTACGCCAGGCTGTAGTGATAGGGCAGCGTATACTTTTGAGTACAGTGTAACAAAGGGTTGCCATCCTTGGGGTGGAACTAGATGGGGAAAAGCAAAATACAGCCTTCTTATTTGGGGCCACACATTGATGCCCAGATCAGAGCCAACCAGTCTGTTTAGACATGTTCCAAGGGCTGCTAAAGTAAAGCCAGGACAGCTAGAAACTGGACCGTGGCCTGCACAAACTGATACAATAGGCTAATAGATGGTTACTGAAAAGCCTATTGACATCTTGTAGCGCTTCAGAAAGCGCAAGCTGGTCTTTGGATATTGTCTGATCAGGGCTATCGTTCTGGAAGGAAGGACTGCTGATATAGAAGCTGTGCTAGAGTGTAGAGAGGTGACCATAAGGAAAAGGCATGAAGCATTGTTCAGAAAATGCTGATAATATCTGAAGTAAAACTTTACTTCTCACTGCCCTCTAAAGGAAGAATGGCTTCTTTCTGCAGGTAAGTGGTCTCACGTGGGTAGACACTGGTGACTGATTCCATTTTGCATTTGTTTTGAACCTGCCAGGTTTCTAGGCTTCTAAATTCCAGCCATCATCCTGTTACATGTTCCTCAGCAAGAATGAGGCTTTTTTATAACCTAGTGTTTTAATATAGAGTTTGTGCTCTGTCTTCAAGCTGCTGCTTAATCTTCTTTTTGCTAACCAAATAGAAACTTTCAATGCAAGTTGCTTTCTCCAGCCCTCAAATCTCCCATGCCTCTTTTCTCATTTTCTTTGGTTTACCCATATGGTTTCCCAAACTGTACACTGTCTTCCAACATCAGTCTCCCCAGTTTCATATCATAGAATGCTAGAATGGTTTGGGTTGGAAGGGACCTTAAATATCATCTAGTTCCAACCCCCCTGCCATGGGCAGGGACACCTTCCACTAGACCAGGTTGCTCAAGGCCCCATCCAACCTGGCCCTGAACACTTCTTCCAGGGATGGGGCATCCACAGCTTCTCTGGGCAACCTGTTCCAGTGCCTCACCACCCTCATAGTGAAGAATTTCTTCCTTATATCTAATCTAAATCTACCCTCCTTCAGTTTAAAGACATTACTCCTTATCCTGTCACTACATGCCCTTGTAAAAAGCCCCTCTCCAGCTTTCTTGTAGGCCCCCTTCAGGTACGGGAAGGCTGCTATAAGGTCTCCCTAGAGCCTTCTCTTCTCCAGGCTGAAATAAATCTTCATTGCTCCTACCACTGCTTCCTGGTTTACATCCAAGGACTGTGGTTGTTGTACACTTTGGAGTGGTTTTCTAATACACCATCTCTAACTCTGTAGCTCTGGCCCATGTAACACATGCTCTGGAAATAGAAAGGTTGTGCTTTATCTGAATGGGCATAGTCTATCAAGTGTTATGATTGCTGTAAATTGCTTTTTCCATATTTACCATTCTTGCAGTCATTGTTTTATCTCCGGATTTCATCCAAAGCTAGTCATCCTGCTGTCTTGCAGCTGACAAAAGGTAGTTTTCAGGCTTCATTCACCTGACCTTTTTTTCACCATGTATTTTAGGATGAGGTAGTTCTGAAGTACCTGTTTTTTTCCATTGACCAGAAAGGGAGCGTAGGTTACTTGCCTGTATGAAGGCATCTGTGTTGGGACAGCTGAGTCCCGCACCAGCAGTGTGCTGATCCCCTGGAATGCTTTAGAGACCATAGCTATTTGGTTACAAGGTGGAGAAGGAAACTAGCTGAGAAGCAGGGAGGAGTTGGTTGAGATGAGAATGTGAACATGCATAGGGTGGTACATCTTTATTTAAGATTTCTGAACTGTGTGAGAATAGCCAAATAAAGCCAGTGCAGTTGAAGAATTTGATAACCTCCAGGCAAAATCCCATTGGAAGCAAGCCTGAGGAGGGATATTTAAATAAAGGACACCAGGAGCACAAGCACCAACTATCCCAGTGCAAAGCAAGGCCAGGAAGAACCAAAGAAGCCAAAGATGAGAAGCTGAGTAACAAGTTCTTAACTGACTTCAAATACAAGAGAGAAGCATCCAGAAAGTGAGAACTCAAATTACTAAGGGCTGCTATGAAAGAGTCATGCAGAGGGAGAAAGCAAAAAGGCTGTTTCACAAAATGAAGACATAATGAGGAATATCAAAGTTAATGAAAAACTGTCAGGACATAGGTAGTAAAAGACAGATCAAGAATTAGACCACTACTTGGCAGAGACGGAAAGGCGTGAACTGATGGATCACCCTGAGAAGTTGTGCACCCATCTTCAAACGCTTTTATAATAAACTCCCTACTGGGTTTTTCATTATTTTCTCTATGCTGGCTTTTATCAGGCTAGTTAGTTTCTTCCTTACTTAATCATCCTGTTTGGCCTTTTTGAGTATTGCCACATTTTATACTCCATATGTCTGCTGAAATTTCTTTGTTTCAGGCATTATTAAAAAAATAAAATTAACAATAAGTGGGTTGGAGAAACCCTCGGGCAGCTCTTGTAGGACTCATGGGTGCAAGCTATCTGTGCCTGCTGATTTTAAGTCTTTATTGCTAACAGTTGCTATTTAACATCCTATTTAGTTACTAATGGATTGCAAAGTGCTTTATGATGTGGCATAAGTACATCATTCTCCTCAAGACAGAGCCACAATATTTATTCAACGCTTAGGCTTTTTTTCACTCTGGAGTTTGCAGGTGCAAAATTTCTCTCTGAACTAGAGCATATTTTTGACAGAGCCCCAAAACTGGAATGACTTAGGTGAGGAGGAGAAGACCTCAAGCAGAAAAGGAATCCCACACATAGAAGCAATAACACATGGGGTTTGCTTTGAGAGCAGATGGCTGAGTGCGAAGCTGAAAGGTTGTGATGCTAGCACAGCTTTGCCATCAAGGAATGGGTGCAATTAAGTGCAAATTTTTTTTTTTTCTTTTAAAATAAATCACAGCAAAGACACTGTTCTCAGAGACAACCATGGTAGGTCAAATGATTGTAGGAGATGCCCTGGTCAATAGTATCAATTCAAATTGCAAGCAGGAGGGAAAGATGGAGTTGAGATCAGAGAGAAGACAATCAATGAGCGCTTCAGAGATCAGCACCGGCAGCGCTTCTGAAACAAGACAAATCCAGTGGGGAAACTTCAGAGGAGGCTCCACAGGGGGTAAAGCAGCCTTCCACCAAGCTTTTGCCATGATGTTTTGGCAGCTGAAGGATGATCCAGTCCAGAAGTATAAGGACAGTTGGAGGAAGATCCAAGCCCGTGTGCACCGTCCCTAGGTAGGACAGAAGCCAGGTAACTGTGCTGACACAGTGCTTGCCAAGTTGCCAGGTATATTAGCTAGAGCACCATGTTGAGCTAATGAGGCTGGAGAGCTTTAGGACCATGGCTGCTTGCATCCTGCCAGCTTGGAGTGCATACACTTCTGTAGTTGTGTCTTATGATCAAATTCAGCTTTTGCTCAGGACTGACATGGTAGACAGACTTTTTGAACTCGCTTTGGTAGAGTGACTTACAAAAGGCACAGTTTGCTTCTTGGAAGATCACAGCCTGGTGGTGGGGGTAGCAACTGGTGGATTATCACTGTGCTAGAGAGCACAAGGTGAATAACAGCCAAGATAAGGTCTAAGCGTCTGTAAGTGCCAGACCTGGTCCAACAGCCTCATGAGTCAAAAATACTCAGGCTAGCAGCTCTCTGTGTGGTCCCCTTTGGCTTCTCTCCCTGCTTCATGCCCTGTCAGCCTTGGATTGTTTTCACCTGCCTGTACAAACTTTCCCCAGCTGGCCCTGGGAGATCCAAGATGAACCTGGGGATGCCTAGTAGCAAATTGAAGTCAAAAGACATGTTTTCATTTTATTCTGCTGTTGAATCCTCTCCCACACATTGTTGCTCCTCCCTCTGCCTATCCCTCTCCCCTTAGCCCAAATCTGCAAGGTCGGTAGTGCTGCCTTGCTCTCCCTGCAGGCACAGTGGCAGGCAGTGAGCTCTGCAGCTGTTGCCTTCATTGTTTTATGGGCAAGATTATTCCCTCCTGCATCTCTTTCACTTCATGTTATGCAACTACATTTCGTGATTTGCTTTGCTACTGAGCTGTGCCACGCCATGGCCTAAGGGGGTAGCTTGAGAAGACTGCTGGGAACTTGCATGACTTCTGCTCCCACCTGAGGGTGGGGGTGGGAGTCTGGGGAAAAGAGGAGCCGTCATGGTCTGTGGTTTTGAGACTGAGGGCAAGGGGGAAGAAAGGGGATTAGCCAAGCCCAGGAGTCCGTCTCCGAGGTGAGCAGGAAGCCTGAAGCAGCTAGATCAAAGTGGCATTATTCATGAGGACTCACAGATGTAGAATTGGAAATGAGCAGGAGTCCAAAGGGGATTTCTGTTTGTTTGTATAGCAGCTGGGATGAAAACTGACAGTGCCACAGCAGCACATGCAAAACAGCCATCCCTGGGCCAGGCTGATGTGGTTTTCCTTTGGGAGGGAGGTCTGTTTTCCGAGCGCCCTGAAGCCTGAACTGCAGGGTTGGGGACAGGTGTTTGTGAGCTTATTCCCAGTTCTGTCACACTGTTTTACGAGATCGGGCAAGTTTCTTTCCCTGTGGGTAAACTGAGGCACTGAACAAGTAAAGCCAACACTTGGCAAGGGGAGTTATGAGTGTTGGTACTATAATTTGAAGGGGCTGTAGATTACAACAATGAGACCCATTAGAAATTAAAAACATTATGTAAATTTGTCTTCTTCCAAAGCACAAAAAAGCTTTATTGTTTTCTTTGTGGATCAGTGAGTTTCTCCAGAAATCTGCCCCCCCTTTCTCCAAGTGGCCTAAAGATGATTTTGGAGAAGTCTGTGCTGCTGACCTGGTTCTTCTTCACTCATGACAGCTCCAGGAGCAGTCTTGCAGAAATTCAAGAACGTCTCAGAAAGAGCTGAGCTGCCAGGCTAGGTACAGGGAGCCAAGGGAGCTGGAGACCATCACAGGAAGCCCTCAGACCATGGAAACGTTTGCAGTGCTCAACCTCTTGATGCATCCTGGGACTTCCTCATGCTTGAAGGCTCACAAAACACTTGAACGAGAAGGAAGGTTTCCTTGTTTGTTTTTCCTTGTACTTTAAATCCTCTCTGGACTCCACTCGTGCTGTCAGCACATCGGTGCCGTGGAAAGCAGGAGGAACTCCTCCGACAGCCACGTAGCTGCGAGGGAGAAGCTGCTTTGCACGCAGGGAAGAGCACTGTGTCTCCCGAGCCCTCGGTCTTTTAAGTCACATGAATGGCGGTTCAGATGTTTCTTACCTCTGAGCTCTCCCTGTCTCCCACCTCAAGTCCCTCCTTTCAGCTCCCTTCTCCTGTGCTGGAAGATCTATGCTGTCACAGGGAAAAGACTGCTGGTTTTATTAAGGGAGAGAGCATGTACCAGTGCCAAAAGGCAGCAAAGGGATGGATTGACTGTTCAGAGAGGCAGGGAAGGTGGGGAAACTGCTCCTGAATGTGCCCGTATCCTGCCCAGAAGGAGCTGGTGCTGGGGGCCAGGGAAGGAATTAACTCTCTTTGGTTCTTAGACTCTGCTGAGTGTCATACCAGCATAGGCTTTGGGTGCCAACAGATGGGCAGTGGTATGGCCAGCCCATTGCCCCTTTCATCAGCTGGGGTCACCCGTATGTTCCACGGAAGGAGAAGGCAAGTCACGCTCAGCACTCTCATTGCTGCTGTTATGTCTGGTCTGTTCTGACACTTGTGCCTTGCCTGCGAGTGCTCAGCGTGCAGCCACCATCTGCAGCATGGAGGGAAGGTGCAGGGGGGAAGACTTTGGACAAGAGCCACCATTTTCCTTTGCCATCATGGCTTCACTGTTATTGTCTGAGATATCCTTGCTAAATCTGCATTTCACTGTTGCTCTGGGATGTGATAGCTGATATGGTGCCTGCATGGACCCAAGGAAAGGTGTCCCATATCCCAAGTAAGCTTTAGGAGCTGATCACTCTTAACTACAATAACTTGCTTTTGTGGTGCTTCTCTTCCTCCTCTATCAGCCAGCTCTGAATATATTCAAAAATGTTGCTAGGCAAATATTCAGCCTCGTTTGCTGCTCTGACTGCATATATGTGCTTCAGCTCTGCTCCTTGGTATCCTGTGGCCTAGGGAGGACTGTCCGCTCTCCTTTCCAGTGCCCTGGCAGCACAGCGCTGCCCGCCTGTTCTGCTCCCCCTTGTTAGCAGGGTCAGGCTGAACTGTCCAGCCAGGCTCTGGTGAAGCTCCACGTCTGTGTGGTTGTGACAACAGGCTGAAATGTCAGAGTAGCTTGTGCAGATGCATATAGGATGACACTTCATGCTCTTTACTGGTGTGCTTGATCAGCTGCAAGATAGCTAAAGGTTAATGTTTGCGTTGGCACTGCCGGGCTTGTGTTCACTGCCCTGCTCAGATTAACCCGCTATTTCCCGCTGCTCTGCTAGCTGCTCTTTCAGACTCCTTGCAGTTTCAGCAGTTATGATCGCACCGATTTATCATCAGTCCCCAGTGTGAATGTTTCTTTTGCAACCGTACAGCTAAGACGCTGTTTTTAGTGGGAGCTTGTTGTGGACCAGAAGATGGTGGCCAACAGCAGGAAGCACTGCGGGCTGGCAGGTTGCACGTTCCCACCTCCCAGCCATGAGATGGCCCTGCAGTTCATTACTTTTCTTCGTTATCAAATGCCTTCTATTTATCCCTGTTCTCTAAGAATATAGATGTGTAGAGATCATATGCTTTTCAGGCTTTTCTGAGTTATGAAAGCTAAAATGCTGTATTTTTAACAGAAGCCATGATTTAACAGAAACCATTTGCACCTTTCCAGGATCCGGGACGTTGACATTAAGTAAGTCTTTTCTAGCAGTGGCATTCAAAACACAGCAAACCTGGAACATCATTTGTTTTCTGACTCAGTAGCCAGAGATCTGAAGCATTTGTGAAACTCTCTAGTCCCATTTGACCACTCCATTTCTTTGTAAGTTTGTTGGACTTTTGAAGAGGACAGGGTTCTCCAGCTTCCTCTAATATATATATGGAGCTTTTCCTATACAGCATCTTGTCTAGTCTGCGCTGAGAATGCAGGGTCTCAAAAGCCTGAGAAAACAGGTAATTTATTCTGGCACTTGCAGAGACGTGTCAGGTGTCTTCCTGCTGTCACTGCAGTCAGTGCTGTCACTCCGGCTCTTTAGGAGAAAGGCCCCTGGGAGACAAGCTTGGGCTGGGGCTGAGGATGTAGCATTGTGCCTTTGAACTTGTCTCCTTCCAGGGATTATTTTCAGTACGCCAATGAGAAGAACCTCCTTTCTGCCTACACGGAATCAATGTGCTCCTGAGTTGGGTCAGAGGCTGTCGTCTTCTCTCCTGATTACAAGAAGTGAGTCTGATGTATAGAACCAGCACTTGTAATACGATCAGCACAATTGTTATTTCAGAGCAGACTGTGATGGTTTCAGTAATATTTGTGCTTTTGTGTTGCTTGCATCCTTCTGAAAACCTTTACTTGCATGACTGCTCTGGCTTCCCTGGCTTCTGTTGTGCTGCTTGAGACCTCACTTGCCCTTTCTCGCTTTGTTTCCTCCATGCTGCCTAAACCCCTGGGCCAAATTAAAAGCAGTGTTTCCCTTTGTCTGAACAGTAAGGAGAAGCTGGGTCTCCTGAACATGTTTGACAAAGATGAGATGTCTTCTGATCTGTTGTTAACAACTTTGCCTGGTTCAGCTGGCTTAATTAGCCTTAAATTAAACATGTATCTTGCAGCATCTAGACTGCATCTGCCCATGGAGATAGCAGGTGGCTGCGGGGCATTCTGAGTCTCAGCAGAAATGGCCAAGAGCAAGAGGATGCTGTGGTGCTGGAGCATCGCTGAGGACCTCCTCAGCAAAATTGCACTCAGAGGGAGCTGTGCCGAACGGCGAGCCAACACGGCTGGGTCCTGGTGGTCCCCTCGCTAGCATTGCTCTGCCGCGCTGCTTCACTTACAAAACCGGGACGATCGGAAAATGTCAACCGTGAATGAGCTGAACTTCCTACTCTGCCCTGCGGCTGCGAGTCCTGCGGGGGCGGCTGGGGAGTCTAATTTTTACTTTTTTCCTTCCTTCCTTCCTTCCTTCCCCTGAGCGGGAAGTATAAAGCGAGCTCTTCCTTTCCAGTGGGGCGGTCGGGGAAGCCCCGGGTGGAGGAGCCGGGCGCCGGGGAGCTGCGGTGCCGGCAGCCCGCCGCGGGCGGTGCGGGGCGGGGCAGGGCCGGGCCGGGCCGGGCCGGGGCAGCGGGCGGAGCGCGGATGCCCGCCGCGGCGGGGGGCGCGGGGGCGGGAGCCTCAGGTGAGCGCGGCGCCGCCCGCCCCCCCGGCGGAGCGAGGGGCGGGCGGCTGCCGCTCGGCGGCCCCTCCGCCCGCGGAGCGAGCGGTGCCAGCGCCTCGCCTCGGGCGGCGAGGGGCAGGTCCCCCCGCCCCCGCCATGGAGAGCGGGATGCTGCTGTCTGGCAGGCAGCGAGCGCTGATCCGGGAGAGCTGGCAGCGGGTGAGCGGCAGCCCCGTGCAGCACGGCCTCGTCCTCTTCACCAGGTGAGCGGGGCGGCAGGGGCGGGATGCGGCCACCGGCGCCCCAGCCCCGGCCGCCCGCCCGCCCCGACCCGGGGGGGATGGACGGGCTCCGCTTCTTGGAGAGAAACGCTTCCCTTCGCTTCGCGATGGCTCCCGGCCGGCTCCCTTACCCCGCCCTCTCTCCCCTCCCCGGGGCTGGGGGTCCGGAGGCAGCAGCGCGGGGCTGAAGCCCCTCCACCGCGAAGCCGCGGCTGCCGTGGGGCAGCGGCGTGGGGAAGGCCGTCCGCCCCGCGCTGCTTCCCGGCCTTTCCCACCCTCCGCGGGTGAGAACTTTGTCACGGGGAGATGGAGGGTGGGGGAGAGAGGCAGCGGGCAGGTTTTGTGCCTTTCTGCCCGCTGATCCGCCGCCTTGTCACCGTTACTTCTGCTGTTTGGCGAGCTGCGTGTCCGCCCAACTCTGGGGAGCGTATCGAAGGGACCTCCTAATTGTCCCTGACACGGCACTCTGCAGCCCCAGGCAAAGACCTGGCCGCTGGGGAGGGATTCAGTCTCAGGGCAGAGGAAATGGTGTGCCAGGGTGAACGGCTGAAACCCAAGTCCTTGCCTCTCCTAAGCAGACTAATGTCTCGATTATGGGAAGAGAAAAAGGGAAAATCTATGAAAAGTCGTTTAAAAAGGACGGTCGGAGAGTTGATGACTAGCTTCCAGAGTGGGGCGTAGCAGGCGGGAGCCAAACCTTGCAAGGCAGGGCTGCAAGCAGCTACAGCAATGTTTGGGAGTTTTAGTGGAGGGGAGAGGGATGCAGTAGTTTAGTGTGCAGGATGGGGAGAAGAGAGACTGTCTTGCCTGAATTCCCTGTGGCCTCCATGGACAGCATCAGCCTGCTAGATCTGCCTGGGTGGCTGCTGCTAAGACCCATGTGTGCCTGGCATACGCTGGCAGGGAGGATGAGGGGGGGAAAAAATGGGAGCTGGTGACGGTGTGGGAGAGCGGGGCACTAGCTGAGTTTGTACATGCCCCCCTCGCTCAAGTAAGGAAAGCCGGCTGCTAGAGCTGCAGGCCTTCCCCAGATTTGGGAGCTTTGGGGCTCAAGGGCATCATGAAGCGAGAATGGAAAGAGTTGAGACAACAACCAAGACTTTGGGGAGAAGGGCCAGGCTGGGAGGAACTCCAGCGAGCTGGGACCGGTCCTCAGGTGCCATAAACACGTACCTGAGAGTTGGGGCTGTGGGCTAGGGAAACAGACTTTTTTGACTATAGTTAACGTGGATTGCCCCAAACTAAGACTCTTCAGAACTTCTGGGCCCTTTACAGGCGGGGAGGGATCAGTAGGTGGGAAGGGAGGCAGAGGGGCAACTGTGGGTGTGCTGCTGATGGGGTTTTTCCTGGGGTGAGCAGGACTCTAAATAAAGCTGAGGAAGTGAGAAGATGGGGGTTTCTTTCTTGCTGTTGCAGGTTGTTTGACTTGGACCCTGACCTGTTGCCCCTTTTCCAGTACAACTGCAAGAAGTTTGCCAGCCCTCAGGAGTGCCTCTCTGCTCCTGAGTTCCTGGATCACATCAGGAAGGTGAGAGAGGGGCTGTGGCATGGCCGCAGCACAGCCTCTGTGGAGGAGGAAGAAATCCTTAGGCAATGGCTTGGGACTGTGGGGTGTCTGACTGGGGAACGCTTGGGAAGTCTCCTCCTGAGATGGTAGCTGCAGGGGGTTACTCATGCTAGCAGAAGGTGCTATTGCCAGGACAAAGTGCCCTACAACAGTGGGAAGGGGATGAGGATGCAGGCTGTGGTGGGTAAGAAGCACCGTGCTGATTTCCATGCCTTCATCTGAGAGTGGATTGCCTCTTGTGAAAGTTGGAAGCCCCCTTTTTCTATCATGGAAGTGCCTCAGTGAGCTCACTTCTGTCCAGACAAGGACCAAAGCCCTCTGCTTGGCCACATGCTGACCAGGAGGTGGCACAGAGCTGGGCAGTGGGCCAGGATCCCGTGGACACACTACTGTGGAGAGGCTGTTGGTGTGGCTGCAGAGCCAGAAGGCCCACAGCATCTCTTGGATAGCCACTGCAGGAGTGCTGCGATACACATTTGCCTCCCCCCGAAACAGGGAAAGGACCAATGCTGATATCATCTGGAGGAGCTCATGCATGGACAGAATTACACCCGGTGCAGCAGAGACCCTTTGCTGAGCCCTGAAGAGGGGCCATGCCAGGGCAGAGCACAGCCTTGGCTTGCAGATGCCTTCATAAACTGTCTGGCTCCATCTTTAAACCAGTTTGGTGCCTCGCTTGCCTGTCTTTAGTCCTTGCAAGAGGCTGTTTCAGGACTGCACTCCTCTGATAGCTGCAAGCTTTTTGTTATTTTCCAGCCTCTGTTTATTGGCAAAGTTAAGTCCATTTTTACTTCTGCTATTATTGCCTTGAGCTGAAATAGCTCTTTGCTCTTGTTGGAGATAATTTCCCTGTTGAAATTATAGAGCAATTCTATCACCTCTTGGCTTTGCCAAGCTAACCATGCCCTGGCTTTAATCTTTTCTTCTAATTTGGTGTGTCTGTTCTCTTCATCCCTCATTAACCCTGCTCTGTCCTGTTTCCATTTGACTCTTCATGTTCCTGGGAGACCACGGTGGTACGTGCTTTACCAGACCAGGTCTCTTGGCTGTACTATTCACCCCATCTCCCCAAAATACCTTGGCTGATCTTAGAATTGGAGTTGCCTTATTCACAATTGCACCATCTTGGCAATTTCTAGTTGGAAACTCTAGTCCTGGCAACTTCCAGGGCTCCCCTGCAGTTGTCCTGGAGTCCTAAGAGCTGTAATGACTGCATCAGCGTTAGATCTTAGCCCATAACTGCTCTGCTATAGGGCTGTTTTACTCCCTCTGGGACAGGGAGGTCAGCAGTGCTGCTTGCTGTGGCACCTCTGGCAGTGTCCCATGGAAGGATGTGGTGTGTGCTGCTGCAGTATGCCTCACTGATGTGACACACGGATCGCAGTAGAGCAAAGGAAAGCTCAGAGGACATCTGCTGGGCTGGGAGGTGGTCAGGCTGAGAAGGGTGAAGTAGAAGGGTCAGACTCTTTGTTTCTCTGGGAGGGCAGCAGAGCCTTGCTGTTAATGTCATTCTGCCTCTGTGCTCCTGCAGGTGATGCTGGTGATCGATGCTGCTGTGAGCCACCTGGAGAACTTGTCCTGCCTGGAGGAGTATCTCTGCAACCTCGGCAAGAAGCACCAGGCAGTCGGTGTGAAGGTCGAGTCTTTCTCGGTGAGGCATCCTCTCTTGTCCCGCTGTGGCTGTGTTTGTGCAGCCCTGCCTGCAGCCCTCAGCTGTCCTCATCCCTCTGCACCCACCTGCTGGGTTCAGCTGGCTGAAGAGAAAGCTGGTGGCTCAGGGCAGCCCCCAGGCTGCTGATAGCTGCATAGTGACATTGGCTCGATCAGGGAAACCCTTGAGCTCCCCTCATTTTCTGCCCTCCCCCAGTAAGCCCAGGGAGAAAGTACAGAGGGGAGCAAGGCATTTCCCCCGTTTGAAGAGGACCACAGTTTGGGGCCCCGCAGTCTCTCCTGTGACACAGGGCTGCGGGCTCAGCCTTTGCCCTGGGCCCTCGATCTCTGCATCTTTGCCCTGGGCAAACCTCACCGCACCTGGGAAAGGGAGCATCCACCTTTCTCTATGTCTGCACTGGGATGGGGTTGCTGCACCTCAGACCCTGCTTCCTCCATGGCACTAAGACAGGAGCATCCTCCATATTAAACCCTTGCTTACTCCTCTCCTGCCATCAAGCACGGATGGAAATGCTGGATAATGCAGCGGGGAAGGGCAGGTTGAATGAAAGGTTTCTAACCAACATATGGCTCCCTCCTAATTCCGCTAGCTTTGGTCCTCTTCAGAGGTAGCAGAGCACTACCCTTTGCTTGGGGTAGTGATCCTCACCAGCCCTGCGCTCAGTGTGTGGGTCCTCCTGGATGGGGTTGCTCACAACTCCGTGAGGAGCAGTGCCCTGTGGAGAGGCCTGAGAGGCGGCAAGGCAGGCCCTGAGCATCCAGCCTGGGGTCTGACCCACTCTCCTGGCATCAGGGCATTGCTCAGCTCTGCTGATCTGCTGCTATGCCAGGGGATGGGGCTGGCTACCCGCATCTGAGAGCCTGAGACAATGGACATGTACCTCTCCCCTGGTGTTATATGTGCGATGTCAACCCTTGCTCCCTGCCTGCACTCCCCGCTCACGTGGGGTGTGGGGTAAGGGCCAACATAGGGCAGAGGAAGGGGATGGTGTGGGCTGGCTCTGGGTCACCTCTGAGCAGCTAGGGATGGGGTGGCCTGGACGGTGGAGGAGGAGCAGCTGCCTTACAATGGGACAAGTCTGAAAAGGTGGTGAAGTGAGAGAAAGGGCTGTGTGTCATCTCCCAGTGCTGAGCTTGGCGCCTTGTGTTTGGTTTGCAGACTGTCGGCGAGTCCTTGCTGTACATGCTGGAGAGATGCCTTGGTACTGCCTTCAGCCCAGATGTGCGGGAGGCTTGGAGCAAACTCTACGGTGCTGTGGTGAAAGCCATGCGACGCGGCTGGGAGACCCTCCCAGAAGGAGACTAGATCCTGCCAGCCATCCCCATCCCTGACCACGCAGCGGTCCTGGGCAGGGGGAGCGCTCACACTGCGCTCTCTGCCTCTCTCCACCTCTGTCTTTTTCTGTGCACCAGCCCATCGCTGTCTCCTCTAGTCAAGCGTGCTTCGGGGCTCTCCCAGTGATTCTGCCTTGCTTCAACACAACCACATCTCTGCCTTTGCTAAGGACTGGCAGGGTACGTCTCTGCAGCAAAGCCTAGGAGTGCCGCAGCACAGGTACGCTGCCCTGCCCCAAGTTCCTTCAGGCTAGCTGGAGTGCCAACACCCATGTTCCTATTCTGGTTTTTAGCTGGCTTGTCTTCCCTCCTCTTGCTACCCACCCTAGTTAGATGGCAGCTAGTGTAGGCCTCTTGGGCTTATTTACCATGCTCAAGACCTGCCAGGTCTGGCACTGCTCGCTTCTCCCATGCTGCTGTGCCCGGTTCAGCTGTGACAATGGCGGATTTGGCTCCTTCCAGGGGCAGCAGAGATGAGAGCTGGCCGTGCTGTGCTGCCATCCTCCCTAAACCTTGCAGGGAGCTTTTCCTTCTCTCCCTTCATCCACGTGTCACTACTGGATGGTTAATCCTGGTGCTCTCTTCTGCCTTGCCTCTCCCCTGAATGGGATCCATGGCTTTTCCTCGTGTCAGGTTGGCCACAGCTCAGTGTGTTTCCTAGGGATGCTTTCAAGCAGTGTGGTCATGTTAATCCTGAGGTGAGGCTGCTTTTAGGAGGTCTGGGCTGCCAGCTGAAAGGCTTTGTGTTGGTTTGGTCGGTTGGTTTAACCTCAGAGCTAGCTGAAATGCAGCAGCAGTGATGGCCTTTTACTGCTTTGTGTTAAGGAGAATAAAGTAAATACAAGGAAAAGATGTCTTAAAATAAAAATGAAGGTTGCAATCATGTCATGGCAACAGCTTCCAGAAATCATTCTGGCTATTGGCCAGAGGAAGCATAGCTGGAATTTCTCTGCTGATGCTGTCAGGACCTGGAGCACTTCCCAGCTGCACACAGTGCCCATCTGCAGAGCTCCTCACCCTTTAGTAATCCCTCCCAGCCATACTTGAGACACAGTTGCTTTGGAGCAGAGCGAGGCACCCAGTTAGGTGTGTGCAGCAGTGCTGTGTCAAGACAGGAGTGAGAAGACAGCATCTGCCAGAAGAAATCCCAGGAAATGGCTGAGAGGCAGCACCTGAGGGCTCTGGGGGGAGCTGAACTTGAGTACTTTGAAGAAGAGTTCATCTTTATGGGGAAGTTGCTGTGGGACAGGCAGAACCATGTTTCCAGCCATCACTAGCCCCAGGGCAAGTATTCAGTTAGAGGCAGTGCCCTTTTTTGCTGCTCCTTCAGGGCAGGAGGAGCCCAGCGTTGAGGGCTGAGATGGTCCTGTTCTTATAGAGACACGTTCCTTCTATACTCAGATGTCCTCCACTCTGGGGCAGGAGAGGGCTGCCCGCTCCTCGCAGCTGCAGCTGAGGTTTCCCAGCCCCATGCCATGGAGGGGATGATGGGGTGCCCTGTGAGATGGGGTCCTGCTTCCCTGCCACCAGGCCTGGTGGGCAGCCGTGGGCTTCCAGCAAGCAAGGAGCCCTCCAGCTGTGTTTGGGAGGGGAGCTGAGGGGTGTTGTGGACAGGCAGTGAACATCCCCATGTAGGATGCTCACTGTCCTCCCCGTGGTACCAGGCTCTGCTCCTGCAGTCCTACAGCATGGTGTTGTGCATCCTGGCCCATGGCTCTCTCTGTCAGCTGGGCCAGATAAGGTCCTCCCCATTCTCATGCTAGGCAGTGAGGGATGGAGGAGCTGGGGCTAGGGGGAAGTGCTAGCTGTGATGGCATGGTATGGGGCAGGAGGGTTTGGGAATGGGGATGTCCTCTTTGCAACCCTGTTCTGGGGCATCAGCCTTCATCATCACGGGGTGGGGGGGGATGACCTTCTGGCTCTGTGTGACAAGTAGGCAGCTGTGTGATGGGTGGGGTGTGGGTGTTACTGCCCCAAACCATCCCTGCTCCCTCTAGCTTTCCCAGCTCCTTGACTTCTCCTATTCTGTACCACGTTTTGTGTAACTCCAAGAGAACTGAAGTAGTCTCTGTGCCTCTTATACCCAGCTGCACCGTTCAATAAAGAACAACAGTGAGTCTCGGCCCTTTTTGCTGCCTTATGTTTATTTTAATATAAAAGGCCCAAGCAAGCCAAAAAAAAGGATGATGGAGAGGGGTTTACTGGTTTCTTGTTAGCTCTAGCTTTGGAGATAGTAGTCACTGGGAGCACTTGTGTAGTCCAGCTTGACTGACATGAGAAGGCATCCAGCACCAAAAGTCTGTTGGGAGCTTTTGTGCACTGTAATTGAATGGGTGAGCAGCGCAGGGACTAGCAAAGCCGTCCTGCTGCTGATTGCTCATTACCCTTCAAATTCAACGATCTCTAATGGTATAAGAGTTTTAAGCAACCAGCCTAAAAATCCCTTTTCTGTTGTTCAACTGCTGCTTTTGTTCTTTGAGATAGCATCAGCTCACCTGCTGCTGGTCACGCACTGCTGGTTGCCTGCAGCAGCAGGGCACGGCCTTGCAGCGAAGTCCTGCCCAGTTCCATGCAGCATCCACCCTGCCAGCTGGACTGCGGAGCCACCCCAGCAGCCCTGCCCCAGGGAGCAACTGGTGGGGATGCAGGAGGTCCTGTCTCCCCCTTCCCGGGGCGTGTTCTAGCTTTGACATCGTGGGTTTCCAGCCCTGGGAGAGTTGGGCATTTGGCACTGAAGAAGGATGGTCCCTAAAGCGGGCAAGCCAGCTTGGGGTTTGTAGTAGCATCTCCTGAGGGCTGGAAATCCCAGTCCTGCCACAGGATAGCATGGTGAGCATCCTGGGAAAGCCACGCTGCTCTGCCCTTGGCGACGTTTAGGATGGGGCTTGTTCTGCAGGGCCATGTGTGATGGACTGGCAAAGGGCAAGGAGGGCAGCAGAGATCTGAACGCAAAGAAATCCTCCCTGTGGTTCATTGCTAAAATAAATTTTCTAGCTCTTCCTGGCCTGGAGCACAGCTGCCAGCCTCAGGACTGGCAGTGGGAGCCCAACTCCAGTGCTGTGGGGAAGGGCCACCGTGGCACCCCGCAGCAGTAGCCCCATCTTCGACTCCCTGCGCCAGTGCAGAGGTTTGCCACGGCTCCCACAAACCGCCCCTTTGCCTTGGCTGTTGCCCGGCAGGGATGCTCCCGGCACTGCCCGCCGCCAGCCGGCGCCGTGGGAGACACCATGCAATTGCTTGGCCCTGGCCACGAGGGCCTTCTGTATGTGCAGGCTGTAATCAGGCGAGCGGGTTTTTGAGGGCCGGAGTGGCGGAGGCGCAGCATGACGAGGCTTGCAGAACCTTGTTAGGCCGTGATGAGCTTCCCCAGCGTGAGGGCCGGGAGAGCTGCGAGCCGGGGGGGCAATTACAGCCCTCGCTCACAGCGAGGGCTCCTGCCTCAGCTCCCTGGCACCAGCAAGGCCCTGCATTTAGCCCCATTTACCACTAATTACGAACCGTGGGGGGGCCTCTGTGGGGGTGTGTGATGAGGGGAGTTTTTCACACAAAGGGAAGCCCTCCCCGTGCCCCCTGCCTCATGCCGTAAGCCAGGCTGGCCAGGCAGGGCTCACCCCAGGGGAGCTGTGGAGGCGTCAGCAGGAGGGACCTGCTGAAACCAGAGGCAAATTATTCAGGTAGGAATTTGGATATAAAGAGTGTGTTTTGGGAGGGAAGAGGGGAACAAAAGAGCGCTGTCTGCTCAAAACCTAGAGAAAGGCTTCCAAAATGGTGTTCGCCTCCTTCCCCAGGACTTGCTGGTGGGCAGTGCAGCTTTGGGAAAATCTGCTCCATCCTCAGATGAGATGGGTCCCCCTGCTGCCCCTGCTCCTTGCTGTGGTCCCAGAGGAGCTGCAGGCCACACTCCTGCACCCTCCAGGCAGTGTGTGCCCCCTTGATGGTGTCTTGAGCCAGCCCTGCCTGCGGGGTGAACACTGGCAGACGGGCAGGAGAGGTACATGCCTGTCCTGGGGCTGCACTCTGTTCCCAGTGTCAGGGATGGTGCCAAGGGCTGTGCCAGCCTTTCCGAGGAGACATGGCAGGGTGTTCCCCCGCTCCTGTGCCTTTGCTGCTTCTGCCCACCTGCTGGGCTTTGCTTTTGTGGGGACCATGGTGGGCAGCAAGGTGCCTGGACGTGGGGAGGTGTTTGAGCGGTCTCCTTACCACTGAAGCCTCTGCAGAACATGTCCAGGAAGGGTCAAAAGCAGACCGCAGGTGGGGAAAGGGGCTGGGGACTTTTGCAGGCTCCAGCGGCAAGGGCCCCCCCCCCTCCTGGCACCAGGCAGGACGCACCGGAGTGACGACGCCAGGCAGCGGCTGGGTGAAGTCATTTTATTCAAGGCACGGTCATAGCAATAAAACACGAGAAGGTACAGACCTCTGGCACATTCCTACAGCGGGGCAGCCAAGGGCAATCGGACCAGCAGCCCGAGCTCCCAAGGACGCGGTGCCGCTCGCAGGCACTTGCTTCCACCCAGAGAGAGGCCACCAGCATCCCCCCGGCTCTGGCTGGGGCTGTCCCTGAAGCGGGCAGTAAGGGCAGCGGCTGAGCTGTGGGCAGCCCCTAGGGCACCTGGGCAGGGAGCCGCGAGCCCCCCAGGGTGCTTTTTGGGGTTGGGAGGCAGTGGCTGAGCTCAAGGCTCCCCCGAGGTACCTGCTTGGTGGCTGGAGTGCCGCAGCCATTACCCTAGCATGCAGCAACGTGGGTGGGACGGGGGCCACAGGGCTGCCAGCTGGTCAAGCTGAGACCCACCAGCCCCATGGGGATGTCCCAGGGCCCACTTGAGTCCAACAGAGACCCACAGCTTGCTGCTGGGCTGCCTTTTAACCCCCTCCCCCCTCCCACCAGGACTGGCATACTGTGCCACTCCCCCCCACCCCACGACACCAGTAATGCTGAGCAGTGCCATGGCTGAGCATCTGCCTTCGCACAGCAGCACTCTCCACGCCAGCAGTCCCAGTGCCAGCAGAGCTGCGTCGTTGTCCCTTCCCTCACTCCACAGCCCTGGGATGGTGGCCAGAATTGCTCTGAAGCCAGCAGGAAAATCAGGAGCAGGAAAATCAGCCCCAAGGCCAAAGCGGGGCCGAGCGAGGAGCCAGCGCGCTCAGGTGGGCTGGTGGGAGAGAGGCTGAGCAGGGTGAGGATCTGCCCTTGTCCCCAGAGGCCTCCATGGCTGCTGCGGATGAGCTGGAAAACCCCAGGGATGCTGCCCGGGCAGGAGCTGGCGCATTTACACTGACCACAGCAGGACTCACACTCAAGGGGTGGTGCGGCGGCTGCGGGAGCATCCCATGGCTGCGGCTTGTGGGTGACGGCAGGATGCAGTGGACCAGGACCTGGAGGCCAGGGTCCTGCCAGCCCCCTCTCCATTTCTGTTGCAACAGGATGGAGCCATGCAGGGTCCCATGGCCAGACCCAGGGAGAGCGCAAGCACAAGGGGGATGTTGCCGGGGGGAGCGGGATGACAAGGAGCTGCCCTCACGGCAATTAGACACACCCATCCCTTGACCTCCCACTCCTCCCCGAGGACCCAAGGGCACAGGCATGTGCAGCGGTGGCAGCGGGATGGGGTGGGAGGGTGGAGAAGAACTGGGCTTGCATTTTGATGCCTGCCTCAGGGCAGGCCCACGGGTGCTCAGGCAGATGTGGGAGCAGCCCTGGGCACTCACCTCCTTTAGGCTTTAACGGGCAAAGCCTTGGGGGTGGCAGCGGGGACGGGCAGGAGCCTGCATGGCCGGCACCAGGGGAGGCAGCGGGATGGTCACCCCGAGCAGTGGGAAGCAAGGGTTAGGGGTGGCTGTCCCCTGCCACTGAGGACCTGTGGGACAGCATGGCGGTGGGCACATTCGTCTGAGCTGTCTGGGCTGCTTCCCCCTCACGGAGGGTCCAGGGCCTCCCTCCTGCCCCCAAAAGCATGGCATCTCAGAGAGACACTCTCCCTACGCCGCTGCACTTCCTCTTCCCCATGATGGGCTGGAAGAGACAGGTGGGGACAGGGTGGGGCATGGGAGGGCTGAGCCGGTCCAGGCAGTGGGAGGGACCGGCAGAGCCTCCCGCCACCTCCCATGCAGTGGGGTCTCCCCCTCACATCAGTCCTGTCGTCCCCCTGCCCTGTCAGCAAGGTGGCCCCCACCAATGCTGGGAAGGCTCCTTCCTGCCCCCCCGGCACATCCTCCGCTCTCCGCATGGCCAGTCCTCGCCCCGGTGGCTGGGATGCTCACTGGTAGCGGGCCTGGCTCTCCATCACGGGGCCGCTCCTGTACTCGCCCTCCACTGTCTCCAGCTCTGTCTCGAAGCTCTGCAGCCCCCCGTCCTCCCCATCCTCCACCGGCTCCAGGTGGTTGCCCATGGTGCCGTAGCACTGGTGTGCCGGCGAGGCTGCCGGTGTTAGGCTCAGCTCGGGCTCCTGCAGGACGGTGGCCACGAAGAGCTGCCCCAGGGGGCGGTGGGAGGTCAGGGTACAGGAGAGCAAGGTGGGGGGGCTGTCGCAGGGCTGGGGAGGGGTACTTACATTGGAGTTGGGGGTGGAGGAGACGCTGCTCCGCTCCACATCATTGAAGGCGCCCTCAGACTGGTCAGACATCTGGGGAGAGGGAGGCCAGGATGAAACGACAGATTGGGGGTCCCCCAGCTGCAGCTGGGGGGCAGCCAGGCACTGCCTCAGACTCCCCACAGCAAACACCGCAGAAAGGCGAGGAGGGGATGCAGCGGGGCAAGGGGAACAGGACGGGCGGCTGCCTGCACTCACCTGGTAGCTGGAGGGTTTCCGTGGCTGCAGCTTCTTCAGGCAGAGGCCAAAGAAGGAGAAGATGATGCAGGAGAGGAGGACCACAAAGGTGAAGAGGGTGACAGGGCGGGTGGGACCTAGAGCAGAAAGACACTGGGGCAGCACATGAGCCTCCAAGAACCTGTTGCACATCCAGCTGAGACCTGCTGGCACCTGCTTTGTGTCTTAGAGGCTCTCAACCCCCTTCCCAAAACACTAGCTGACACCCCCCTCATCTGCCAGGTCTCCATCACACCTTTCCCCATCCCATCCCCCTTCCCACCCTCCATGCCGTGCCTAACTCAGGAGTGACACCGGTGGCTCGTCCCCCCAAGCATCAGATGTGACCCTCAGTAGTGGGAGGGGGCAGCCCCGAGCTCTCCCTACCGAGGCGCAGGACGGAGAAGAAGAGCAGCCAGAACATGCAGAGGATGGGGGCCACCACGACCTGGCTGATGGCGGCAACATGGAGGCGCTGGTTCAGTTTGGTGGGGATGTACACGTAGTAGATATTGTACCGGTCAACCATGTGCTTGAGCAGCATGTAGAGCAAACCTGGCAGGAGGAGAGGGACAATTTGGGGGAAGGACAACAGGGACAGCCAGGGCTCGGGGACAGCCAGGGCTCGGGGGCAGTGGCCCGGGGACAACACCCTCCTGTACAACACGGGAAGCTCATACTCCCACAGTGCTGCTGGCAGCTGGGACTGGCCATTCTTGGCTCGGCCGGGGGCAGCAGGACTGGGGGCATGGTGTCGTACTCACCAAAGGGGACAATGATGGGGCAGGTGATGCTGTAGGTCATGACGACAGAAAAGATGCAGCAAGTCCAGGCGTACTCCAGTCCAAACTGGAACTGGTAGGCTTGGCTCTGGGGCACAACCAACAGCGCCATTACCGCCTCTGCCTCTGCAAAGGCTGCCCTTGCCTTTGCACCCTGGCCCACATGATTGCCTCCCCCTGTTATTCCCATGGGGCTGGGGCCAGCAGTGCCCCTTGCATGGTGGCTTGTCCCCACAAGCCTCCCCATAGGACTGGGACAGCCTGAGTTTCCAGCGAGCATGTCCCTGCCATGCCGGGGGTCGCATAGGCTTGGAGGTGACCAAAGCCACGTACCCGCTTGACGTGGAGCCGCTCGGGCTCAGACTTGGCAAAGCAGAGGCGGGCGGTGTAGACGAGGAGGCCCGGGATGCGCAGCAGCTCCATGGCCGTCCCGATCAGGCTGGAGGTGACCACGTAGTTGACAAAGAAAGCGCCATTGTCCGGGAGGAAAACGCACCTGCCCCGGGGACACAGAGGGTGAAAGGATGCTTGGGCAGGAAGCCAGGAGAGCCGCTGGGGGTGGGCATCAGGCACTCCCACTCGCCCAGGAGCTCCCTGATACTCACTGGAATTTGATATCGGCCTCATCCAGAAAGTGGGTGTCGAAGAGCCAGCGGAAAAAAAGGTCCAGGCTGGAGGGAGGAGAAGAGCAGCAGCTCAGAAAGAGGGGGAGCCGCAGAGCAACATGGGGGGCACTCAGCAGGCGCGTGCTTTCTCCTGCCGCAGGTGGGCAAGACCCTCTGGACCCTACGCCGCCAGAGCAGCCCCTTCTGCTGCACAGGACCTCTGTGGCGTGGGTGCTTGCCTCCCTGATGTTCAGGATTGCTGTAGCTGGGGCTACGCAGATACCTGATCTGGTCCTTTCAGGGTCTGCTGAAGGGCTGACCCCAAGCAGGGCACCACCAGCACCCTCGGGTCAGCCATGGCAGCCTGGCAAGCTGCTCCACTCCCCTCCTCCTCCCCAGGGGAGCATTCTGTCTGTGACCATCTGGGAGCAGCTTGGCATGGCTAAAAAGCAAGTGTTTTCCTCCTCAGAGACAGCCATGTTTCAGCGGCAGTGGGCCCTTAGCCCTTTGGGGCTGGCTTGCAGGAGGCGAGGGGCCTGGGTACGATCCCGACAGCTGGGGAGCATGGAGAGCAGCACGGCAGGGTGGTCCATACCTGCTCAGCCCCAGCGAGGGCAGGATGATGACCATGAACACCAGGAAGAAGAAGCACTTGTGCATGGTGAGCTGATTTTCACTTGACCTGCGGAGAGGGGAGGCAAGAGAAGAACGTTGCACTTTTCTGAGGCAGAGCAGCCGGTGGGGGGAGAGGCTGGGCTGGGTCTCGCTCTTCTCCAAGGAGCTACTCCCAGCCCCAGGAAGCCACGTGCATTTGATCTGTGCATCTACTGGGGCCTTGCAAAGCCTCTCCCAGTCCGGGGAGTCACCATGAGGAAATCTGCTGTAGTGAAAGCTCTTGTCCTCCCAGCCTCTCACCTCCTTCATCCCTGCCCTCTCCTACCATCCCTGCTGGTATAGACATCCAACAAGAGGCAGCTGGCTGTCTACAAAGGGTTCAGGAGCCCCCATTTCCCCTGGGAGAAGGAAGGGAGGTGGTGACAAAGCTCCTGCAAGGACTCAGCAGACTAGGTACAGGGGTTGGGGCCAATGGAGGGTCAAGACACAGAGAGCACATTGTAGGAGCTGGGCAGAGTTTCCTCTGCTAGGAGACTTTGAGCATCCTGAACCCATACCTCCACCTTGGAGGGCTGGGAGCACGGTTGGGATGTACCACCCCAGTCAGGGCCATGGCCCTGCTGCTGCCAGTCCACCATCACACCATCCCTTTCCCAAACTTCTTCAGACCCATCTTAAAACCAGCTCCACCTGCCTTTGTCAGCAGCCTGGAAGTGTTCAGGGCTATGGCAAGGAAATGGTTCCTTTGGGCATGGATGTGGGGCTCTTTCCATGGAGGGCAACACCCATGGGGCTCTGTGGGGGTCTGCTGCTCCACTGCCTGCCTCCCTGCAGGTCGGGTCCCACGAGTCCTACTAAGGTTCCTCCCATCTACCACAGCCCTGGGGGAGCGTGGGGCCAGCCCTGTTACCTTGTCCAGTGCGACTCGAAGAATGCCGAGTAGTAGACAAGGAAGGGCAGGAAGACTGAGAAGGCCCAGAGCAACAGCGTGGGGAAGAACTGGGTAATGATGGGGTTCTGCAGGAGGAGAGATGCCGGACACCCCCTCAGGAGCCTGCCAGAGCTCAGCCACACTGGAGGCAGCTCTCTGGGCCTCCTGGTGCAGGATGGTGTGTGCAACGGGCAGGCTGGGGCATCCCCTCCCTGAGCAGGGGCGTTTGTTTCAGGAGATAAGAGCTTGAGGCCAGCCAAAGGCACCACGGGCATGCTCTGAGCCCCAGTGCCCGCCCAACAGCTCACAGGTCAATGAGCAGGAAGGAGATGTGCTGCTGGCAGCTCCTAACATCTCCTGGAGCTCTTCCCACCCCCCCTCCTCTTGCACAGACACAAACCTGCCCTCCCCCATGGACACCAGCACCAAAGCTCAGGTTTGCACATGTGCCCCAGTGCTCTGCCACTGGAAACACATCAAGAAGGGGATGGATGGCAAGCGGGGGCACGACCACTCCTTGCCTCAAATCAATGCTCATCCCAGTGATGGCTCGTCTTCTCGGGCCAGTGTAGAGCTGGTGTCCTCCCCCTGCTGGTGCCCTCCCCCTGTCACGGGCAAGCCTGGAAATGGACACCCTTTGGGAAAGCTGGCACAGGGCCCCAGGGACTACCTTGAGGCTCTCCACAGGCTGTGTGACGTTAAACATATCCATGGTGTTGACAATGATGGCTGGCGTGGTGAGGAAGAAGAGGAGGACGAAGAGGCAGATATTAAGGAGGATGAATCTCACCCACCAAGATGTACCACGGACCGATAAATTCTCCCTGTGAGAGGAAAGCATGACTCGGACATGGTGCGGAGGAAAAGCCACATGTCCTGGGTCTCCTAGCCTGGCTCCCCAAAGCTCTGCCTCCCACTACCCACACCGACCATTCTGACAGCCCCTGCTCCGAGTTCAACCTCTCGCCCCTCCCCATGCTGCTGCGCTGACACCTGCAGAGCCCCCAGGACCCGAGTATGACTGCAGTGGGGGGTCCATGCCACCAGGAGGCTTTGGAGTCACGCTGCAGATATCAGAGCCTGGTAGTCACCCCAAACCTTGCCTGGCCAAGCCCTGCCACCCGCAGGGTGATCACCCCAGTCACCCCTGGTGACTTCTGGTATGGCCACAGGAAGGATTGTCAGCCCCTGCCACCCTGAGAAGGCACCCTACAGGTATGGGCGCAGGTTCCCCACAGCTATATGGGTTCCCTATAGCTATGGGTATGTGTTCCCCCCAGCTGCTCGCCCTCCCTCCCTCTCCCGCCACAGAGGTTCACCAGATGATATCGCTGGGTGCAGGGGCATAGCGAACACCCCAGTGGTGTGACTTGACCACAGTGGTGACAGAGGACTGCTGGGGGTGCTTGCGGCAGCGGATGTGGCTGTAGTCCTTCAAAATCCTGCAGGAGGAGGGAGCCAGGGGTTGGGTCCAGACTGAGGACTCAGGACCACCCCCCCACCCCCCATGAGACCCTTCCCGCAGCCCCAACAGAGCAGCCATCTCTGCAGGTGGCAGAAGCACAGCAGAGACAGACCCATTGTCTGGCTTTGGCTGGAGGAGCCAGCAAGGTGCCCCAGCAGCGGTGGCCGCCAGGCTGGGGGACATGCCTGTGCTGGCACGTCCAAGGGGCACTCACACAGCTGTCATCCGCTCATCCTGGAAGGTGACAAAGGCCATGTCGAGCCGCTTGAGCATGATGCGGTTGCGCTCGGCATTGAACTCATCCGTGAGCTTCTCCTCCAGCTCCCCGTAGTACTGCTCGGCGTCCACCTGCGGGAGCAGCCGGGGCTCTTCCACGCTCATCGGGCTGTGGCACAGGCGAGCTGCCATGCTCTGCCCTGCCCACAGTGGGGATGTGCTGCCTGCAGCCCTGCCTGCACCCACCTACCTGCTCAAAGCCACAGAAGCGGCAGCAGAAGATGCGGGCACAGGGGTGGGTTTTGATCATGATCTTCCCCTCTTTCTGCGCCTTGGTGGTGAAGTAAAGCCGCCCCTTCATTGCCTTGCGCCTGCCGGGAAGCCGATAGGGACAAGAGTCATTTGGGGAGCAGGAGACAGACAGACGGACAGACTGGGTCCCTCGACATGCTGGGCCGGAGCGATACACCCACCCGCAGAGGCAACCAGGACCTGCACGTGCTCACCTCTCCGCATCCAGCTTCATCAGCTTGCGCACATCGAAGCAGAACTGGACGTTGGTGACAGTGCAGCTGGGATAAGCCTCGCTGCGGGCACAAGGACACGATGGCACCAGGAGTTGGGGGACAGGGACAGCCCCTGCCACCTGCCTGCCAGCGGCCCTGGCAAGGCTGTGGCACACCGCTACTCACTGGAAATGCTTGATGATAAGGGAAGGGTCTGTGATCTCCTTGGGGATGTGGGTAACCATCAGTGTCCGGGCGACCTGGGGGAGGAGAAGGGGCAGAGGGGGAGGGGTGGGTGGGGGCCCACAGGCCATTTCGCTGCCACCCTGCTCAACCAGCTGCCGGGAAGGCAGAGGCGAGCCAGAGCACGGACTGCCACCCTGGAGGCTGGTCACCACAGACCTCCTCAACACCTGCTCCCAGACCCCGGGGCACAGCCAGACACTGCCACCTCCCAGGCAGACAGACACAGTAGAGCTTCAGCCTCAAGAGACAAGGCAGCAGGAGAGAGAGATTTGCCTCCGGGCTGCCAGGCTTTCTCCAGAAGCTGGGGAAAACCAGCCTTATCTTTCCCTGCCTGCCCTGTTCCAGGCTGTTTCTAAAGCTCTCCCTACATACTGGGACTATCTTTTCTGCAAAGCACAAAGTTGTCCATTAGTGCTGAACAAGGCAGGGCTGGAGGAAGGGTGGTTGCTCACCTTCTCATTCTCTCTGTATTCAAGGTGGACGGAGTGGTGAGCCATGCAGAGGATGGTGAGGATGAAATAGATGAGGGCAAAGATGCTGTGCAGCCACAGGAGACGGTCCCTGGAAGAGGGGATTGGCGAGCACTGCGGTGGGCGCGTGGCACACGGACCAGCCTGGCGCTCAGCGCCTCACCCACAGCCACCCCCACCACCCAGCAGGACCTCCCCAAGCCAGCTGCCGGACCCCCGCCCCAGGGACAAGAGGGGAAGCATCCAGGGTGCTGCCTGAGATACTGCAGAAATGAGGCCACCCAGAACCTCTGAGAGCACCTCTGCCCGCAGCAGGGCACAGCGAGCAGTGCCAGCAGGCTGCCTACCGCAACGGTGCTCGTGCACGGTGTGGACAGACACGGGGGCTACCATGAGCAGCATGCTGCTCATGTGGACCTGTCCCTGTTCTGGGACTGTGGTGAGTGCCATGCCTGGCCACTCCCAGCAGTGCCTGCTGCAGCAGCAGCACCCGCAGCCCCCCCCCGAACACAGGAGCCACGTACTGTGTTGGGATGTTGGCGATGGTTGTCCGGCCGAAGTGGGTGGGATTGTGTCCTGCAGGGGAAGAGAAGCAGGAGGTTATGGGAACCCAGTGCAGCATGTGTGTCCATGCTTGCAGGGTTAATAGCTCTGGTCTTTGCTCCCTCCTTTTCCATCTCCCAGGTCCCCGCCAAGCCCCTGCCACCCTGAAGCCCCCGCCTCCTGCTTTCCTCTGTCCCACAGCTGATGGTGGGTTCCTGCTCACACTGGGGCTCCTGACGGAGGGGTCCTTCTGCCCTCTGTCCCCAGGGCAGGGTGCTCGGCCTGAGGATGGAGAAGCTTGTGCCATGCTCCTGAGCCTTCCCGCAACTCGGGAAGCACATACCCAGGAGGTCCCCCGAGAAGTTGACGGGCAGGATGACGGCCACGGAGAGCACACAGACCAGCATCAGCAGGACCAGGAGGTGCCGCTGGAAGGAGAGGTAGGTGGTGGCGTCGATCCCACACTTGCTCTGAATCTCCTCGTCCCTGGGGGAGAGGTGGGTGGGGGTGAGCGCTGGTGGTGCCTCCCCACCACCTCCCGCCCCAGGGACACTGGCTGCTCTGGCCTCACACAACCCATGCCAGCTCATGGCATCCTGCCTGTGACATGTGGGATTTGGGCACAGAAGGAATGGGGGATGCAAGCAGCCCTCAGGCTGCCATCCCACTACGGGACCAGCTCCTACCAGAAGAGGTTGAAGCCCATTCCTTTGGGTCAGGAGCCAGGGGCCAGGAGGAAACACAGAGGTGAGCTCTCTGCTCTCTCTCCCAGGGGATGTTTTAGGAAGGCTCTCCTCAGCTGCCAGTTCCAGCAGCTCTGGGTGATGCGTGACCACCTATGGGCACCGGCTCCCCAGGGGCGGGCAGCAGTGGGGCACAGCTGCGATGCTGAGGACACACACTTACTTCATCTGGTAGATAGAAATGAGCCAGGAGCAGAATCCCTGGAAGGGAAGAGAGTTGGGATGAGCCAGGGGCAGCCACCTCCACCTCTCCGGCAAGGAGCCGGGACATGGCACGCACTGGGGATGTGTGCAGAGATGGTGCTGTGCCTGGAGCTGGGGGGCTGAGCAAACGGAGGCAGCACCCAGGGCAGCTCAGCGATGCTCAGCCCAGCAGCTTGTCTGCAGTGGTGGCCAAAGGCAGCTGCCTCGGAAGGAGCAGGAAACACCGGGCATCTCTGTAACACAGGCTCCTGGCTTCCAGCAGCTTCCTCCTCCGTGCTTTCCCCGACAGTCCCTAACATGCAATGCGCTTTTTTGACCACTACCAAGCGCTGAGCCGGCACTGCCATAGAGCAATATATGACAACGCCAAGATCTTGTGTAATAGCTCATTCCCTGTCACTGCATATGCAATATTAGAGTTTTTCTCCTCTATGTATTACGTTACATTTTACCAGCGCTGGAGTTCATGCAAGTTCAAGGTCCCTCTGCAGTCTTCCCTGTCATGGCTGTACCGAATAACACTTGGCCATCAGGCCCCTCCTCTTCACCTCCTTTCCAGAGGGTTTATGCTGACCTTGGATGGGAGGGACCCCAGGCAGCCCCCTGTGGTTCCCTTACCCTGTCCCATGAGAGCTGGCAGCTTCTTCCTCCTCTCTAATCCCGGGCTTTACCCAAGCCAGGACCTTTCCTCCTACCCCACAGCTCAGCTTCGTCTGATCGACCGCAGTGGGAAGCTTTGGATGTGCAGGCATCCCCGCGTGCCTGACAGCTCCACAGGGGTCGGACACCCCATTAGCACAGCTGGGCTGACTCCCCTCCTATGCCCCGCTCCGGGGCTCTGCTCTGGAGAACCATGTCTGGGAGGTTGTCCATGCAGACCCCAAGCTCCCTGGCCTGTAATTTCTTGGGTTTTCCAGAAAGCCTCCTGAAAAACCAGCGTTCATCAGCTGATTCCCAGCTCTCTAGGATGCCCACGTGCAGGAGAGAGATCGCATGCTGCAGTCAGTAGCTTGGCTATTCATCTT